>NW_012267240.1:16082754-16115150 GCF_000151885.1 Dipodomys ordii
CCTTCCTTCCTTCCTTCCTTCCTTCCTTCCTTCCTTCCTTCCTTCCTTCCTTCCTCAGATTTCACAAAGAACATGGGCGATTAATTAAATGTGAACATTGAGTTTGTTTCATGGTTGAAGAGTTAAATTAAGAGATGTTTTTCAGATCCTTATATTCATGTAATTGCTCTTTGCTTGGATGCTTAGATTATTTAGAAAACTCCTAAGAGGAGGGCCATCAGAGTCACAGGTATGATGGCAGCATGGGGCTTTTCAGGCCTTGGCAGGTGCAGGCTGCTGGCTCCATTCGGCTTGGCTTGGCTTTTCCCATCAGGAATTTTCTTTCATTCCCTCTGCGTCCTCCTGTCCCTTCTCTGCCACCCTTTTGTGTGTCCAGATTGGAAAAATGAACAAGAGGCCACAATTAGGCTCATTCATTAAATTTCTTTGTCTGACTAGTAGACAGATTAGTATAGAGCTGTTCTGTTTTTAGCTGATGCATTACAAAAGAGTAAGATTAATGAATAAATTTGTTGATGCTATTTAACTGCTGCCTGCTGCATAGGCAGATATTGTATGTGGTAGATTTGTTCCATCGGTGTTTTTGATGTTTACAACAACTCTGCAGCTGTAGGAATAGTATAACCAATCTCCACTTGAAGAAATCAAGACTCAATTTAAGTAATTTGTATAAAGTCACAGAAGTGTTGAGTAGCCTAAGTAGAATTCTGTCTTGGAAAAATGACCTTAACCTGGTGCTCTTTTCAGCTGAAATTTCTAAGGGGCTACACAAAGTTGAAGATGGATGGAAAATTTAAAAATGTAGCAGCAACCAATGCTTTCTAAATGATGATTTTAGTAGCTATTTAAAGTGGACTGCATTAAGATCTAACATACATTAACTATGGAGAAGAACATGCACCAAGGAGGAACTAATTGATGACTTTTCAGTGTAAACACCCTTGTGTAACCAGAACCTCTGCCAGGAAATAGAATTCCATATCTTGCCAGGCGCCAGTGGCTCACACCTGTAATCCTAGCTACTCAGGAGGCTGAGATCTGAGGATTGAGGTTCAAAGCCAGCCCAGGAAAGAAAGTCCGTGAAACTCTTTATCTCTAATAAACTACCAGAAAACCAGAAGTGGTGTTGTAGCTCAAGTGGTAGAGCACTGCCTTGAGCTGAAGAGCTGAGGGATAGTGCTCAGGCCCAGAGTTCAAGCCCCACGACCAAAAAAAAAAAAAAAAAAGAATTCCATATCTTGGGGGCTCCCTACCCCTTCTCTGCCTTGCCCTCTGTTCTCCTTGGTATCATCCTGACAGTTAACAGCAAAGGGTGGTTTGACTGTCACGTACATGGAATTACTTAAGAGGTAATTGGGTCTGGCTTCTTTGGTTCACCATTATATTTGTGAAATTCAGCCATGCTGTTGTTCATTGTTTTCATTCATACATTTGCATTGTTATATACTATTCCATTGTATCAGTGTGTCCTCATGTATTTATCCATCCCACTGTTCTTCCAAAACCTTTTTGAGAGGCAGAGGAAATCATTCTATTAAAGTAAGTTCTGCCATCCATTATACTGGTCCAGAAGTGTAGAATGTTTAAGAGCTCCCATTTAGAGTCTGACAGTGACAAGTTCAAATCCTGTCCTTCAGTGGTTTTGTAACTTGAGGTACTAGTAATGTTGTTACTTGATTTATTGTTACTCATTGCCAATACCTCCACCACCAACGGGTAGCATTTATTGGGGTTTACTATGTTCTAGGCCCTGTATTTTGTGTATGCTTCTCATTTATTCTTTATACAACCCTGTGAATTTCTGTGTTTTTTATAAACGGGTAGCCACTTTTGGAAGGTCACACTTGCAGTAAAGTGGAAAATGGAATACAGATCTGGTCAGCCTGATCTGGAGCCTCATTTGGAGACCACAGGGAAGAGTAACTCTTGTCTGGGCCTGACCAGGTGAAGATTGAGCTGCAGGACTAGAGCACTAGGGCAGGTGGGAGTTGACAAGAGCAGACATCTGGTGACTCAGGATGAATTCCTTTCATCTCATGTCTAAATGGTAAATGTGTTTGCTGAGAATGCTGAGGGTAGGTGTGGCTTGGCTGCTCTTTGCCATCCTGAGAGGTGGACTTGGCCTTCTAACTGGACACTCAGGTCTTCATGGCACCATCGCCACCTGCTGGTTGTCCCTGCCTCACCCAACTGTCTGATCCGGGATATTGGCATGCGTTCTGATTTTTGAATGTTTCATGCTGTCCTCTTTCCTTCGTCCTTTCCCATCTTCTAAATATAAAATATATGCTTTATTTTAGAAATACATTTTTGGAGAGAAAAAAATACTGATGAGAAAATGAATTTTCTATTTTCCCAAGAGCGTCACCATTTGGCATTTGTACAGCGGCATATTGGGAACAAATTTGTTGAGATTTAGTTGTTTTAAATGAGGCACTTGGGACTTGCAGGGTTCAGGGTCTCCTGAAGCAGTGGTGGAATTTGGCAGTGTATGGAAAAAATAACATTTCTACGATGGTGTGGATTACTCTGGTGGGATGTCTTTTCTATGCCTTCTTATAGCAGGCTTTTGTGGTTGCAGAGATTCTCTAAGCATTTGTCAAATGCCTTTGGGTACCAGATGAAGTCACTGTCTCCTGGCCAAAACTAAGTTTTTAGGTTCATCTGAAGGCCAGGCAGGTCAAGAATTTGTCAGATGAAGACAAGGCCATTTGGGAAAAATTCTTGTCTTTATTTGTTGCTGCCTGTCTGGAAACTCTGGGTGCAGTCAGACATTACTCTAGCTCCAAGAAGCGCCTGTCTTCTGTCAGGCTGACCCCAGGCCTGGGGTTTGCCAGCCTGTAGTCTTAAGCATCTTGGGATCAGGATCTTGCCAGAGGTTTCAAGAATCTCTTACAGCCAGCCCAGGAAAGAGATTCTCAGGAAGAATGCTTGGAACCCTTTACCATTATGCCACCAGTTGTAGCAGTTAAAAACTTTGTTTGCATAGACTGGGAATAGTTATACCTGAAAACTTTACTATGAAACAGATGCCTGTTTTAAACAGAATTTAAGTACTACTGCTTCTGAAGTACTACTGCTTAGAATTACTATGTAAGTAAACATGAAAATTAGCATTCAATTCCGATTATTAAATCATATGATTAGGTTTTAGGTTTTATCTGTGTGATGTAGCAACAGACATGTGATGTAGTAATGTGGAAATACAGAGCCAAAATAGCAGGATGGGGAAACTCAGTTGCAGGAAATGTCTGTTCAACAGACCAACTGTGAAGGCATTCGGTGAAAAGTTGTGTTCACTTCTGAAAAGCAGTTAACACGGACATAGAGGTGGGTGCAGAATAAGCTGAAAGGAAGAAAAACATATAAAAGCAAAGACTCCAAATCTATGTTTATGTTACAGATGGGATTTTCTGATATTTTGTGTTTCTCGAGTTTAGTGATGTCTTCCATCTGCTGGTTAAAGCACAGGCAGAGTTCTCATCAGGTTGTGTACTGTCAGCATGCTTTTAAAGTGCAATTCTGTCTTTATTCAGCTGCTTAAAATCTCTCAGGGAATTCTGCCCTGGCCCACACCTGGCACAGCATACAAGGCTCTGTCTGTTTTCTTTCTATACTCTTGTGCCCTTTCTGCAGCCATTCAAAATGGGGTAGTGTGCTGTGTTTGTAGTGTGATCCAAAGACTTCAGTACTTACAAGGAAGTTTTTAAAACTACTGGATGTTAACAATGAGAAAGTCTTTCACTCATTCAGCTAAGAAAAGAAAAGAAGAAAAGAAAGCATAGAGAGAAATCGAGTTTTGTATATGAGGTTACCAGATCTTAAAAAAAAAATGTATATAGTGGTGTTGGTTAAATAGTTTGGCTAATAATAGCTCCTAGTTGAGTTTTGCCACCAGCAAAATAAATATGGACACTCATTTTCCCCAGACATTTTGGTCTCATCTTTACTTCTGGATTAATGATGCTCAGTGAGGAACCCTACTTTGCCTATCTTTAGCATGCTACCTCCCAAATAGCTCAGGGGCTCCCCCTACTGGTAGTTAATTCGGGACTGTGTTACTTGGTAACAATCAGGACATAACACCAATAAGTAGTCTTTGCAGTGAATAGTGATGAGATCAATGCCCATATTGCTGAAACACAAAGCAGTAATAAAAAAAAATACTAGGAACATGAAGCAAAGACAATTCCTGAGTTTTAAAGGCCAAAGAGTTTAATTACACTTGGAAAATTAGGGAAGGCCTCAGGAAAGATTAGGATGCATCTGGAAGACCTGCTTTTGCAGAGATCCAAGGAGAAAGTAGGAAGAGGAATAGCATGCCTCCTGGAGGGAGCAGCACTGGCAAAGCCAGGCTGGTAGAGGAAGGCAGACAAGAAGAGCAGGTGAGGGGAGCAGTTGGGTTACTTGTTGGGTAAAGGTGCCAGTCATGGTTCCAGGGTGAAACTCACTAAGTGACCAAACCCAGACCCCCTGTTCCTGTACCAGCCAGCACAGTTAGAGAGTACTTGCTGCAGGCTGATTCCCTTCTGTGGTCTGCTGCTGGGAGGCCTGCTGGGTCCATGTAAGTTTAAGTTCATCACACTGAGCTCCATGTGGGCTTTAGGCTGCCATGACCCCAACTGCAGCTGGGCAGGACAAGCTAGTGACAATGAAGACCCCTGGAGCCCACCCCTGGTGCTCCAGGGTCTTGCCTCTCACTAGGAGGCCATGTTAGGCACGGCTCACTCCACAAGACTTCCAAAAGAGGAAGTCCTAGCCCCCTCACCTGCAGTACTGCCTTCCTGGCCCAAACCTTCTGTTACTGGGAGTGCATAATAGTTGTGCCCTAGTTCTAGCCCTACCTTCCTGTAATCCATTCCAAACCCTACCCACAGTAACTTTGACCTTGGGCTGTGTTCTGCTGTTGATTTGACGTCATGGAGATTCAGCAATTTGGAACAAAGGAATGGGCCCTTTTATGGAAACCTCTAGCGTCCTTTTGTCTACTGATTAACCAGAACAGGACTGCTGGTAGCTCTTTAGTCCTCTGCAGATGTGTGTCCTGTCTGGTATACTGACAGTTTCAACCAAGGGCTCAGTTTTCAAGTGGCGCGTGCTGAAGTCAGGCTGGCTATGATGGGTTCCTTGACTCACTATGGGCAAGGTTGGTATTTCTGCATTTGCTTGAAATTGCAGGCATTCTTCTATATTGATTGGTAATTTTGATGCTTCAGACATTTAATGACATTTTATCATTAAATGATGCTGCTACAACTCTTCTATTTTAGTTGGCTTATTCTTTAGATTTTTCTCTTTTTGGGGGGGGGGTCTGGTTGTGGGTCCTGAACTCTGGGCCTGGGAGCTGTCCCTCAGCTCTTCAGCTCAAGGTTAGCGCTCTACCACTTGAGCCACAGCGCCACTTCCAGCTTTTTTCTTTTTGCTTATGTGGTGCTGAGGAATCGAACTCAGGGCCTCATGCATGCAAGGCAAGCGCTGTACCACTGAGCCACCTTCCCAGCCCCTTTCTCTTTATTTTCATATTAATTTTCAAAAGATACTACCATAAAAATGCTAGTGGTTACCGTTTGGGAGGGACAGTTTTGAAATCAGAGGACATGGACATTATTCTTAAATTTAGCTTATTGCTGCCAGCAAAATAAATAATGGGCACAGTATTTAAACTTTGTTTCTCTAACTTAATGTCTGTGAAATGAAAATAGCTCTTCTCTTTATAGGGGTGCCACTAGAGTCCAGCATAGTCTGAATCCACATGTGTTGTATTTAGAGGTACCAGTCAATGGCTGCCACTTAGTTCAGAGTTTCTGATCAGATGCCTTGGCATCCAGCAGAGTCCTGGGATAGTTCAGGGATTCAGGAGAGCTCATTGATGACTTTGAACTCAGACTCCTGCTTTGATTGTAGTTGACTTCTGCTTCACATGCTTCTTCTTAATTTTAGATGAAAACATTTTTTCCCAGTGTCAACCCACCCACCCTGCCATGTGTTGACATACATGTTCTGCTTTTCTGTTCCTTTCATGCTTCCCTGGTAGCAAGTGGCCCACCCTCCCACTAGCTGTGTGCTGCTTGGTGGATCTCTGAATGGGTGGAAGTAAAGTCTTGGGTCTCAGAGCTTGTTCGTGGAGGAGGATAAGCTTCTCTTTCATCCTGGTACAAGTTAATGTAGGTGGCATTGATCCTGGCCATGGTCCTGTCAGGGTTGTGGATTTAGGACTGGGGAAGAAAGTGGTCCTCGGGCTTATGGAGAATAGACAGATAACCCATGGTTATCCCGTGTCATTATATTTTGATAGATGTACATCTACTCTGCTTCTGGGACCATTGGGGAAGGAGCAGTGCTCAGGGTGAGCGGCTCAGGCCTGGCACGCTCTCCCATGCCTTCTACTGGGTCATGCTCTGTGTTTTCTGATCACTGCTTCTTCAGTGAGCATGGAACTAGCCACAGAGTTGGTAATTGTGTTCTGTAGACTTTCCAGGAATGGTCTGACATCTAATGCTGTGCTGCAGTCAGACCCTGTTTTCTTTCTGGAAATTGAAGTCACCATACTGGGTCAGGGAAGCATAAATAGCCTGGTAACTGTCATGAAACATTTGCCAGGTTTGTTTTGAGGGGAAGGGAGCAGCAGAGAGATTGTGCCTGGAAGTTCAGAGTGCTCATGTTCGGCTGCCAGCCCCAGTCTACAGCCTGCTGCTCAGTCAACCTTGCTCTTGTCGAGGTCCTGCTGGAGTTCTCCTAGTTCATGAAATGGGACTTGTATTTATGCATATCCAGTTTGTGTGTTCTGCCTAGATAGCTGTAGAGGGTCTGAGCAATAAGGAGACTCTACTCTCCAGAGGGCCTCTCATTGGAGAACATGAACACACACACACACACACAGAGTCACAGAATGGATGATTGGTGGTATGGCAGGAAGGAGTCTGGCACCAAAAGGTTGAAGCATTCAGTCTAGGCACTCCAGCCCTAGTCGTGCCATCTCCAATCCCCCTTCCAAAGGGCTCTTCCTCTGTTCCAGTGCAGGGGATAGAGCAGTGTTCACGTTGCCCTCCGGAGACTGCTGTGGGCAAGCAGTGAACATGGCTAACTAGGAAGTGCAGGCTGTTGGGGGTCAGGCCTCTCTGAGAAGGTATCATCTGAGCACAGGCCTGAGGACTTGGACAGGATGAACCCATAGGTCTCTCAAGTGAGAAATGGAGATGTGCCCAGGACAGGAGCATCATGGGCCAGCTGTAGACCCTGAGCTCTGGAAGTCTGGGATAATTATTTGCCAAGGTTGAAGGAAGTAGTTAAGGCCCCAAGTTGGTGACCTGCTGCTCCCAGGAAGAATGCCATTGAGACACAGCGGGCAGGGAGCATCCTGTATGAGCAGCTTAAGGTGTGACAGAAAGTGACTGGAGTGTCAAGATGCATGGCCCTACTTTAATTCTTTCTTCTGTGCTTCCCAGATAATATATGAAAACCTGGGAAGATTTGCAGTGATGTCCCTGAAGTGGGCCCAGGAGGACAGCATGTCCTGGTGGGCCAGACCAGAGAGAGCTCTGGGGGCTCAGGATTGCAAGAGAAATCTTGGCAGAAAAGATGGCAAGTGAGCGTTTCTCCTCTTTCTGTTTCAGAAGAGCCACTCGAGCATACTGACCCTAAGGACTTGTATCTCATTTCAAAAAACATCATGGCAGAGCCAGACTACATAGAAGATGACAATCCTGAACTAATTAGGCCCCAGAAACTGATCAATCCTGTCAAAACTTCCCGCAATCATCAAGATCTCCACAGAGAACTCCTGATGAATCAAAAAAGGTACAGTGGTTTATAAAACATACTTTTCCTTAAGGGATTTTTCAGGTAACTACCTTTCATTTTAATTCTCTTTACCAAGGCTTTCACAGGCTTTTGTTTCTTGACTGTGTCTTGAGTCTGAGCCAGGAGGTCCCTCCATGAAACATGGAGGTGCTGCTGCTCTTAGCAAGGTTTCCCAGTAACTCCTTTAAACATGTATGCATGCTGCAGAACTGGAGCTGGCTGACAGTGTCCTCTAGCCTTAATATAATGTTGCTTAAATTTAAACATCTCCCATTTTCCCTTACATTTGGGGAGAGTGTAAGGAATCAAATGTAAATCTTCCTTAATGAAGTATTTGTAAATGGCAGGGAGGGGTCTCCAGTACCATCCTAGTCTATTTAAGAATGTTTTTCTTCCTCCTCCCCTTCCTCTCCCTCCTTCCTCCCCATCTTTTCCTCTCCACCCCCTCTTCTCTCCCTCCTTCTGCTTTTTTAAGTATTCTCCTAAATTACTATCATCACTGTCTTTACTAACTTTTTAGAGGGGAGGAAAATACTTGCCTTGCCTCTCTTTTAAAAAAAAATCTATGTGATTTCTTATACCATGACCACTTCTGTTTGTTTGGCAGGTGTCATTGAAGTGATACTGGGGCAGAGTAGACTGGGAAAACAGAAAATGTGAAGTTATTAAGAATGAGTAGGCTTTGTTTAGAACTATTTTTCAGATCTCCTGGGGTTACAGATCACTCATCCACCAACTTCTTTCTAGGCCAAAGAGAAAAGGTCTTCCATTAAATCCAAAGAATGATAATGCAAACCAAGTAAAATGTTGGGGTAGGTTTTTGGAGCCTTTGTGCAGCTGTGGAGAGCAAAGGTCAAGTGTACAAGTAAAGCTTGCTCTGTATTAACCTAATGCCCCTAATCTCTCTTTCCCTCACCCTTTATCTAATTTATATCACTACAATGTTTTTTTTTCTCTCTAAGCTACCTTGGATCTTATGTTTCCATCCTTTTTTTTTTTGGTCAAAAAATAAAAAATGATCTGTATCTTGAGGCGATTCTTTGGCCTCTTTGGGTTTTCTTGATCTCAGATAGGATGGTTGCAAGGTAGTAAAACATACTGGGTTGTGGGAAAGATAGTTGGAGAAGATGAATAGACTTTCATGACATCATGGGCCTTCATTTTACTGAAAACCAGTGAGTGACAATAGCTTCTCTGCTAGGAAGGTCTCCCCCACCTGATCATCTGCCAACAAAATACACACATTGTTTTACAGGTAGGATTGCTTCCAAACTCTGTGGTCTGTTAGGAATGTAGTTATTCCTGTTTTGCTTTAAGCACGAGAAGACCAAATCCATATTTTTCTATAATGTGATCAAGATAAGCAGAAGCTAATAAGCATTAGTCAAAATGATCAGACTTGTGTTCAGTTTAATTAACAGTAATCCAGCAGCATCCTGCTATGTGCTGGGAGGAAAGTCCTGTGAGCAGAGGTAGAGATGAGGATTTATGAAGAATTCCTGGGACAAGGAATCAATGCTTTGAAAGGCTGGAGTATATATGGAGAACTGCCATAAAATGTCTCCAATCATTTCTGTCAGTCAAAAAATTTAGTTCTTCTAGGGATAAAAATAAACATAGGATTGAAGGCAGTTTGTAGAGAAAAATATGGTAAGTAAAATTAGAAGAGGGGTAAGAAAATGAGAGGGAAGGAGGGAGAATGAGATCAAATAAACAAGCCGGAGGAAACCACCTTTGCCTTGTGGAACTTGCTGTGGCTGGAACAGTAGCTCCAACAGATTTTCTAGTTACTTTTTAAAGAACAGAAGGTAAAAACAAGTTACTGCCTGGGACAAATATTCACAAGTCTTCCATATAAAATACCTCTTGTATTTGTCATTGTTTAGATCCATCCTGTTTCTGGATAATTTCTATCTGGTTGGGGCTCTGCACTGGGTATGATTGTTCATTTCTCTGTTTCTATACTCTTCTTCAGTAACATAAAAGGACAGATCTTCAAAGGCATTGTAAAGGGATCATTTTAGTTATTGATTTATTATTATTACTATTATTATTATTATGGAGTTGTACAAAGGGGTTGCAATTCCTTAAGTCAGGTAATGAGTATAGTGCTTCTTGGACAATGTCACCTCTTCCTTCATTTTCCCTTGGGATCATTTTTTTTTTTGTAGTTGAAAGATCAGTATTAGAAAGGTCTTTTAAAATCAAAAATATTTCTAAGACAATTCTATCCTCTGTAAAGAATTAATTTTTTGCACAAATGAGATGGTTACTTAAGCACATTCCTCAAATGGTTCTTTAGCTTTCCATTTCTAAGTCAGTGGTTTCTAGTTCCCTGCAGTTTCAGCTGACGTGTGTGTGTGTGTGTGTGTGTGCATGCGCGCGCGTGTGCGTGTGTGTGTGTGTATGTGTGTGTGTGTGTGTGTGTGTGTGTGTGTGTTGGCTTGAACTCAGGGTCTATGTCCTTTTCCTGAGTATTTGTTCCTAAGACTAGCACTCTACCACTTGAGCATAGCTCCACTTCTGGCTTTTTGGTAGTTAATTGGAGATGAGACTCTCATGGATTTTTCTGCCTGCTTTGAACCATGATCTGCAGATCTCAGCCTCTCAAGTAGCTACGATTACAGGTGTGAGCCTCAAGCACCTGGCCTTCAGCTGATCTTTTTAAGTACTTCACTAGATGGGTTCTCAATAAGTACTTGTTGTACAACATGGAAAAAGATAGGAGAAGCTGTAGTGATAACTGCAAGTATTTATATTGACTCTATGCAGATAAAAATGGCTGAACAAAAAATGTAGATGAAACCAACCAAACCAGGAAATTTCAGGATTAGAGACCCAGGGCTGAAATTTAAACACAAAGGAGAGATGTGGCTGGGCGTGAAGGGGAGTGTGTCAAGTGACAGTCTGAGCCCTAGACCCTCCTCTGGCTGCATGCTCTCTCTGGTGAGGTGACTTTGTTTTTACAACCTTGAGTGCACATGGAGTTCATGTGGGGATGGGAGGAATGTGAGCTTTTCACTGTGCTCCTGAATGTGCTTCGTGGTTGTGCGTAGCATGAAATAAACCTTGCTAAGTTGTACATTGTACATACTTGTGGGTGGGAATAGAATTACTGCACCCTTTTTGGTGGGAAGTTTGGTAAGAATCATTAAAATTTAATTTGTACGTGCATCCCTAGCAATTCTACTGCTGTGAATTTAACCAAGAGAAAGGTTTGGTGTAAGTATATTCAGAGGTCCATTTCCTCCTGGTTTTTAGTAGTGAACAATTGGTGTTCCTCCCCACTGGTGCAGGTATGCAGGTGAGAAAAGCTCCGTGTTATTACAGGTGGAGGACATATGGAGGAACACGGCTTATTCTGGATGCAGGAGGGGATAGGGCTTGGTGATTCTCAGGGTCACCATTGCATAGAGTATAATGTTAAGTGGTGTTTGATTTATTTGCTTAATGACAAAGATTTAGTGTGCTTTCACTTTTTAGTTTATAAATAGACATATTGCCCACCTCTCTTTTTTCAGAGAGCACTTACTGATTTCACAGTCTTTAAAATTGGCTTTGTCCACCACAGTAGGAAGCAGACTTGGGAATGTATTGGTCTTGCAGGAGGAGGCCACCTGGACCCACTTGCTCACTTGTCAGTCACGAAAAGATTGAAAGTACTTGTTAACATACATGTCAGAATTGATTGAAGCCGCTGTTCTCAGGCAAAGGATGAGATTGTAGTTAATTTAGGAAACATGGAGAGCTGATTGACTGTGCTTTTCTTTCCCATTTAGCACAGGAAGCTAGTGATCTGCTGTGATTACATACCCACTAAGTGGCCATGACTTCTTGACCAAAATGTAGAGTATTTATCATAAAAGCACCATTTTCCTGGATTTTTTGCTACCAGATAGTTTATCTTTCTGTCACCATTTCGAAAAATCTTTGAGTAGAAACTGAATATTGAATAATTTAAACCCATCAGTATTTTGTAACGGAGTGTGAGTTAAGTTTGTTCAGTAGCTTTTGAATAACCCAGATGAATTTAATAATAGTTGAAGTTCATTTTGCAAGTGAAATATTAGAAGAGAAAAAAGTCTGAAATTTAAATTATATTTAGATAACTAAATTCTTAATCCTAAATTTTAAGTTTCTTAATTCCACCTCCAGTTACATCTGAAGGCCTTTTAATAGTCATGAAACTGAGAAAGTCTTTGTTCACATTATTTAAAAGAAGATTTCCCTATGGTTAATAATGCTACTCACCAAACAACATTCTTTTTTTTGTTGTTTTTTGTTTTTGTCGGTCATGGGGCTTGAACTCGGAGCTTGGGTGCTATCCTGTGCTCTTCAACTCAAGGCGAGTGCTCTACCGCTTGAGCCACAGCACCACTTCTGGTTTTCTAGTGGTTTATTGGAGATAAGAGTCTTATGGACTTTTCTGCCCGGGCTGGCTTTGAACTATGATTCTCAGATCTCAGTCTCCTAAGTAGCTAGGATTACAGGTGTGAGCCACTGGGGCGCAGGTCAAACAAAATATTTTTAAGCATTTTTTATTGGAGTGAAGATTTAATTTCTAGCATATTCTATCTGCACCTTTGTACCTTTATACACTCCAGATAACTGTAAGCAAACTAATTAAATCATAAAGATGGCTTGCTTCCTTGTTTCACTGGAAGTTTAGCCAGTTTTAATATTTCTTTAACCCTAAGTTCTGATACTAAAAATTGGGAAAGCAGAGACAAATGTTAGGTGTTCTTTCTTACAAGAGATGGAATATGCTGATCTTCACTCCTTAAACAGCTTTGAAAATATTTATTGTGACTTTGAGTATGTGTGTGTGTAAGTGTGTATAATGAGGCTTGGACTCCAAGGTTGGGCGCTGTCCTTCAGCTTTTTTGATCAATGCTGGTTAATACTTTATCACTTGAACCACAGCTCCCCTTCTGGAGATAAGTTTCAGGGACTTTCCTATCTGGGCTGGCTTCAAACCACTATCCTCAGATCTCAGTTTCCTGAGTAGCTCATAGAGTATAGGTATGTGCCATTGGTGCCTCTCTTTTATTGTGAATTAAAAAAATATCTAAGTGAGAGAGATGCCAAAATTAAAATATATATATATATATATATATATATATATATATGTAGCTAGCTAGATAACCCAAGAAGCATGAAGTTGAGGATTAGTATGCCATTGTGATGTGTGACCTTAAAAGGGGTTGAGAAAAGTGTGGGGTTGAACTTTATATAGAACCAGTGCACCCATTTTCAGGAATTGTTAATAGTTACTCAGCAAACTGCTAGCTAGTCAAAGGGAGTTGATTAGCATAGTTAGAAGCTGACGAAGCATATACTACATTGCACACAGTAAGGGGTCAGCATACATTTCTTGAATTTTCTAGTTCTTTGGAAGGTGTTCTTGCCCTTTCCTTCTTGCTAGTGGGTTTCTGAACACTGCCTTAGTAACCATTAGCTTCATAGGAGGCTCATAGTCATGTAGTTCCATGAACCAAATGTCCTAGGTTAACATTAATGTTCTTTATCATTGTTCATGCCTTTTTTTTTTTTTTGGCCAGGGGTCTTGCTCCTCAGAATAAGCCAGAGTTGCAGAAGGTGATGGAAAAGAGAAAACGAGACCAAGTAATAAAGCAGAAGGAAGAAGCAGCACAGAAGAAGAAATCAGACTTGGAGCTAGAACTGTTAAAGAGGCAGCAGAAGTTGGAGCAGGTAGGGGCTCTGGGACACAGCAGAGGAAGCCTGTGGGGTAGTTGGGGTTTCCCAGACAGGATGGATGGAAAGGCTTATACACCAAAAGAAGCAAGGCAACAGGTGGCATACATTGCATTCACAGCAGAGGTTAAGAATTCTGCCGAGGGCCTTACAGAAAGGCTGATGGCCAAAACAAATCAGAGAAGTGTAAATGAATTCACACAGCTACACTCAGACTCCACAGTAACTGTGGCCTGACTACGAGATTTACTTTATATTTTTGTCATCTCTGATGTTGTGTGTGGTAAAAAGCAACGGATTCCTCCTCTGCAGTATTAAACCCAAAGACCTTTATTAGTCCAATTTATTTTCTTTCTTTTTTTCTTTTTTTTTTGTAAATGTGGAGCCACTTTCCATTGGAAAGACAGAAGTGTTTTGAAAAGTTTCTCGGTTTGTAAATAATTATCCTGTTTTTTTAAAATTTATTCAGCTTGAACTTGAGAAGCAGAAATTGCAAGAAGAACAAGAAAATGCCCCAGAGTTTGTGAAGGTGAAAGGCAATCTCAGGAGGACAGGCCAGGAGGTGGCCCAAGCCCAGGAGTCCTAGGCTGCTCAGAGACCTGCCGTGTCCCCAAGTCACCGCAAGAGCTAGGTCTTGTTGCCTCCTCGGCTCTCACTTCAGGGCCAGAGCCCCATGAGAGAACCCAGCCAGCTGAGAATCTCAACTGTCTAAAGGACTTGGTTGGATCTTCCTACAATCTGGTTGGATAAATTACATATGACAGGTGTAGAACCCATTGGCCAAATAAAGGACATCATTGACCAGCACATTAGGTGGAATAATGGACCCATGTTCAGAGACTTTACAATGAAATAAAATAAAAAAGAAACAGAAAACAAGGAGGTGGACACTGGAATAAAGTCTTGAGAGTTGCACTGTTTGGTTTTCTTTCCAATCCAAGTTTAGTGGGGCATTGAGCCTTGTTTCTTTATAAGGTTAAAGAAAACCTGTTTAATTCTTCTGGTTATCTATTAGATAATTTGGATCACATATGAATGCCATTCACTCTTTTGCATCTAATATTTGTAAATTTATTTGGAGAAATTCAATTTTTTTCTAGCTTAATTTATCCTTTGACCCATGTTAGGATTAGAAACAGAGGATGATAATGTTCATGTTGAGCACAGTTGTTAGGTTTGTTGGCACTAAAATTTGGAAATGGGGTAAGAAAGTTTATAAACCTGGTACCACCCAATTTGATCTTCTTGTAATTGCTTTTGGTTCTCTAACTATTTGCTACATAGTGGCATTCCACTTCTAAAAGGTACATGAGGTCAGTCCCATCTATGGCTTTGACAACCTATAGGTTTTCTGTTCAGTTTTATTTTTCAGTTTCTTGCTTAGCTATTCCTTTGAGATGAAAGAATTCTTCAGTCTTAGAGAATGGAATGATTCTGTACAAGCCAGCATGTACAGGAGAGAGTCCAGAATCTCATCTTCTGAGAGCAGGGAATGGGGACTTCTAGTAGGAGGTGGGGATGAGGACTTCTTTGGGTATTTTAATATAAAACAAAGATCTGTCTGGAGGAGGCCTTTTGGAAGGGTTTATAGTGTTCCCTCATTTAGAATATCATTAGAACTGGGCGCTGGTGGCTCATGCCTGTAATCATAGCTACTCAGGAGGCTGAGATCTAAGGATCACGGTTCAAGGCCAGCCCGGGCAGACAACTCCATGAGACTCTTATCTCCAATAAAAAAAAACCACTAGAAAACCGGAAGTGGCGCTGTGGCTCAAGCAGTAGAGCACTCGCCTTGAGCTGAAGAGCGCAGGGACAGCACCCAAGCCCAAGAGTTCAAGCCCCACAACTGACAAAAAAAAAATACCATTAGAATCCAGGCTTTGAAAAGTTCGGATTAATGTTTGCCCATCTCTTGCTCTTCTCATTTGAAGAAAGCCAATTTCAGCACCTCTCCCCAAGGGGATGCTATTGTAAGGATTGTGTTGATGACTACTATAGTGCATCTCTCAGGAATAGCTGAGGACAGGATGGGGGCCGCTTTGCTTCCTCGTGCTAGCTAGCACAACATGCAGAGACACCCAAGTGACAAGTAACAACAGAGTTCTCACGCAGGATTAATTTTATACTGCTGTTATGAGACAATGTTTGTGGATTTAATATGTTCTTCCTGGAGAAAATTCAACCAGTCAATTTAGCATTGGAACCTCCTTGTCATTCCTTTCAGGATGCCTAAAAAGTTAGATCTAGAGCTTCAGGATTCCTAATTAGCAGAGTAGACATGATCTTTCCATGGAATTGCTTTAGTCTGGTAGCTGACAGGCCCACATTCAATCAGATGTGAACAAGATAGAAGGAAATGGCTGGAAACTCATTCTGAGTTAGAGAAACATGTTAGCTTTTTATGCCCGTGTGGGTTGTCTCATCAGCAAGTATTTTCTGAATAAACTGGGATGCTTATGATAAAATGTTGCTCTGTCCTAGTGTGCTTTCAAAGATTTGGATGATCGCTATTTTGTTGTCAGTCTTTCGAAAGAAGAAAGTGTTGTCACTGATTGAGTTGACAGAGCCTCTCTGGTTGCACATGTGGGTGTGAGTGGACTAACGATGTGGTTTGTAAAGTGAAGCTTGGGGCTGGCTCTTGACTTTTGATCTAACAGTATATTATTAAATCTTGAGATCTGTGTTGTTCTCAGAGCAATTCTACCACTTGACAGAATTCTTAGAGGCTCTATCCAGGCTCTTCTGAATGGATCGATTCTGCTCACTCAACACTGGGAAAAAATTAACAAAAAATACACTTGCCCAGCTACACTCAGATCTGTAGGATTATTTGTACTTAGAACTACAGATTCTGGCCCAAACTAGACTTGTAAATAGCATGAAGTGATGGCTTATACAGGATATCAGGATGGAGCAGATAGGAAAGCTCTCTGAAGTTGTCTGAGCAGCTGGGCTAAGGAGTTGGAGTTTACAAAGGCCGTCAGTCTCTCCTCACACATAACATTGTCCAGTCCAAACTCTGAGGACTTGTGCACATCTGAGCAGTGTCAAGCTTTGAGCCACATTTTGTCAAAACTGGCTCCATTTTTCCACTCTGTGGTTTTCGTAAAATAGTTCAGTGTTTTATAGCCTCCTTGTAGTAGTGTTGCTTTCTACGCTATAACAGTTGACTTTATTCTTCTACTCCAAGAAATCTTGACTTGTTTGAGTGTATATATTATATATAAAGGGAGCCTTAATGAATTTGTTTTCATAATTTAATATTTTTTGTATTTGCTCTTGTATAATTGTTTTTAATGGAAAGTATTACAGAATCAAGGGTGGAATTGTTAGAACCAAAGTTATTCTTAATAAAAATCACCACATGCTTTGACCATGCCTCCATTTTTGTCTGATGTGTTTAAGGTGGTTGTCTGGAGATGCAAGGGACTGTGCTCAGTTTGAAGGGTGGAAGGTGGTTCCAGAGTCTCCCTTTGGTGATTGTCCTTTTTGACAGCATCCCCCCCCCAAAAAAAAAAAGAATTGAGGCATGCATGGCACAGTGGTAGAGCACTTGCCAAGGCCTTAAGGTCCATGCTCAATACCAAGTGTTAACATGTATGCACACACCTATTTTTCTGTCACTATCTGTTGAATGTTATGAGCACATTATCGCCCTTCCCCTGCAACTCTGTGCCTCATTCTTCTACCCTTGCCCCTTTCTGTATTTGTAGCTCTCTTTTCTAGCATGAAAAACCTGGCTGGCAGCTTTCGGTACTTATTTCCTCTGTGTCCCTGTCTGTGACCACTCCTCTTGCTTCCTAAGCCACCTTCCTCACACAGGTACTATCTTCTTTTCTTTCACAATGCTGGGGTTTGAACTTACAATCTTTACTAAGCTGGCACTCAACTACCTGAACCACACCCCAACCCTGATATGGGAGTCTTTTTGTCAAGGCTGACCTCAAACCACAATACTCCTTATCTTCACTTTCTAAGTAGCTGGGATTCCAAACCTGTGCCAGGGCCCTGGGCTGCCTAGTAGTTTTTTGACTGTAGGAAGAAGGAAACAACAATTTTCTGTAAACATTTATACATGTATTACAAATGTAGTTAAATTACCTCCAGCTCAACTACAACTGTGGTTTAATATGGCTGAATTCTTGGAGCCTTTCAAACTCCTTAAATAGTATAGGATCCTTGTACATTAAAACAACAACAACAAAACCCCAACAACCTACATAAACTTTATCAAGCCTTACAGCCATTACTTCTATACTCAGAAATTCCTTTTCTACTGGGTGGCCATATTTATTTTCCTATTCTGCTAGGGACTCAGCTGTACTCTACTTTCTGGGCTTGTAGTAATCCAGTCACGCTTAAAGAAAAAGAAACATGTTCTTATACTAATGGAGCAAGGTCTGAATTATTTACTGGTTCTTTGTTAGACAGAGCCTTATTGGACAGCACAGCTAATTCCACCATGAGCCACAGGCCTTAGAGTGGGCCCCCTCTTCACCCCCCGCTTTTTTTTTTTTTTTTGCTGGTCCTGGGGCTTGAACTCTGGGCCTGGGCACTGTCCCTGAGCTTCTTAACTCAAGGCTAGTGCTCCACTGCTTGAGCCACAGTACTACGTCTAGCTTTTTCTGAGTAGTTTATTGGAGATAAGAGTCTTGGACTTTCCTGTCTGGGCTGGCTTCGAACCTTGATCCTCAGATCTCAGCCTCCTGAATAGCTAGGATTACAGGTATGAGTCACCAGCCCACAGCTTACAGCCCTTATATGACAGATTGATTCTTCATTTTTCATGAGGTTTTTATTTTAGTTCATTTCATTTTAATGCCAGTATAGGCACTTGAAGTCAGTTCCTCATGCTCTCACTTGGGTTTTTCACTCAAGGTTATCAGTGTACCACTTGAGCCCATCTCCATTTTTGCTGGTTAATTGGAGATAGGAGTTCCTCAAATTTGTCTGCCTTGGGCTAGTTCAAACCCCAATCCTTAGATCTCAGCCTTCTGAGTAGCTAGGATTACCAGGTGCAAGCTACTAGCACCCAGCTTTCTTGGGATTTTTAAATACTTCATCATTTATTTTAATTGCTGGAAACTTGGTATCCTTATCCAGATGTCTTTTAATACAATATAGCATTGTTGTATTCTATTTTTCTATATATAAAAGGAAACTTCAAAGCTATTAAATAAGAAGCAATTGATAAAACAATTTAATACCATTTACAAGAAAATATTGAAGGTATATTAAGGCATCTGTTCAAAGATGCTAAGAACTAGAAGTTCTAACTGGTTATTTTGAAGCTTCCATGGAGTCTGCATATTTTTTTAAATTGTTGTTTAGTAAAGTTTCTGGAATCACTAGTGTTCAAAAGTACATAGAAGCCAGGCGCCAGTGGCTCATGCCTGTAATCCTAGCTACTCAGGAGGCTGAGATCTGAGGATTGGCACGGTTCAAAGCCAGCCCGGGCAGGAAAAACTGTGAGACTCCTGTCTTCAATAAACCACCAGAAAACTGGAAGTGGCGCTATAGCTCAAGTGGTAGAGCTCTTACCTTGAGCTGACTAGCTGAGGGACAGCACCCAGGCCCAGAGTTCAAGCCCCACGACTGACCAAAAAAAAAAAGTACATAGAAACAGCATTTAAGCATGTTTATTACAGACTTCACTCAACTTAAGTGCTGTGCATTTTATAATTAATTGCATGCACAATGTATGTACAGGTAAGTGTGATAGACAAGAGGGAAACAACCGTGATTTCAATGTTTACACACTTCATCCCCCCACAGCTGGTACCACCAAAGGGCAAAAAGAATAAAGAGAAAGTCTAGCCTTTAGAGTGGCATTGAGGAAGGTTTGGTATCTTTCCTCATCTCCTGTAATGGTTAAACCTTGGTTGTCAACATGCTCAGATTGAGACACCTGGAAGACTGTAAAGCACACTTCCGAGTGTGCCTGTAAGGTCATTCCCAGAGTCGATTGTCATGTAGGCCAGCAAACTGACAGGGAAGACCCACCTTTAAAGGCTGGGTCCCCGGATGGGACAAAATAGCAGAAGTAGCCCCACTCCCCCATGCAAGTTGCTTCTTCTGTGGCTGTTTTTTGCTTTTGTTGTTGTTGTGTGTGTTTTAACTCACTTTTTCCTTGGACGTCAAACTCCAGCTGCGTCAGCCTTTGCACGTGAACTTGCAGCATCAGTTCTCCAGGGGGCCTTCAGGCCTCAGTTGAGAGCTGCATCATTGGTTCCTTCTGTTCTGAAGCTTCTGGCTTCTGGGAAGGAGCAGCTACTGTTTTCCCCAGCTTCTTGCCTGCCTGAAGATGGCCAATGCAGGACCAACTTTACCAACACATTCTATACGGTTCTGGTCTTCTAGAGGATCCTGAGAACAGACCTGAGCCTGAGGCTCTGCCATGCAAACATCTCTGCTCTGGGCATTTTTCTCTGCTACTGGAAATGAAGGTAATGTGGTTACTGTTCTTTGGTTCTTCTTGCTGTTGTTTATACTGGCTGGAGTGAAGGTGACTGGGAAAGTGAGGAAATGGCAGTCTGGTAATGAGATAGCGGTTCTCAGTGTGTAGGGCCTTGGTCAAATGTTCTTTCTCGGATGATGGGGAAACTTGTTTTCCTTCTCCCTTGGTTCCAGGTGGAGCCTTCCTCATATTACTAAGCATACATTTAGTTCTCCTTCTGATGGAAGGCTAGAAGTTTAAACTTGACAAAAGAGGTAAGCTAGGAACTGGAAAAATACTGGCACCTAGCCTTTTGTGAGACCAAGGAGAAGCTGGGACAGAGGGTATCTTAGAATAGAATTAGCAGCAGGAACCAAAGTGGCTGCTTCCCCTGTTCTGACGCGGAGCCCACAGCTTAAGCTCCATTCAAGTTTCTCTCTCCTGGGTCATCTGCCTGTGGTTATACATTCAAGAGGTTCCAGGAAATGATTGCACCTGTGCCTACCAGGTACCTGGAAGTAGGGGTTGGGGTGGGGTGGGCAGCATGATTTAAAACATCACAACTTACCCAGCAGGACAATGTCCTGTCTGATGGGCCATGAACCCGAAGCAGAGTTCACAGGTAGCCTCTGTAGACTATTAGCAAGGAAAACAGCAAATCCACCCTATCACCTCAAGTGAGGGGATTTTCTGGTTACTGGGACTTGGTGTTAACTTACTGAGTTGGAGTTGTATTGTCTGGAACACTCTTCCCCTGTATGTGTTGTCTTCCTTTCCCCCCTTTTTGCTTCCTTAATGATTTCAGTGTTTCTCAAAAATAAACAGCCAGATCCACTAACTACAAGTGCATACTTAATTATGGTCACAAGATAGCATGCTGGAAGCAGCTGCAAATCTCCAAGCGTTTATAATCCTGTGTCGAGATAAGACATTGCATAAGAGGCAATAAATAATAACTGCACTAACTAAAATGCTACGTGAGCACAGAGAAGATAATATCAATAGACACGAATGAAGACAAGAGCTAGGCACCTATTAAATTGCACTATTGCCAGATGGACACTCACATAATTGTTCTCTGGGGAAGGCAGTGGGATTTTAAAATTCCAATATTTTAAATTAAATGTGAATTTTATTTCTCCTTGATCTTCCTCTCTGCTTCCTTATTATTCAAAGAACTAAGACAGGACAATCTTTCAAGTAGCAGTAATAGGCCAGAGAGGGAAAAAAGGAGGGATAGCAAATCAGCTTAGCACCTCCTCTACTCTGTGGCTTGAAGTGTTGTTAGATAACACATTTATTCCTGGTGTGTTTCCTTTTGGCTATATGCCTGGTGAGGTTTTTGTTGTTGTTGTTGTAGTTTATTTTTGCTAGTCCTAGAGGATTGAACTCAGGGCCAGGGTGCTGTCCCTGAGGGTTTTTTTTTTTTTTTTTTGGTTCAAAGTTAGCATTCTACTATGTGAGCCACCGCTCCACTTCTGGCTTTTGGTGGTTAATAAGAGCTTAATGTCTCATGGACTTTCCTGCACAGGCTGGCTGCAAACCCCGATCCTCAGATCTCATCCTTCTGAGTAGTCTGGTTACAGGCATAAGCCACTAGTGCCTGGGTCCGTTTTAATTTATTTTCTAGAGTGAAGTCTGAACTTCTGTGTTGCTTGTGTCTTGTCACCTCTTACCTAGTGGCAGTCTGTCTCTGCCTGCCCATCATGGGTCCTGGCTGTGGGCGAGCATGTTGCATCTTGTGGCCATGTTGGTTGTCTGTTTGTCATGGTACTCAGCATGGGGAATTCAGTGCTTAGCCGTTCATTTTCAGTCCCTGGCTTCTGGGTGCTGGAAGTCAAGGTAGGAGACAAGCACCATAAAAAGAAACATACAGATAGGAAGTGACAGCTGGGGTTGAGGGGGATAAAAAAATAAAGCATGATGAGAATAGAGGTCTTGGTTTCCCCGCCCCCACCCCCCAATGTGGTCAGAATCACAGTCACCATCTCTACATCCCTGCAGTGTCCCTGGGCCCAGCCCTGGGTGCCCTGGTTGCTGGTCAGGGATCTAATGTTATTCTTTCTGTCTTCCATGGGTACCACTCTTTATTTCTGATATAGAGAAGATAGACCTGCATCTCACCAAGGGTAAATAATTGAGTCAAAGGTCATCTTCCCCAAACCATGTCCTCTTCTAGTCCTCACAATATGCCATTCACCATTCAGTCTGTACAGTGGAAGCCTTACTAGTTAGGTGCACTTGGGAAGGTTTTTCTTTGGTCCAGTCGTGGGGCCTGAACTCTGGGCCTGGGCACTGTCCCTCAGCTTTCAGCTCAAGGCTAGCGCTCTACCACTTGAGCCACAGCGCCACTTCTGGTTTTTTTCTTTTTGCTTATGTGGTGCTGAGGAATCGAACCCAGGGCCTCAGGCATGCAAGGCAAGCGCTCTACCACTGAGCCACCTTCTCAGCCCCTTGGGAAGGTTTTTTAATCTTAGTAAGTTCTCAGCTTTACTAACTCTCTTTCAGCCAATCTTCCAAAGTTTTAGTGTAACAACTAAAGGAGATGTTTCTTTTGCGGGGGGACATGGGGGCTCACATTTTATCTGGCCTAAAAGAAAACTGAGAGTCAGAAAAGAAGTCGTGTGTGATTTTACAAATCATGATAAAGAGTTCGGATTTAATTTCAAATATTATAAGAATACTATGGAAAGTTTTAACTAGAAAAGGGATGTAACATGTTTTAAGTTTTAGAAAGATCCCCTTGATCTTTCTAAAGTAGAAAGATTGGGATCAAGGGGTAAAATGGAAGAGCCAGGAAGCAGGTTCAGACATGCTGTCAGTTAACGGTGGTGCTCAGAACCATGAAAGAAATGGAGACTTACACTCACTAGACACCGTGTTGAAAATGAACTATATAACTTGTATGGTAGGGAAGAACTAGGAAAAAACTTGGAAAGAATGAGGGAAGGGGTGACATTGTCTAAAAAGAAATGTACTCATTACTTATGTTACTGTAACCTCTCTGTATATCACCTTTATAATAACAATAAAAGAATAAAAATATAGGGCTGGAAGATGGCTCAGTGGTAGAGTGCTTGTCTCGCATGCATCAGGTCCTGGGTTTGATTCCTCAGCACCACATAAGCAGAAAAAGAAGTGGTGCTGTGGCTCAAGTGGGCCTTGAGTTGAAGAGCTGAGGGACAGCGCCCAGACCCAGAGTTCACCCACAACTGACAAAAAAAATTACAAAAATATAAAAATGGAGACTTTAAGAAGCAGTCTGATTTAGGATTAAAAAAAACCAACAACACTTTCTCTGTGTATGTCCCTGTCTGTGCCTCTGTCTCTTTCTCCTCTCTCTCTTTCCTCTCTTGGTTTGAGAAATCAGAACCTTGGGCTCTGTGCCTCCCAAAGGCCTTAGTTTGCACCAGCATCACTTGTGATTGAGAAATTCCTCCAACATGTGGATTTCTGCATACTTAAGTGCAAAAAGATAAAAGATGTTTTGTAAGTAAGAGTAGAATAACGTATTGCCTCCGTGTAAAGCTATCAAGACAATGAGAGTTCCCTTGCCCACGTCCAGTACATGAGAATCAGCTCTGCAGTTCTTTCACACCTGTGGCTCCACACCATTGGATTTGACCAAGTGTAGATTGAAAATGTTGGGGAAAAAATGCATCACATGGCCATGTTTTTCTTGTCATTATTATTCCCTTAAGAGTACAGGAAGTTAGTGTACATAACATGTACGTTATAGTAGGTATTACAAGCAATCTAGATATGATTCAAAATACACAAGAAGATCGGTATAGGTTATGTACAAATATTTTAACACTTGGCTCTCTTGCAGGACTCTTGTGACTACTTCCCCTTAGATACCAAAGGACAGCTGTAGACCCTCCCTTAACACTCCAGTGTCTAGACTTGGAAATCTTTTCTTTCCTCCCTTCCCCTTCCCTTTCTCTTTCTTTCCCCTCACCTTCCCTCCTCTTCCTCTCTCTTTCCCTCCCTCCCTCCCTCCTTCTCTCCCTCTTTTCCTTCCTTCTTAAAAAAAATTTTTTTTCTGGTGGTGGGGCCTGAACTCTGGGCCTGGGCGCTGTCCCTCAGCTCTTCAGTTCAAGGCTAGCGCTCTACCACTTGAGCCACAGCACCATTTCCCGTTTTTTTCTTTTTGCTTATGTGGTACTGAGGAATTGAACCCAGGGCCTCAAGCATGCAAGGCAAGCGCTCTACTACTGAGCCACCTTCCCAGCCCCTATTTTTTTTTTTTTGGTTAGGGTAAATGTCTTGAACTCAGGGCCTGCGCACTATCCCTGAGCTTTTTGGTATTTTTGCTCAAAGCTAGCACTCTACCATTTGAACCACAGCTCTACTTGTAGCTTTTTGAGTGCTTAGCTGGAGATAAGAGTCTCATGAACTTTCCTGCCAGGTCTGGTTTGAACCATGATCTTCAGATCTCGCCTCTTATATAGCAAGGATTACAGGTGTGAGCCACAGGCCCCTGGCCTTTCCTTCCTTTGTTTTTTTAAACAAATAAACAAAAACGCAAAGCTTGGGAAACAGCTGTTTGGCTGGTTTGATTGGGCAGCCTTTCCAGGTAATCCTGGTTCCTGGGCTTGGCTCTATCTCAATAGTGTGGGCAGCACCATCTTCTCTCACAGGATGATCTGTAGGGCACTTGTCAAGTAACTTCAACAAAAATACAGGACAAGACCAACAAATTTATTTCTTGTAAAAGTGCAGGAAGGCCAGGTGCCAGTGGCTCACACCTGCAATCCTAGCTACTCAGAAGGCTGAGATCCGAGGATTGTGGTTCGAAGCCAGCCTGGGCAGAAAAGTCTATGAGACTCTTATCTCTAGTTAACCACCAGAAAAAGGGAAGTGGTGCTATGGCTCAAAGTGGTAGAGCACTAGTATTCAGGGAAAGAGATCAGGGGCAGTGCCCAAACCCTGAGTTCAATCCCCATGACTATCAACAACAACAAAAGCAGGAAGATGAACTTGATTGAGCATATTAAGGGAAATTTATTGTTGATGATCCATATTGCCCTTGGCTTTTCTTTATATTGTATGTCTTGTAGAAATGAAAGTTTGCATATGTGTACAAATATACATTTATATGCAAATATATTTATATATGCACATTGCACATTTGCATGTGTGCAAACACATGTTCACCTATTTATATATGCAAATATGTATAATTTTATTTCTAAACTGGGCAGTTTGCAGGGTCTTCAATGCTAGGAATAAGTTGAAACACAAATCTGTGTTGAATCTGGCATTTTCCTCCCCATATCCTCTCCCAAAGTAATTTTTACTTGAAACAAATGCAGAAGGAACACCTGAAAATCAGTGTCTTTTATCCAGTTGCCCCTCAGTTAGCTGAATCCACTGGCTTCTGAATTGGTCCTGGTCAATGACTGGATCTCAAGGGGGGATCTCAAGGGTGGAGTAGGTGAATTTGTGTTGAGTTTTTAAACTATTTTTTTCCTTCTCCTTAGCTGTATTTTTCCCTCTGAGTATTGGCTTCCTGCTGAAGAGGATGTGGGGACTGGGAGGGTTTTCCACAGTGGAAAAATATCTACACTTGAATCATTTCAACATACCCAAAGCAATGCAAATTAGGCAGGACCTATATTTGTGCGTAGACCTGGGCAATGGACAGTTTTGGATTGCAAATTCACCTCCAAAATACCACTCTAGACCTAGAACTCCACCCTGACTTTTCTCTGTTCATGCTGTGGGCTGATCAGCATTCATGTAAGCCCAGGACCCATGAGACCCCTCAGTCTCCCATGGAAGCAGAAGCCTGGGAAGTAGAGACAAATCCACAAATCCGCTATCCACACATCAGGAGACAGACAGCAAGATCCTGGCCCAAAGTACAGAACCACATCACATGCTTCCTTTCTTCTCTTTCATGTTTAATTGTCGGTCGTGGGGCTTGCTCTGGTCCTGGGTGCTGTCCCTCAGCTCTTCAGCTCAAGGCACGTGCTCTACCACTTGAACTACAGCGCCACTTCCGGTTTTCTGGTAGTTTATTGGGGATAAGAGTCTCATGGACTTGCCTGCCTGGGCTGGCTTTGAACTGTGATCCTCGGATCTGAGCCTCCGGAGTAGCTAGGATTACAGGTGTGAACCACCGGCGCCTGGCTGGATGCTCAATTTTTTTAAGGCAGGAAAACTTACTATACAATACTGATTTGCATTTTTCCAAACAACAGGCTGTATGTATTTACTGTCTGAGAAATCATCAGAGAAAACAAGACCCCCTCCTGGCCTCTCATTTTCATTGCTATGTATTCATTTCCCCTCCCCTTCCTCCTTTCTTCTTTTTCTCTCCTTTTAAAATAAATGAATAATTAGAATAAAAAGGGTCTTAACATCTGATCATGTATCGTCAGCCTGCAGTGTGCAGAGGCCTAGTGCATAACCTTTTGGTATGAGTGCTTTTGCTTTCTTTTCATTTATTCTCACCAGAGGTACCCAGCCCCTGGCAGCTCACCCACCTCGATGTGCTGGCTCCTTGGGGAGCTTCCTGTGGTCATCTTCAACATGTCTGTGTTCCATGATGGCTTTGGGCATTCGCCCTCATACCTGTCCTCCCTATGGCAGGGCAGGAAGACAGGGAAGAAGACATGGAGGCCCCAGGAGAGGAGAAATCCCACAAGGGAACCAGGATGACCTGGAGCGGAGCAGAACCTCCAGGAGTCGGGCGCAACCACTCTTTCCTCTCCCTAGGATGGGATGCTGTGTGAACTGGCACTGATTGAGCAACGACCATGTGCAAGCCAGCATGAGGATGAAGACTGAGTAGAATAGTGTCCCCAGTCTCTGGCAGGTCCCACAGTGAACAAGTACCCCTGGCTTGTGGGGACCCTCTCCTGTGTTGACAAAATGGCTTCAGTAGATGTTGGAGGGAGCGAAAGTACAACTGATTATTTTCCTGAGATGGAAATCCACTTGTCACAGAAAGTTGCAGTCTTGTCACCATATGGATATATATGGTCATAGCTGTAAGCATGCAAGTACACACACACACACACACACACACACACACACACACACACACACACCATGGTACTTTGTGCAGTGAGCAACTGCAGGTATCTGGATACTGAATTCTCATGGTGTGTGTGTGTGTGTGTGTGTGTGTGTCAGAGAGGGGAGAGAGGGAGAGAGAGAGTAGGGGAAAGAGAAGGTGAGCATGTCATGCTTTCTATAAGGAGCATCAGATGACACTCACTTTGGATATTGGTTTGGATTTGGGGGAGAAATTGTGGTGGACCGTATTACAAGCTTAGGAGCTCAAACTCTGGAATCAGAGAGCTTTAACTTAGTTCCACCCCCCCCCCTCTACCTTGGAAATCCTAGAGTATCTAATTCTCTGGTGTCAATTTTCTCGTCTGTAAAATGGCCATAGTGATTCTACCTTGCCTGCCTGAGTTAACCCGCTGTTAAGATGCTGCACTCCAGCCCTCTTTCTCATGGGTTATTTTATTTAATGTAATTGTCATTATTGTCATGGTTATTATTAAGGTGTTCTGCAGAGGGGTTACTATTTCAGAAGTCAGGTAAAGACTACATTTATTTTCTGGACCTTTCTTCACTTCCCCCATTTTTCCCTTCCATCCCTGCCCACAGTTGCATAAGTTCATTTTCCACATAATGCATGCTATGTACCCTGACTGCATGTGTCCACTCTTCCTTCCTCTCACTTCCTATCCCGGTACGTGCCAGTCTCCATGCTTCTGGCATCGCAAACACACATGACTGCACCCAACTTCCCATTGTGGAGATGGAGTCCTGCAGACTTTTCTCTTGGGCTAGCCTGGTACTGCAAATCCTGATAAATCTCCATCTTCCACACAGTTTGGGAAGACAAGTATGTGCCATTGCACCCTGCTATAGGTTGAGAAGGGGTTCTTGCAAACTTTTCTGCCTGTGCTGGCCTAAAACTGTGATCCCCCTATTTTCAGCCTTCCAAGTAGCTGGGATTACAGAACCACCAGTGCCTGGCTTTCTATGTTGTTGTTGTTGTTGTTTTAATGAGCAGTCAAGGATCAGCCACTAGACTCCTGTGTGGAAGAGAAAGGCCTCAGTACTGTGTTGCCCACATAACCAATGCATAGGACGGGGTGCTGCTGTGTCTAGGCTCTCCATGACATGGTGTGATCTGAACCCATAACCTTTACCTGCTCCTGTATTGCTCTTCTAAGTCTATGGCACTAACCATAGGCAGACATCTGGTGCAGTCTTGAGCAGCAGGTATATCTAGGATGATCCCATTTGTCCTAGCAAAGGAAGAGGCCAGGCCAAGTCAGAGCAATCAGGCACTGGGGAGCCCCAGGGATCCCAGAGAAGAGGGTAGATTGCTTGCATGACATAATCTCTAGAACGGAGTAGGTGCTCAATAAACATTTGCTGTTAAACCACAGCTCCTAGAAAGAGGGAACCTAGACCCTGATGGATGTGGCCTGTCACCAGAGTGCCCAGTTCAGCTGAAGCAGGAGGGCCAAGAAGGAAGATGGTCAGCAAGTGTTTTCAGCCTAGTCTAAGGTCCAGAGAAAGCCATTGTTGGTGCTGCACCTTTCTACCTAGGAAGAAACCCTCACTTAGAGGCTTCTAAAAGTCATGGCTTCCTTGGAGGGGCTTCTTCTGCCCACCCCTCTTCCAGGAAATCCAGCCAATGCCAGATTTCAGCAAGGAGAAGCAATTTCTTCCCATGCTTGATCTGGTAGTCAAGAAGGCTAGTGATACTAGAATTCTGCCGTTTAGGGTTTATTACTTGTTTAAGCCTACCCACAATATTATCATCATAAAATCATAGGATCATAAAAATCTTATCATATAAAGTCACTTCATAAAACCCAGCCCGAGTCTAGGGCCAGGCCTATTCAGACCCTCCCAAGAGGGGTTGCGCCCATGTTCAATGTTCTTAAAATGATGCACGATGCTGCCATCTGGTGACCATCATAGGCACTTGTAAATTTTTAAATAAGAATTGTAATTGATGTATTAATTTATTGTTATTAACGTTATTATTTTGTTCCACTGGCCTTTGTTACATACAGCCCTATCTTCTTATCTTGGTCTGTATCAACTTAAGTCACGAGTAGTAGATACTGTTTTCAAATCTGTCCATTTAGTATGATGGTTTCCTGTACCCAGACAAGAAAGTTCTCTCTTCTAGTCCTGTGCTGTTCTTTACAGTGGGAAAGCCACTAGACCTCCTCCTGCTTGTCTTTTCTCTTCTGTAATGTCAGCTCCTACCCTTTCCTCATGGGCAGCAGCTCTGTGTGTCGAGAGTATCAGTGGCATTCATTCATTCATTTATTCATTAATTCATCAAACGAGTATCTCCAGGGAAGAAGGAAGTGAATCTCCCCACCGGTGAGCTGGCATTCTGCAGGGGAAATAGAGTCTCTTTCTCTCTTTCCCTTTCAGTTTCTGTCTGACTCTCTCTTGCATGTGCGCACACACACACACGCACCCACACCCACACACAACTGACTGATGAAAGGCTCTGTCCCTCCCTTCTCAGTCTTTCTCCTTTCATCACGTGGCGTTTCTTTCCCAAACTACCAATAGGAGCACGCCTACTTCTTTGCTCAGAAGCCTCCCTTGTCCAAGGCCAAGTGTTAGTCCTCATACAACCAACCAGTTCCTTCAAGCTACTAGTTGCCTTCTGAAGTAATGACATTAGGTGACGTTTACCGCACGTCAGATATGCTAAGTGCTTTCTCTGATCAGTCTCACAGAGACAAGGCTAGTTAGTCCTTGTGCTAGTTATTTCCATAGCTTCACCAAAATACCTGAGAGAACAACTTAGAGGAGGAAGGATTGGTTTCAGAGGCTTTGGAGCAGGCCTGTGGTGAGGTGTTGGTAGAAGCCTAGGTTGGAGGTTATTTTCCTCATGGTGGACAGGAAGCAGACAGTAGGGAGAAAATTGAGGATCCTGTACAGGTACGTCCCCAGTGGTGTACTTCTTCCAGCTAGCCCCACCTCCCAAACTCTCTGCCACTTCTCAATCTAACAGCTGGGGAGCAAGCATTCAACATAGGAGTCTTGGGGGACATTTCCTATGCAAACTGTAACAATCCTGTAATGACTTTACCTATGGGGAAATGGAGGCAGAGCAAGCCATATTGTTAGTAAATAGCAGCCATTGAATGTAAACCCAGAGCCTGAGCCTGGACTACTATGGTATGCTATCACATTGCTCCATGTCTGTCTATCATTTGTCTGTGTCTCTGCACATCTGGCCTGTGCCTTTTTCATTTGCCTCCTGATAAACTTCACCAGTGGCTGTGACCAGCTCACATAGTCTTCAGCATCCTGCAAATACCACTGATCCTAAAATGCATGATGTTCTTCCTCCTCTGTTCCCAACCCTAGAAGACCCACTGGCATGTGCCATAGGAGCTTGTAAAAGAATTGCAATTGGTATATTAATTTATTGTTACTGATGTTATTGATTGGAGGTTATATATGTGCTTGCTCATCCTGACACCCAGCAAGGGGCTTGTAGGCATCTACTGCAATGCAGATGAAATCAAGGTTTGCTGCGTGGTTGTAGCTGAAATGGCCCAGGAGAAAATGCTCTGTAAGTGCAACACATCACAGAAACATAAGCCTGCAGATGCTGTTTAATGCGCTATTTAAATGTGAATGGATTTATAATATGGAGCATTCATTTGTGCCGAGCATTTTCTTCTTGTTGATTTAGGCCATTCTCTATACCAACTAAAATTGCTTCTGCTTTTAACCAGGGATTTCTTCTCTGCCTTTTTACATGGGGGAAGTATTTCCATTGTTTAGCCAAAGGAGCATCTGAAACATCTTTGCAAAGGCGAATTTGTTCTTTTTTAAAGAGCTTTAAATTATAGTATCTGAGTTAGCAGGGCACTGGTGGCTCATGCCTGTAATGTTAGCTACTCAGGAGACTGAGATGAGGATTGTGATTTGAAGCCAGCCTGGGTAGGAAAAAGTCCAGGAGAGTCTTATCTCCAATAAACCACTCAGAAAAAGTCAGAAATGGCACTGTGGCTCAAGTGGTAAAGCACTAACTTTGAGCAAAAGAAGCTCAGGGAGAGTGCCCAGGTCCTGAGTTCAAGCCCCAGAACCAGCCCCGCCCCCCACCCCTTAAAAATATCTGAGTTGGTTTGTGCTAGAGCTCCAACCCTAATTGACCTTGTTAGCTTGAAGGAACCACAACATGATTTATTCTTTCTCCTTTCTTTCTTTTTCTTTCTTCCTTCTTTCCTTTCTCTCTTTCCTTCCTTCTTCCCTTCCCTTCCCTTCCCTCCCCTCCCCTCCCCTTCCCTTCCCTCTTTTTCTTTTCTTTTCTTTTCTTTTCCTTCCTTCCTTCTCAAATCAGTACCTGATGCTTTTGCTAATTGGCTAGCGCTCTACCAATTGAGCCATGACTGTAACTCCATAACATGATTTCTGAAGTTCATGTCATCCTAGCATTCATACATTTAGAACTTGGCTCTGTAGCCTCATTACTTAGAATCTCTTAATTGATTTCAAAAATCAATTTCCACGCCTATGAATTGTAACTGGCCTGAAAATTGTGGGCATAGCAGACAAATATTAATGTAAATTGCTCATGCTATTTAGAATCTAATGAATACAGACGACAAGCACAAAGAGTTACCCAGAGGTCAGTTTCAAAGGGTGGCTTTCTCACCTCACTAATTTTCTTTCTGGAAGATGAGTTAAATACATGGGTAGAGCCTGAAATGTTTTTGTTGTCACTGGGATAATAAGCTGGATTTCCATGCTTAGAAACTATAGTTTGTTCTCCGTGGAAAACAAACTTTTATTTCTCTGTCATATCTGAGCAGATCTACCTTACTGAAACACAAGGTCTAACCCTCCAGACCAGCAAGTTCAGGCCTCCTTGTTTTTTCCTCTTGATTGCTAACAAAAATCATTTTATGGAGCCAGGTATGGTGGCACATGCCTGTAATTCCAGCACTTGGGAAGATGAGGCAGGAAGGTTAGGAATTTGAGCCTAGCCTGGGCTAGATAGTGAAAAGTCTCTCTCTCTCTCTCATTCTCTCTCTCTCTCTCTGTGTGTGTATATATATATATAGTATATGAAAAGAGATGTCTTATAGAGACCCAGAAACACAACAGATCAAAGAAAGGTTGGAAAATGGGATTGCATGAAATTGCAGAGTTTCTGCATGGCAAAGGACATGACTAGCAAGATCAATAGAAAACCCACAGACTGGGAGAAGATCTTCACTAGCCATTCATCGGACAAGGGTCTCATATCTAAAATATACCTGCAACTCAAAAAATTAAATCCCCCAACAACAAATCTTCAAAGAAACAACTGCCCAATAGATAAGTGGGCTAAAGACTTAAAGAGAAACTTCTCTGAAGAGGAAAGAAGGATGACCAATAGACACATGAAGAAATGCTCAACCTCTCTAGCCATAAAAGA
>NW_012267240.1:16115270-16145657 GCF_000151885.1 Dipodomys ordii
TACCCAAATGATCACAAACATGACCACACTAAAGCTACCAGCACAACTATGTTTATTGCAGCATTATTTACCATAGCTAAGATATGGAACCAACCTAGATGCCTCTCAGTAGATGAATGGATCAAGAAAATGTGGTATATATACACAATGGAATTCTATGTCTCCATCAGAAAGAATGGCATTGCCCCATTTGTTAGGAAATGGAAAGACTTGGAAAAAATTCTATTAAGTGAAGTAAGCCAGGCCCAAAGAAACATAGGTCCCATGGTTTCCCTTATTTGCAATAACAGTATATATCTGAGACAAGCAGAAATGGTCAGATAAGTTGATGTTTGGCAAAATGAACCCCAAGATAAGGACTCAAATGGGTTTTCTTCCTTGCTATTGTTTCTAACATATTTATAAGATATTTCTTTGTTGCTTTGTATGTCCCTCCCCCATGGTATAACCCCTGCTTTCACTGTATTTGATATTGGTATAAGTTGTGGAGGGGAAGTGAATAAATAAATTGTTTAAATAGGGATATAGGTGGACCCATTATGAGATGTACAAGTCGTTATGTTGAAAAACAAACTTTACAACTTTGGCGTGCGGGGGAGGGGGGATGAAGTGGGGGGGGGAGATGGGAAGGGATGGTAAGGGGAAACAAAGGAGGAGGCAAAATGCTTAATAAGAAATGCACTCATTACTTTGCTCATGTAATTGTAACCCCTCTGTACGGTATTTTCACAATTAAACATTAATTTAAAAAAATTCTAAAAAAAAAAAAAAAAAGAAAAGAGACGTCCTATATGGTTAGGACTTAAGACCTGCAGTTGATTTGCAGGGGAGCAGAGGCACCTTGTATGGTGGTTCTAGGAACAGGAGCCTCAGTCATGAGTATGAAGGAAAACCAAAGCCGGCCCCTCTCCATCGCAGGCAGTCATTGGGCTTCCCAGCCAGCTTCCACAAGATCGAGCCACAGCATGAGAAGGGAAGGCACGTCCAAGGCATTGAGAAATGGCATCATGTTTTGCCTTTTTGTTCAGTTATGTAGTAAACCAGGTGGTTCCTGTCTGCCCACCTTCCAGGCCCAGCTACCTGCTCAGAGGCACAGGAGGTCAAACACTAGGTTCTGCTGAGGTCAGAGCACTTCCTGGGGTACCTGAGAACTTGCTCCGCACAGAATCAATGATCTCAGCTGCCCCACGGTGCCCTCTGGAGCAAGGTCCCCTCGAATTGGCAAGGAGCTCCTTCCTCTTCCATATATGAAGGGGCTTTCTCTCCTTTCCTTTTCCTCTTTCCTTTTCCCTGCCTCTCTGTTTATCTCCCTCCTTTCCCCTCCCTCCCTCCCTCCCTCCCTTCCTCTCTCCCTCCCTCCCTCCCTCCTTCTCTCCCCCCTTCCCTTCCTTCCTTCCTTCCTTCTTTCTTCCTTCCTTCCTTCCTTCTCTCTCCCTCTCCCCCCTCTCGTTCTTATTTATAGAATGTAATGGCTGAATCTTCTATAATGTTCATGCTTCATTCTCCACACATTTGATGAAAAAAAAACTCATAGCAGCCTTGAAAATCATCAATCATCTTTTAGATGACAGGTGCCAATCAGCTAGCTATTCTTCTCTTCTAGGAAACAGATCTCCAGCCAGCTAAGGGGTCAGGGAGCAAAGCAGAGTGTATTGACCATGGAATTGCATTCCAAGCTTGAGTAAAATGCTACGGGGTGGGGTGGGGTGGGGGAAGAAAAGGCGCTGGCGGCTCCTACCTATAATCCTGGTTATTCAGGAGCCTGATATTATATCCTGGATCCACAAGAGACTCCAAGACATCCAGTTAAAGGAGCCAGGAACTTTATTACCACTGTTCAGGGGCCGCTTCCTACTACTGGGAAAGTAGAATGGCCCTGAGCTCAGAATAGGATGGGTTTTTATAGGGGTAGGTTACATAGAGTTACATAGATGAGCCATGCAAGGCAGGTTTGGCACATTTTCATTGGTTATGGTTACATTCATTTGTTCTTTATCATATGTAATAACTTGTAATAGGCTGCCCACAGTGGGACCACTGGTGGTGGTCTTCAATTAGAGGACAGTGGTGATGTCATCTGTGGGTTTAAGGCCCTATTACTGAGGCAAGCCAGCAAGGTTACAGCAGCAAAACATAGCAAAAAACATAGCCTTGAGTCTCAAGAGCATAAGCAAAACATAATCTTGACATGGTCCGTATGACTAATACTATCAATGCTATTGACACTATTACAGAAATTGTTTTTACTATAAGCTCCCGATGAATACAGCAACTCAGTGCAGCTGGTGATAAGCCTCAAGGTGGTCAGTAGCCTTCTGCAAAGCTGCCAGCTTGGTAAACTTGAGTGAGGGAGAGACGTTCTTTTGCTTTTTAGCAAGGATGGAAAAGAGGCTAAAGCTGATCAGTAGTCAGCCTTTGCTTGGCGTTTTTCCTTATCCATGGCTTTTGCCCTTTATCAATAATTTTGTTCTGTTTTCTGCTTTCACATTTTTGTTCTCATGGAGATCTTTCTTTTCCAAAGGGAAGGAGACTCAGGGGAGAGAGTAAATAAATTTCCAATAGCAGGAGAACTGAGGCCGGACAATAGGAGGAACTTTCTACCAGTAAATAGCAACTCAGATATTACACCTGAGATCTGAAGATTGAAGTTCAAACCCAGCCTGGGGAAGGAAAGTTCATGAGATTCTTCTTTTCAATTAACCACCCCAAATCTGGAAGTAGAGCTGTGGCTCAAGCAGTAGAGTGCTAGCCTTGAGCACAAAAACTCCAGGGACAGTGCCTGGGACCTGAATTCAAACCACAGGACTAGCAAAGAAAGGAGGGGAGAAAGGAAGGAAGAAGGGAAGGAAGGAGCTATGAACCTGTGATATCACCACAGTGATAAAAGCAGTCTGTGCAGACCTTATACTTCATGATTCTAACTGTTGGACAGTTTGGGAGAAGGTGAAATTGTGGAGACTCTCAGAAAATGAGAGGTTTCAGGGCTTTGGGGTAAGGGAAGGATATTTGAGGAGCCCAGAGGATGTAAGGGCCATGACACTGTGGTCACGTGACTACTGTGGTCACTTGACTGCATTTGTCTAAACTTACAGTACTCAGGGCACTAGGAGGGGACCTGTCTGTGAACTATGGGATGTTTATGGAACAGAAATAGGAGGTAGAACTTCAAGAAGAGTAAGGGCCAAAGAAAATATAATGAACCCAGAATGCATTAGAATAGAATAGCCCAGGAAATCCACACAGAACACAATGGAGCTAGGGGTATCCAAAGCTCCTGGGGAACCAGGCTGGTTCTGGATGTAAACAGGGACAGTGTGTGTGCTAGGCAGAGACTGGCAGCTTGGTAAAGAGGGGGGCAGGGCTTCCTTTCATCCCTTGAGCTCTCTTCACCCAGGCAGCTTCCTGGCTCCGAGATAGCAGAATCGTCTCCACCCCGCCACCCTATTATCTTCTTTGTGATCTTCCTGCCCAGTGTACATGATTGCTTGATTTTCCATTTTCCCTTTGATGTACAGGCTCCCAAGGGAACCCCATTTTTCTGGATCTCTGGCCCACATTCACATGAGGAGTGTCCAGGCAAAACCTTTCTTTCTCTGGACAATCTGTGGAGATTTTCTGTGTCCCTTACTAGCTGATGTGTGGCTCATTCTTGCTTCCAACCCTCTCCAAGATGGAGGATGCTTTTCTTCTTTACCACTTGAACCACACCCCCGTCCCTTTTTACTTTAGCTATTTTTTCAAATAGAGTCTCACTTGATGCCCAGGCGGGGCTGAACTGTAATTTTACTATTTACACTTCACACCAGAGCTGGAATGACCGGCATATACCACTGTACCCAGCTTTTTTAGAGGTTGAGATGAGATCTCACAAACATATTTACCCAGGCTGGCCTCCAACTGAGATCCTCCTGATCTTAACTTCCTGAGTAGCTGGGATTATAAGATTATAAGCATGAGCCAGTGTAGTCAGTTAATACTGGGGCATTTTTACAGACTCTGTGGGAGAAGTGGTTTTGTATCATAATGAGATTCTCCTACTGATGCTAACGGCTCAAATTTTCCTCCGCTCTGACCATATACCCTTCCCACTACCCAGAAAGCTCTCCAAGTTTCTAACTTTACTCTTGCCTACTGCTATTTTCATTGATTTCATTTTTGAAGGTGGTGTTGGTTAGTCCTGGGCCTTGAACTCAGGACCTGGGCACGGTCCCTGAGCTTTATTGTTCAAGGCTAGTGCTCTGTCACTTTGGAGATAGGAATCCCATGAACTTTCTTGCCTGTGCTGGCTTTGAACCACAATCCTCAGATCTCAGCCTCCTGAGTAGCTAGGATTACAGGCGTGAGCCACCAGCACCTGGTTTCATTCATTACCTTTATGGTCTTTGGTAATGACTACACAGATGCTGGCGAGGAAGGGTGGATATGGAAATGTAACAGCAGCCTCATTTTAGGTGCACTCGGGTTCTTTGAGGACAATAATTTGGGTATATAAAGGCTGTTATGCTACTATTAAGACACCAAGTCCATCCTTTTCATCATACCAAGCACACTGCCCCACAGCCTTTGCACAACTCTTCCCAAGGCCAGGCTAGCTCTCCCTGGAATGCTTTTGTAGCTCAGGACCTCTTTTATCCTATGGTCTCTATTCAGATGTCACCTGCTCAGACTGACCATACCTAAATGCCACTCCTTCTGATTACCTGCTCCATCTTTGCTGGGTCTATTTCTATTTCTTTTTTAAATTAAATAAATATTTCTTATTGTAAAGATACCATACAGAGGGGTTACAATTACATGAGTAAGGTAATGAGTACATTTCATATCGAGTGTTGTTACCCTCTCCTTTGTTTTTTTTTCTTACCATCCTTTCCCTCCCCACCTCCCCAACTCCTCTTTCCTCCCTCCAAGTTGTAAAGTTCATTTTCAACATAGTGTCTTGTCCATCTCATTGTTACAATGGGTCAACCTTATTTCAGCATTTTGTTATTTCCTTTCCCTCCCCAAATTAGAAAAATGTATATACAAGGTTCAAGGCACTGGAATCAAATACCGTGAAAACGGGGGTTGTACCATGGGGGAAGAACATACAAAAGAAACAAAAAAAATCACACAGTACATTATAAATATGTTAAAAACAACAACAAGAAAGATAAAACCTCTTATGTCCCTATCTTGGGGCTCATTTCACTTAGCATCATCATATATGGTCATATGTACATAGCTTTTGAGCTTTTTTGCTTGTCCTAGACATATACTAGTTATTAAAAATAAGGAAAACCATGGGACTTATGTTTCTTTGGGCCTGGCTTACTTCACTTAATATCATTTTTTGTAAGTCTTTCCGTTTCCTAAAAACAGGGCAGTGCCATTCTTTCTGATGGAGGCACAAAATCATATATATATATCACATATTCTTGATCCATTCATCTACTTAGGGGCATCTGGGTTGGTTCCATAGCGTAGCTATAGTAAATAATGCTGCAATAAACATAGTTGTGCTGGTAGCTTTAGTATGGCCTTGTTTATGATTGTTTGGATAAATGCCCCAAAGTGGGATTGCTGGGTCATAGGGGAGCTCTATGTGGAGTCTTTTGAGGAACCTCCATATTGCTTTCCAGAGCGGTTGAACAAGTTTACACTCCCACCAACAATGCAGTAGGGTTCCCTTCTGTCCACATCCCCTCCAGCATCTGTCGTTATTAGATTTATTGATTATAGCCATTCTAACTGAGGTGAGGTGCAATATCTAAAATATACTCACACCTCAAAAAATGAAATCCCCTAACAACAAATCCTCAAAGAAACAACTGCCCAATAAATAAGTGGATGAAAGACTTAAAGAGAAACTTCTCTGAAGAGGAAATAAGAATGGCCAATAGACACATGAAGAAATGTTCAACATCCCTAGCCATAAAAGAAATGCAAATCAAAACAACATTGAGATTCCACCATACCCCTGTATTTCTATTTCTTATCACTTAGTCCTTCTTGACGTTGAACTGTGTAGCACCTGCTTTTTGTTTCTGCATTTAATGGGAATGAACTCAAAAGAGGGCAGAGCCTGTGGCTTCCCTGGCTTCCCTGGGCATCTAGGATAGTGTCTGGTACTCAGTGCTCCATCAATGTGTGTTGACTGTCCCAGATCTGGTTTCTATTTTTTCACCCAAGACAGTAGAAAAGGGGACTGGACCCAGCTGAGCTAGCTTATCTAATTCTAATTGCTTCCTATGGTACCTGTTTCCCCAAACAACCTCCTTATCCATTTTAGTCATTATTCATGACTGAATAAGGACTCTCTCATACTGCACTGCACGGTAATACATTGACATTCTAGTTAACAAATCTATGATCACGAATTACAAAATCAGGAGGTGTCACCACGTCAGAAGTTTAAGCCCCGCCATCACTCTTCTTGGTGGCTGTGCTATCCCTCTGTGCATAACCTTTTGCTGGTGAGCACGGAGCTCCAGCCGGCCTATCATTCAGAGATAATAGGGCAGTGCAGCTGTTCCCAGTGGCTGTGTTGGGTTGCTTCTGTCTTTGGCTGACATATTTTATTACCAGCAATCCTTCTTTGCCATTCTATTATTTTTCCGGCGTGATTAATGGAAAGCGCACACGGATGGAGGGAGTTTTGCAGTAAGTAAACCAGCCATGAGGTAAGTCCTGCTCTCCCTCCCTCCTCCTGCTGGCTACACAAGCAGCAATGTGCTGCCCCATAGTTTGGAAGTAATGGTTGCATGTGGAATTAAGTACCAAGAGGCGGTGGAGTGGGATAGATGGCTCTGAGAAGCACCTGCATACCCATGGCTGGCCTTTCAAAGGCAGAGTCAGGCAACAGCTCGACCGGGCCAGCTCCTCAGTCTTTTATGAGACCAATCTGAGGGTGCAATTGATATGAAAGTCCTCCAAGAGAGAGGTGTAAGCTACAAGAAAATCAAAGCTGGGTGGCAGGAGGGAGGAGACAGAAAAGGTAAAGCAAGCAAGGCGGGGGGGGGCGTTGTTTGTTTTAGTTGGGCAGGGATTGGATCTCTCAATACCAAGACTTTGCTCACCAACCTCAATCTGGAAAACTTCATAAGGAAGTCTGTTCTCATTTTGTTATTGACTTCTGGAGTCTGTCAAACAGCGGTCAATGGTGAATAGCCACAAAAGTACTCTGGTGTTGGTAAAAACTGCCCTGAGGAGCAGCAATTCAGAAAATACCTAATCAACGTTTGGAAGGCTTCCAAATCTAAAATGAAAGTGGTGCCCACTGGCAGATGTAATAAACATCTGGGGCTGCCGCCTGTCCACCCCCCCCCATCTGCTCCCCGGCCCCTGGAATTCCCTTTGTTTAGAATCATGGCATGGTCAAGCAACCAGGGGATTTCCTGACAGCTGGAATGGTTGTCAGAGTATTTTGTGCGCCTCTTGATGTTGGTGCAGAGCTTGTGTATAGATGACCACTAGCCTAAAAGGGAAGGTTGTGATCCAAGCTATGGTGAGGAAAAAGCCCCTCTCTCCTTGGAGCATTTCACAGCTCCTTCTTGGGTTAGCGCCCTCTGTTGGCAGCAAAAGGAGATGCCTTGATACCTAAAGGGGCCTTCTTCATCAGGGAAAACAGTAGGAATTCCACAGTGAAAATGTTACCCCAGTCTGGGGATGGATGCAGGTAGCTCACAGCTATAATCCCAGATACTCAGGAGACCAAGATTTGAAGATCACAGTTTGAAGCCAGCTTATGCAGGGCAGTCTGTGAGACTCATAACTCCAATTAGCCCACCAAAATGCCAGAGTAGAAGTGTGGCTCAAGTGGTAAAGCACCAGCCTTGAGCAGAAAAATTAAGGGACAGCACGTGAGTTTAAGTCCCAGTACCAACACACTTTTTAAAACCTCTAGTGTGGCCTTAAAGTTGTCTTAATTAGTTCTTTTTTGGCTTATGTTCAACATAGTCCACAGATCACACTCTACCATTAACCTGAAAGCATTGTGGATACCATTTACCATGTTGGTAACAAACATATCACTTGAATTCTCCCCTCGCTCCGTGTACAGTTGTAATTTTGCAGACAAATAACGCATGAATGAGGCATACATTTTAGCCAGAGGAAATGGTACATACAAGGAGACAGTAGAAGAGTGACAAATGATAGCATAGGTTTTGAAAAAAACCCAAGATCCCCTACTTGATAGCTGTATGAAATTTGGCTAATGACTCAATGACTAAGACACTCATTTTTTAGTTTATTAGATCAAAGAGACTCTTTCGTAGATGTGCATGTGGAATTTCTTAGACCCCAGGCCTTTAACTCTCTAAATTGCACAGTAATTAGTAAGTTATTGTTAGTACTATAACTGTTGGTTCTACTGAATATTGGGAAGAAATTGGAGCCCAAACAGCATTTATTTCACTTCTCTTATTGGTGAGTTCTCCCAAAACCTAATTCGAGCTCCTCTCAGCAGTGTATGTTTGAAATCAAGGCAAAGTGGACATCTTTTCCACAATCACCTGTTAGAATCTACAAATGCACATCTTACCATATTACTTCCTCCTGTCTCTCCAGAGTCCTGAATAAGGGCCCTAAGGTCTCTTTATGCGGTCTCCAAGAATCTCTGTCTCAATCCCCCATAATTCCATAGTTCTAACTAGCTTTCAGGGAGACCCCAGTCTCTTTAGCTGTCCTCTGGTGAGAGGGAATTGTTATGGTAGTATTTACAGGGACCCCAGGCACCCCTGCCCTCCCCTAGCCCAGAGATCTCTTCCTTCCTCTCCCACTCCTCCCCTCCTCTCCACTCCTCATACTTCCATTCATCCTTAGAGTCTCAACCCAATGCAGCTTGCTCTGGGAATACTTGGATTGGACATAGCTTTGATTTCTTTCACATGGCCAGTGCTAGGCAGGATTCTCTGGTTGCTCATAGGATATCCTGGGGATATTGCTTTCCACTCTCCCTCCCATCTAGATGGCCAGGTTCTGAAAGGCTTGGACCATGTCTTGCTCATCTCAGTGGCTCTTAAGTGTCCCTCAAAGGTGCATGTGGGGAAGGGTTGGCCAGCATGGAGCTACTGGGGATAGTGGAAACTTTGAAAGGTGGAGATTCTTCTTGATAATGCCCACCTGTTCCTGTTCAAGTCCTTCCAATCTCTGAAGGTTTACCTAGAATTGATTGATTTTGTGTGTGTGTGTGTGTGTGTGTGTGTGTGTGTGTGTGTGTGTTGGGGGGGTGTGCACTGGGGCTCACCTCAGAGCCTTGTGCTTTGCCTTAGCTTTTTTGTCCAAGGCTGATGCTACCATTTGAGCTACACCTCCACTTATAGCTTTTTACAGGTTAACTGGAGATTCAATCTCTTGAATCTGTTTTCTCAGGCTAGTTTTGAACCATGATCTTCAGATCTCAGCCTCTTGATTAGGTAGGATTACAAGCATAAACCTTAGCAAGAATTTATGTATGTATGTATGTATATGTATGCGTGTGTATGTGTGTGTGCCTGTGTGTGTGTGAATGGTACTAGGGTTTGAACTCAGGATCTCGCACTTGCTAGGCAAGCGTTCTTCCACTTGAGCCATGCTTCCAGCCTGCGGTGATGGAATTCTGAACATCATTGCAATATGTTTGCTTTCCCTGCTCATCTCTGGGTCATCAAAGATATATCTATGTATCTGTATCTATTTTCTCTGTCGTTGGGAGCCTAGTCAAGTGCCTGTATTATGGGCTTTCAATATAGAAATGAAAGAGTGCTATGAAACATGCTCATTACTACTGGGGACCTATGTACTAGCAGTATTTTATTTACATATTTATGTACGTATGTGTTTATTTTTGGTCCTGGGGCTTGAACTCAGGGCCTAAATATTGCCTCTGAGCTTTTTTGCCTAAGGGATAGCACTCTACCACTTGAGCCACACTTCCACCTCCAGCCATTTTGGTGGCGAAGTGGAGCTAAGAGTCTCATGGACTTCCCAGCCCAAGCAGGCTTTGCACCCTGATCCTCAGAACTCACTCTCCTTAATGGCATGGATTACAGGCATGAGCCATCAGTGCCCAGCACCTATTGGTCTTTTAGTTGTCTCTTGTTATCTTAGAATCCTTGAAATTACTTTTAGTGCCAATGCCAGGATCAAATATTTATAGACTGTTAATAACTATGTAGTTTGGCTGTGTAAACATTTCTGTATGTCTTTCTTGATCTTGTAGGTTTCAGCCTGTATTTTTGCCATTTCTCCAGTTTCTTTAAAGTTCTCCCAGCAGTGAAAAAAGTAGCAGACTTGAAACATTTAAGAGAAGGTGATTCTGGAGAAACTGTCATGGAGATGATGGATAGATACATAGGCGAACCAGTGGTGGTATGGGCCCCGCAGTACAGCAACTGGACACTAGAGGTCCCTCTCTTCATGTGATCTTGTGGCGGCACCCAGAATCCAGAATCTTCGCCAGCATCAGTAGCTTCTGGCTGGGAAGGAAAGGTGGTGAGCAATGGAAACCAGTGGAGTCTTTCTGGGGTGGCAAATTAGATCTTATCCACCAGGCCAACATGGCTGAGACTTGGATTTGGCCACAGAGTGCTGTTTTCTTCCTTCAAGCCCCAGCCCCTGTTTCATTTCCTTCTATTTCTATCTGGTTCTGGAATTAGGCATGTGACTCCATACAAATCCTTTCATCTCATTCCCATCTGGGAGGCAATCTGGGTTGGTTCAGAAATATCTCTGTAGAATAAGATGAAGTGATGGAGTCTGGCTCAGAGGGGTATGAGGATCGTGGAAATAAACTCTGGAGTACTTGAGTTATGCGTGGCGGAGGTCACACCTCGTTTAGAGCTGCTTTACAGCTCCTGAGTTGAAGCCATAAAGTCCCATTCATTACTCACACGCAACCAGCGATAGACCAGAGAACCTAAGTAAGGCATGTGGTTTTCTTGTTTTTGTTTTAGTTATTTGTTTGTGTCCCTCTGCTAATTTCTTTGTCAACAAATGGGGCAATGTCAGTCTTTCTGATGGAGACATAGAATTTCATTGTGTCTATATACCACATTTTCTGGATCCATTCATCTACTGAGGGGCATCTGGGTTGGTTCCATATCTTAGCTATGGTAAATAATGCTGCAATAAACATAGTTGTGCTGGTAGCTTTAGTATGGTCATGTTTGTGATCATTCAGGTAAATGCCCAAAAGTGGGATTGCTGGGTCATAGGGGAACTCTATGTGGAATCTTTTGAGGAACCTCCATATTGCTTTCCAAAGTGGTTGAACAAGTTTACACTCCCACCAACAATGCAGTAAGGTTCCCTTTTGTCCATATCCCCTCCAGCATCTGTTGTTCTTGATCATATGGGATGAGGTAGTATCTCAATGTTGTTTTGATTTGCACTTCTTTTATGGCTAGAGAGGTTGAGCATTTCTTCATGTGTCTATTGGCCATCCTTCATTCCTCTTCAGAGAAGATTCTCTGTAAGTCTTTAGGCCCACTTATTTATTGGGCAGTTGTTTCTTTGAAGATTTGTTGTTGGGGGATTTAATTTTTGAGTTGCAGGTATATTTTAGATATGAGACCCTTGTCCGATGAATGGCTAGTGAAGATCTTCTCCCAGTCTGTGGGCTTTCTATTGATCTTGCTAACCATGTCCTTTGCCATGCAGAAGCTCTGCAATTTCATGCAATACCATTTGTCCAATCTTTCTTTGATTTGTTGTGTTTCTGAGTCTCTTTTAAGAAAATTCTGGTCTGTGCCAAGGAGATCTAGGATTTCTTCTATTCCATCCTGTAATGTTTTCAGAGTGTCTCCTTTGACTCCGAGGTCTTTGATCCATTTGGAGTTGGTTCTGGTGCAGGGTGATATATAAGGATCTAGCTTAAGTTTTCTACAAGTAGTTAACCAATTTTGGGGACTGGCGTTCTTAAGGTCACCATTCCCAAATCCTTTATCTTCTCATCCAATGTCCAATTCTTCTTGGCTTTGAGGTTTGTTTGTTTTTTAGATTGGACCCATGGAATCTCCTAGGACTAGCCTAACCAAAGTTGCTATTCTCCTTGAGGAGGTTTTTTTGTTTTTATTTTTTCCCCCCTCCAAATCTAGTGGCTTTGGATTTGGCACAAACTCTGTGTTTAGCAAAAGAAATTTGAGCCCCCAAAATGCGTGGCCACTGAGAGCCACATCTGGATGGGGAGTTTGGATCTAGTTTGGAGGAGGTGGAAAATGAGGTGCCTTATGAGTATCACTGGACATTTTATCCCTGATTTCCAATCTCTTCCCAAATGCACTGCCCAAAGGCATGAGATCACACCCATTATGGAGGCCTGGACACAGAACTTATGAATGGATCTGCCAATCGTTAAGTCCAAGTGACCATCCTAGCCACTTCCTTCTTGCTGGGAGAATGGAGGGCCCAAAAGATGGGGATGGGGAGGAGACAGCCCTGGACAAGTCCTTGTGTTGAGAACAGAGCTGTTAGAAATGTCGGACATATCCCTGTGAGACACTGTACGTCAGATTCTGGGTGCCGTTTGTTTGCCATTCTGGAATTCGACTGGAGGTTTTGGCAGATTTTTTTTTTTTTTGAGCTGGCTGTGACACAAATTGGAAGGAAGTGAAGTGTGTCTCATGTGTTATTGGCAATCCTGGGTCCACCCACGGTAGTAAAATAACTCAGGAAATTCCTTAGCCTTTTATTTCCCCCTCTCCAGAACCCCAGCTTAGCTGACGTTTCCAAATTCATGAGCAAGAACACCTGTTAATTGGTAGTGGTTTGAAACTTGGGGAGGAAAAAGTTGGGTGAACCTGACAATGACATTCTTGTTAATTCAGGGCTAGGCCATGTGACGTCAGCTCGGAGAGGGAATTTTCCGAGCATCCTACACCTGGTTTCGAGATGAACACATCCAGGACCCCTAGAGGGGGCACAGATTTTGAAATGGAATCCAATTAACCTTTAGTGGTGTTTCAGCTGGGGGAATGGAAGGCGCATTTGTTTCACACAATTCTGCAGTTGTCATGATGCTAATAGTTGATAGCAGTGTTGCAGGACTTAATTGTTATTGCACTTTTATAGCTTGGCAATTAACTTCTTCATTTTTATAGTAGCCTGGAAGGCTGAGGTGTGTCTCAGCTTCCCTTCCTTCTGAGATACGGCATGTCAGGGGTGGGTTTTTCAGGTACCCCCAATCATCTCTCCTAGTGGGATTAGAACTAAACGAGAATCATGCTTCAGGAAGAAAAAGGTAGGTTTTCCAATAATATAATCACTTTTCTATCGGAGAGACATTTTTTGTGGCATTTGAATAATCCTAATTGTGCTGAGGATTGAAAAGATATAAAATATTAAATATGTATAATATACATATTGAATATATAAAACATTAATTATACATGAAAAATATGTTTTTGAGAGATGAGGGTGCTCTGGTTATAAATTCCCTTGGAGCAAATCATTTCCCAAATTTAGCAGATTTACAGCAGTATTTATTTAGCATTATTGTCATAGATGATTAAGGCTACCATAACAAAGTACTAGTCTGAATGGCTTAGACATTAGAAATGAATGTGGTATTTTTTCCCCCTTCTACAGAAGTCTAAGACCAGCATGTGGCCTGGTTTCTGATCTCTCTCTTTCTCTCTCTCTCTCTCTCTCTCTCTCTCTCTCTGTAGGTGCTAGTCTAGACTTTGATAAGGACACTGGTCATTTTGGATTAGGGCTTACCCGAATGACCTCATTTTAACTTAATTACCTCTTTTAAGACTGTATCTCCAAATATATTCAAATTCTGCAGCATTGGGGATTAGAGATTTAATAGAAAATTTTGGAGGGAGAGAGTCAGTCTACAATAGAAATGAAATTGTAGAATTCATACAGAAGCTGGCGGGAATGGTTAACTTCTGCCCCTTAATATTTGAGACCTAAGCAGAGAACAGGAGACTCTCTCTCTCTGTCTCTCTCTCTCTCTGTGTCTCTCTCTGTGTGTCCTCTCTCCCCTCCTTCCCCTCTAGCCTGCCCTTACTTGCTCTATCTCTCGGTTAACTGGACTTCTGTCCTGGGCCAGGGATCCAAGAAATATAGGCAGAAGCTGAAGGTTGTCAGCTTGGAAGTGATCATTGTGAATCCTCTTTTATTCTGGGTGTCACACAGGGCTAGCCCCACGCGACATAGCAGAGATACAGCAAGGGTGTGCTAGAGGAAGGTGTGGGACCTGGGAGGGGGGTGGTCTGTATTGCAGGCTGGCTATCAATGGGATAACCCAGGCCTGACTCACAACACCAAAAGAGAACACATTTGTGCAACGTGCCAATTCCAAGCCATTGTGGGATAACCCTGAGTGTTCATCAGCTCATACCTGCTCAGAGCCACATCTTCGAAGATGACCTTTTTGCTTTTGTGCTGGTCCTGGGGCTTGAACTCAGGGCCTGGACCCTGTCCCTGAGCTTAATTTGTTCAAGGCAGAGCCTCTGCCACTTGAGCCACTGCTCCACTGCTGTCTTTATTAATTGAAGATATGAGTCTCATAGACTTCCTGCCCAGGCTGGCTTTGAGGCCAGATCCTCAGATCTCAGCTTCCTGAGTAGCTGTGATTATAGACATGAACCACTGGTGCCTGGCTATGTAAGTTTGTTTGTTTGTTTTTTTAAGAAGGGAAAATCCTTAAAAGCCACAGTCAGGTAAAATGGTGTTGGGCCTGGGGACCTCAGGCTCAGAGAATAATTTTTCCTCCTCTCTCACAGTCCTGTTCTCTCTTGGTCAGTTCACAGAAAGGTGTCTGCTTCAGTCTCTACCTCCACCTTCTCCCCTGTCTTCTGGTCTTTGCCATCTTATCTAGATGATTTTTCTCATGTGCCTGAAGTCTCACTGGTGTGAGGGACTCTGGGAAACAGAACTACTGTTTCATCTTTCCCAGGCCAGGTACAGAGTGTGGTGGTAAACACCAGGGCCGGACAGGTGCTTTCTAACTTGAAGGGCTTTCAAGATGATTTGTGAAGAGGTGGGGCGGTCTGGAGGAGAATTAAAGGAAGATTCTAGCAGGAGACTTCACAGCTGGACCCAGTTATCCAGGCAAGAACTTAGGACACAGGGAGGAGGGAGAGCAGACGTCAGGGGTGGGGCTTCAGAGGCTGGTCAGCAGTTCAGGACTGGAGAGGCAGCCAACATCGAGTTCCCAGTGGATGCAGAGCTGGCCTGGGAGCAGCAAAGAACCCACGATGGAATTCTAGAAGGGGAATGAAAGGGTTAGTTTTTCTTGTTAGTTTTACACTTGTTCTGGGATTGACAGTAGGGATTAAAGGCAGAGCCCAGGAACTAGGACATCTCCTGAGACCAGCCAAGAGGTCTGGAAATTCTAGGAGGTGGACTAGGGTAGCCTCTTAGGTTATAGCAACAGATTTGGAGACTGGCCTTTGATTTGAAGCTGGCAGAGCTTGGGTGCAAGGCGGGATGTGATGGGTTGTTTGTGTGTTGGGGGTACGGGGACAGGTTTAAGCTGGGGCTGGTTTTCCTCACATCCAACAAAAGGTTCCTCTGTTCTCTCCTTCATGGCTCTGTCCTTCAAGCTCTCTTCTGCTTGGGTCCTTCTGACCCAGGGTCCTCTGCCACTCTGTTCATGTCCTGAGAAGTGAGGTTAATGTGAAAATTCTCCCTAACGTAAACTACCCCTAAGAGTCCCCCAAGCTTCCTCCTCATGGGCCAATTGGTGATGTTTAATTTACAGTGATGTGTGAGGGCATGTGTCTTATGTGCATAGATGGGTGGTTGTTTTGTTTGCTTGTTTTCAGAGGAAATTTTATTCTAGGTTTTGCTTTTGAGTGTGGAGATGCTTCTTTAATTTATTTATTTTTTGTTGGACTCGGCACCTAGGCTCTTTTGCTTAAGGCTAACATTCTACCACTTTCAGCCACAGCTCAAAGAAGAGTGCTCTCAGACTTTCCTGCCCAGGCTGGCTTTGAACCATAATCCTCGGATTTCGGTCTCCTGAGCAGCTGGGATTACAGGCATGAGCCACTGGTGCTCCTTTTATTTTTTAGGGAACCATTTTATTTTGGAGTAGTTTCCGATTGGTAGCAGTTTTACAAAGCCTGTGTAGACACTTGTATACCTGCACCCATTCCAGTTGTCTTGAGTGCTGCTTTTTCTAGAAAGGTGCTCTGTGTTTTCACATACCAAGCAGTCAACGCTGGTACATGCTGCTGTTCACCAGATTCCAGGCTTCGTCTGGCTATCTTTTTCCTTCGCCGCCCTGTCTCTGACCCAGGGTCCAATCAGGCTACCTGATGGCTCTCTTTTGCAACTGTTTCTAGTTTTGTCTTGTTTTTCACCCAATTCCTAGGAGTGCTGATCAGGTGTTTTGTGAAAAAGGCCTCTCCGTTTGATGTTTTTCTTGATAAACTGGGGCTGGGGGCTGGGGGAGGCTGATCTGGTGGTGGTAAGATGCTCTTCCCATCACCTTACTATATATATATATATAAAATATATATATAATATATATTATATATTTGGGGGTGCCCTGTGGCATTTCCCACGATAAGGTTCAGCTGTGTGCACTACTGAGTTACTCTTTTATTTGCTCCACTTCAACCTATATTATTGACATCTTAGATATGTAGCCCTACAGAGGGGAGGGTTCAAGATAGAGTTTTGTTTTGGTGTTGGCCTTAGGGCTTAAACTCAGGGCCTGGGAACTCTGGTTGAGCTATTGGGCTCAAGGCTGGTGCTCGATCACTTAAGCGACAGCCCACTTGTGGCTTTTTGTTGGCTAATTGGAGTTAAGGGTCTCCTGGACTTTCCTACCTGGGCCGACTTTGAACTGTGATTCTTAGATTTCAGCCACCTGCATAACTAGGATTACAGACAGGAGCCATCGGAGCCTGGGTAATCTTGTTTTTAAAAGTGATGTGCTGATTTTTAGCATGTGAATTTAAATATGTAGGTGGTGTATGCTTCCTTCTGCCTACAGGACTTCTGTGCTGGGCTTGATGACAATTGTCACATAAGCAGTCACATAGTCACACTGTTAAAGTCTTAACTGCTAAGTGAATTGGGAACAGTTGTAGCATGGATTGAGCTCAAGTTGCTCATAAAGACTCACAGAGGGACGAGTGGCTGTGTCTCTGCTGCGCTGCCCTCCCTCTCCTCCTCCCCCCCCCCCCCCCCGCCCCGCCTCCCCATGGAAATGACATGGACAGATGAACAGTGTGAGTCTTGCAGACTGACCTGGCTTTAAATCCTGCCTGGCTTTTCCACTGGGTGCTGTGTATTCTGGAACAGGTCACTTAATCTTCCTGACCAAATTTCTTCTCTTTAAAATAGGATTGGCCCAAGCAACTTTTAAAAAAGTGGAAATCCTGGGCCTTGAACTTAGGGCCTGGGCGTTGTCCCTGAGCTTTTGTGCTCAAGGCTAGGGCTCTACCACTTGAGCTATAACTCCATTTCTGTCTTTTTGGTGGTTAATTGGAATTGAGAGTCTTGGGACTTTCCTGCCCAGGCTGGCTGTGAACCACAATCCTCAGATCTCAGCCTCCTGAGTAGCTAGCATTGCAGGTGTGAGCCACCAGCTTTTGGTCCTAAGTAACTCTTGGAGGATATGTGAACTAAATCACATCAGAATGGAGGGATTGGGTATCTGCGTTGGAGTCACATTCTGCATTCTGCATCATTTTAGTAGGGGAAGAAACTCTGCGGCAGAAAAGAGTCTTCTCTACTTCTGCCTGGATGCCTGTATTTTCTTGTCTTTTAAAAAGACATCCTTTGTGACCGTCTGTAATACATTCTCTCTGAATATTTTGCTTCATTTTCCTCCTGAATGACCAAAAGGATCTCTCTGATTTTGGTATCTTTGAATGCTTTGGAATGTAAAAGAAAGTCCTGAGAATGAAGTGTGACAAGATGATGCATTCTGTTTCCTCCAAATGGATGACAAGATCGATTTGGAGGAAATAGAACCTATCTTCCAGGACCAGTATTTCTGCATTGAGTGAAAGTTCTGGAAGAAAGCTTACGAAGCTTGAATCTCCCCCAATCGTCTTCTCTGAGCCTCTTGTGCGCAGGGTGGAATTGGGAGTTGAGCTAGGGCTTGGAGCTATGAGGGATGGCGAAGTCAGACATGAATTCATAGAGGATTGATTTTAGGTCCCAATGTCATATGCATGTCCCCAAGAAAGATGTGATGGTATTCGTAAAAGATAACAGTTTAATCAAAGACCACGGGAAACTGAATGACATTGACCAGTTGTGGTCATGTTTGGGACAACAATGTAGACATGGATGTAGAGAAGACCAGGGATCTCCAGCTGAGGAGGAGGAAGAGCCTTTGCACCATTATCATGACCACTTGGCAGGGTTTGCAGGAGGCTTAAGTGAGGTTTGCTATGTTTATATGCAAGCACTGGTTCCTGCTATGTGATAAACCACAGTTCTTTCTTTTCCCTTTGTGCTTTTGGTTTCTGGTCTTAAAAATAATCTTAGTAAAAAAGGAAGATTAAAAAAAAGTCCTTTCACTGCCCTAGCCATTTCAACATGTTTATTTTAGGTTTAGGCACAGTGTGTAGGTCTATATAATAGATAAACCAATGCACTAGAGTTTAGCAAGAGGTTAGGCCAACTCAGTCGGGCCGGAGGGATTAAAAAATGGATTTGTGGAGCCCTTTGAAGGATGAAAGCGACTACCTTGTTTTAATTGGGTGGAAAGCAAGTCACATGTAAGTAAAACAGTTCCCAGAGAAATGATAAAAGGAATGACACCAAGAGACCCTTCATCCCTCCGATGACCAAAACAAACACTGCAGACACGATCGAACCCAAAGCGTGGCTTTTAGAAAATAAAGATTGACGATCAGGGTATAAACGGTGATGAATCACTTGGCAATAATATGTTTTTCTGGCACAACCTGTCAAAAGTAACGAGCCATAGTCTGTTTCAGAGTTCATCTGGTGGAAGGCATTCTCTATAAAGTATGGGAGAGAGTGAAATGCTATTTGTCTTGGTGCAGCCCTTCCCCCTCCCCCCAATTATTGGGCTTCAGTCCCTGTCACCAGTAGAAAAATAAATGGACTGATAATTAGAGCCTCAGATAGACTTGCATTTCCCCAAGCTTTGCCTGCCTGTGTGTCTAATGGGGTCACGTTATGAGTCATAACTCAAATTTTATTGTCTCTCGCCAGTGCTTCCTGGGCCCTGGGTTCCCCTCCTTGACCTCTGCCTCCATGCAGAGTTCTTCCTATGGATCTCTGGATCTCCCTGGGGATGGCCTCATTGCCCTTGGGCTGGATGCCCCCTTAGAATATTGTCTGCTGTGGATATGCACTGTCTCCCTGAGGACGTTCAATGTCCTATTGTCTGTGGGCAAAACTTACCTTTCAGCCAGGTGCTGGTGGCTCACACCTGCAATCCTAGCTGCTCAGGAGGCTGAGATCTGAGGATCACGATTCAAAGCCAGCCTGGGCAGGAAAGTCCGTGAGACTCTTACCTCCAATAAACAACTAGAAAACTGGAAGTGGCCCCATGGCTTAAATGGTAGAACACTCACCTTGAGCTGAAGAGTGCAGGGACAGCTCCTAAGCCCAGAGTTCAAGCCCTACCACTGACAAAAAAACAAAAACACCACCAAAAAAAATTACCTTTTACTGATCCTGTCATGTCTTTTCTTGGGCACTGCCCCTAGTTAGCTGGGGTGCTCCTCGTGACATCATGAGAGGGTCTATGACAAGATGGGAGGAATCAACACCTTTCTTTGCTCTGGGTTCGAGTGTGTGCCCTTTGTACCACAAAAATCCCACAATTATCTTAATGGATATCTTTCCTACTTATAGTCTTTCTCTCTCTAATCCACATACTAGTCCATGTGACTCTCCTGTAGTCTCTGCTTCCAAGGCTTAGGTAGGCATTTTCTCCTTAGTATGTTTCTCCAATCCTTTTGTTTTTGTGTTGTGCTTTTGAGATAGACTCTCACTGACTTTGCCCAGGCTGGCTTCCAATCATCATCTCCCTGTCCGCTGCCTCCTGAGTAGCTGGGATTACATGTGTGTACCACTATCTTCTCCTCCTTTTGTAAACATGTTCATGGTTCCCGTGAATCCCTGTGGGAAAAGGGGCTTGTGGTGCTTTTCGTGGGTGGCATTGGGAGCATGGAATTGACTGTCTTGTGAGATGGTGGTCCTGGCTGGATTGCTCAATCTGTCCAGTAAAGACAGACGCTGACCCCTGTCTGCCTATCTCCAGCTGGCTCTATTAGCAATGGTGTCTAATTATTATTATTATTATAAAAAAAAAGCTGTCCCTCAGCTTTTCAGCTCAAGGGGAACCACTGGATCCACAGTGCCACTTCCGGTTTTTTGAGTGGCTTATTGAAGATAAGAGTTTTACAGACTTTGCTGCCCAGCTTTGAGCTGTGATCCTCAGATCTCAGCCTCCTGAGTAGCAAGGATTACAGGCGTGAGCCACCGGTGCCTGGCTTGGTGTCTGATTTTTAGAAGAAGCCACTAGGAGTTGTCATGAATGTAATGTTCCTGCAGGGACTTCTGGGAACGTGTGAGAACAGAATAGTGACTTGCATAATCTGATTTATATTGCTTTTCTGATCAGCTTTGTATATCTATTTTCAGAGGATAGTTCATTTTTTTTTTTTTGTTCCAGAACTGAGGCTTGAACTCAGTGCCAAGGCTGTCCCTTAGCTTTTCTGCTCGAGGCTGGTGCTCTACCACTTGAGCTACAGCTCCACTTCTGCCTTTTTGCTGGTTAATGGGAGATAAGAGTCTCTCAGACCTTCCTGCCAGGGCTGCCTTTGAACTGTGATCCTCAGGTCTCAGCCTCCTGAGCAGCTAGGATTTCAAGGCATGGACAACTGGTACCCATTGCCAATTTTTAATTTAAAAAAATGAGCTAGGAGAAAAGCCATGCCAGGATATTTTTCTTAATAATCTTCAGTTCCTCTCCATGGAAATAAACTTTCAGCAGAGACAGAAACTGGAGAATACATCAGCATCCAAATAACCCAGTGCCTGTTTCCGTCTGATGTTTGGGCCTTGTACCAGGGTTGCTGCACGCTTGGTCTGTCTCCTGGGGTGACTTCATATCATGCTACTGGTTTTCATGTGGCATGAAGGACACAAGCCTTGGTTGCAGATGGCCGGCTGTAGTGAGTGATGTTTCCAAGTTCCAAGAGCTCGCTCTGTGAGGATGATGGATGTGTTGTTAGGGAAGACTGCACTTAACCTTTCCAGGGGTTGCCATGGGCTCCACTCACCAAGCCAAGATCAAAAGAGAAAAGCGACCTCATGGCTCATGTTATAATAGCAGTAATGTGGATTTGAAAAAAACAAGCCTCCCAAACCGCAGTATCCTAATAAATATTTCTCCTGTGTTCTTTATACTTACAAAGTTCACAATTGTCTTTGCTCATTTGGAATCTTGGAATAGCAAGAAATCACATTCTCTGGGCGATTCTCTTTGATAATCAGCCGGTGCGGACCCAATAAATGGGAAGCCAAAGGCAGCAGGTCATAATCATGTCAAGGAGATAATCCATGTCATTAAAAAGCCATGTGCCACAAATAAATCACAGGCTTCTGTCATCTGACAGGCTTGCTGCCCCAGTGAGACTTGCAAATGTAGATGTAAACAGCTTACACGGACTATGACGTGTGTCTGGTGAATGATTTTTATTAAGTCTTCTACAGTGTGGAGAGTGAAGGACACAGTCTGCGATCACAACACTGTGCATAGAGCCCCTCGAGATCATCATTTTGACATAGGTTGGGACATTTTCTGGATGATGTTATTTTCTGAATGTTTCATTAATTTTCCTCCTCCTCAACATTTTATTTTGTCTGAGACTGGGACTTGAACTCAGTATCTGACGCATCCTTTCATTTTCTTTTAAAGGAAGTTTACTGTCCAGTAAATGCTTTATCTTGTTTAATTTTAAATGATTGGAAGAGGAGAGGGAGCAGAATTGAAATCTTAACACTGATGTAATCTCATGCCAGATTTAAACATTCATAGTGTTATGATTCAAGTCTGTTTTTACTGTGTATCTTTTGACAAGTTTCTGTGTATCTCTGAACCTCAGGTTTCCCAAACACAGTGCACAGTTTTTTTTGTGTGGTTTTTCATTTTGATTAGCATCATTTTATATGGTCATATATACAGAGCTATTGAGCTATTGTGAGCCTCTGCTAGAACTATCATAGACATAGACTAATTGTTACAAATGAGGGAAACCATGGAGACAGTTTTTTTTGGTCTGGCTTACTTCATTTAATATGATTGTTTCCAAGTCTTTCCATTTACTTATGAATGGGGTGATGTCATTCTTTCTGATGGAAGTATAGAATTTCATTATGTATACATATCATATTTTCTTTTTTTAAAAGATTTTTTAAATTGTGAAAGTACCGTACAGAGGGGTTACAATTACATGGGCAAGATAATGAGTACATTTCTTATCAAGCATTGTAGCCTCCTCCTTTGTCTCCCCTTCCCATCCCTTCCCATCCCCCCCTCCCCCACCCTTGCCAAAGTTGTAAAGTACATTTTTGACATAACATCTTGTATATCTCATTGTTGCAGTGGGTCCAGTGCACACTTTTAAGCAGTCAATTTTCCCTTAAATTCTTTCCCACTATTATTTGTAAAGCCTAAACCTAACCAAATTATTGACATAAATATATAAGGGCATCTTAACAAATATGTGTCTGTAAAATGTTAACTATATTAAGCAGCAGCTTATCTGCTTTACGTGGAAAAATGTGTATTCTGGCTTAAATAGCACATTTTTGTGGATAGAATTGGTGCGAATTATCTTTTGTTAGGAATCAAAGAGCATGCCATGAATTTGTCTCCAACTCAGGGTGGTGAAGTCATTTTTCTGGAGAGAGAGAAGTCCATAATGAAGATGAACTATGATTCTTTTGCAGCAGGGATCTTTCAGGGCCTTCCTTGCTCACCTGGGACTTACTGCCTGGCTTCCTTCTGCCTCTAGGTGCTGTCTATTGGCTCCAGATGCCTACAGCACCCTAACAGAGGGCGTCAAACGTGGTTAAGGGGGTGTGAAATGTGGGCTCGGAATGACAGCTTTCAAATCAGCAATGACTTTATTAGTTGAAACCTGCATATCCTTTGGGATCCATTTTTGCAGTGAACCACCATGAATTCCCAAAGCTACCATGTCTCAGGAGAGCTGATGATATTAAACTCCTAACTTTAAAAAAATTGCATTTATTCAATAAACACTTGTGACAGGCCCATGTCTGCTGTGTATAATGGCTGCAGGTACAACTTCCTTAAAGAAACGTTTTGTTAAACACTTATGGATTAAGAACCTAACGGTGTGTTATTTGAGTGGATGATTTTGACTGTACCATATAGCGAGCGCCCTGGATTCAAGGTGGCAGAAACCCCTCCTCACCCTTGCAGGGAGGAAGCCACCCCCCCAGAATGGTTCTCACAAGGAAGCATGTCATTTTGGGCCTAAGCTGGGAGAAGCCCCGAGAGAGGAGAAAGAGCCTCATCCATCGTGGCTTCTTCCTCACTCATGTAATCAGACCCTCACGCTGGCTGACAATTGCAATACCCAGGTGGGGTATATACCTGGGTCATGTCTCCAGGTCCCTGGGTGGCTATCAGAGCTCTCCTGGCTTGTGTAACTGGGGTGTGTTGGGTCCCTCTCTGCTCATGTGTCACCCATTCACTAATTTACCCGAGGTGTCACCCAGTTCCAGTATGAAACACTTGACATCTGCTAAGGTGGTAGATCTTAAATGTCCTCACTACTGCTCACACACCAGGAAAGAGGGTGGTCAACCCTCTGAAGTAGTAGATACATTACTTGCTTGGAGTATATAGTGAGACCATTTCTTCAATGTAGAAATATATCAAACATCAAATTGTATTTCTGAAGCGTATGCAATTCTGCCTTTATCAATAAACACAACATTTAAAAAAATAAAAAGGAAAGGGAACACAAACAACAGACAATCCAGATTAACTCTGAAAGTCTGCCCAAGATGCATGGCTTCAGGCTCTGGGCCAATCAGTAGTTAGGCCTCCGACCTGCAGGTGGCACTGTGGTGCACAGGGAAGCATCTCCTAAGTGAGTCCTTGCTGGGCCTTCCACTATGATTCTTCCTCTATTCTGAGTGACAACATGACCCAGCTGCATGCTGGAGCCCTTAGAAGAACAATGGACATTTTCCCTGTGCCTCACCTCTCCCTTCTTTCCCAGGAGACTCCCCAAGTGCATCTCTGCGGTGAAGGTGGCCCAACTAGAGAGGGATGCTTTATTAGCAGTGATTTTTTTCTTCTTCTTCAAAGCTCTGGGCATGTGACCACTCTCTGTTCAGGGTAGCTCTGGAGTTTGTGGGCCAACTTTGGCATAGTCACTTTGGCATAGTGACTTGCCAGTGTGATCACTGTTATTTTTCCCAGAAGGCCACAGGCCGAGGCTCTGACCTTTAATATACCAGGGATGTGTGAAGGCTGTGTCTGCGGCCCCACTGTAGAGACTGTGGCTCAGCCTGGATGAGGCGTGCAGGTCTTGATTCGCAGGTCATTTTTGTTTCATTGCCTGACATGTACCCCTAGGTCTGCACCCAGAGCCCGGTGCTTGTCCTGGCATAGCCACTAACCCAGAGGCAGTTTCTTGGGGCCTTGATGATCTTTAGAATTTCAGTGTTTAACCTGGGGTTCAGGCCTGTACCAAGTCCCTGCCTGTAAGAAGACTCTGTCCTTTCTCCCACTGACTCCTGCCTGGTGGTAGAATCCTCCAGAAGTCTACCATCAGTTCATCAGACTTGCTCCCAGCACTGAATCCATTTGTCCTGTTTTGCCCCATATAAATAAAACAAGGAATGTGGGGCTGGAAAGGTGTCTCAATGGTAGACTGCTTGCCTGGCATGCTTAAGGTCCTGGGTTCGATTCCTCAGCACCACATAAGCAGAAAAATAAAAAGCCAGAAGTGACACAGTGGTTCAAGTGGAAGAGCGCTAGCCTTGAGCTGAGGGACAGCACCCAGGCCCAGAGTTCAGACCCCATGACTGACAAACAAGGGATGTAGTAGATCCCTGGCTTTCCAACCAAGTTGACAGCACAGAATCTTTCTTCAGATGATACCAGATAGCATCGACCTTCCATATGCATGGCTTTTGGCATTGTGAATTGCCTGTGTGCTAAAATGAATCTATAACTCCCAAAGCAACACTCTGGGGACTAGTTGCTAGATAAGCAGACTCTGCCTGCCTCTTGGGCTCCATACGGGGATGGACAGGAAGGGACAGAGGCTGGCAGGGGCTGGAGGGTACAGAAAGCTTTCTCTTTGAGAACAGCTAGATAGGCTTTAGTCCCAGCCCTGATACCTGTTTATGGGGTACCCTAAGACAAGGCCTTCATTTTCTTGTTTGTAAAATTGGGGCAATTAATAGTGAGTGGAGTTAGGAAAACAAATGTCCCCATGTCCTGGTGGAGTACCCGTATAAAATGCGGTGATACCAGGATGTAGGTTTTCTTCTCATGAAGCAAGCATTGCTACAGCAGTGGTTACCAGCTGGGTGTCCTCTGATTCTATTACATTCTGATGCTATGCATGGAGACTGCATTGGAGCTCATAGGTAGAGGGCACAGTCACCAAGACTATCACTTTTTTTTGTATGCTGGGACTTGAACCCAGAGCCTAGGCACTTCCCCTGAGCTATTTTGATCAAGGCTATCACCCTACCACATGAGCCATAGCTCCACTTCCAACTCTTTGGTGATTTATTGGAGATAAGAGTCTCATGGACTTCTTTTGTTTGGTCAAGCTTTGAGCTGTGATCCTCAGATCTCAGCCTCCTGTGTAGCTAGGATTGCAGTCGTGAGCCACTGGGGCTTGGCAGTCCACCTCTTTCAGATGCCCCTGGCAAATCCTAGGTTCCTTTCTGCTTTTCTGATGAGCAGTCTGTGAATCACCATTCCCATGGCTCTCTCCTGAGGCTTAATTCATTTCTTAGAACAGTGAAGAGAACCCGGGCAAACACTTGCTTACCTTTTCTGGTTTCTTAGAAAAGCTATGACAAGGAGATCACTGAACACCAGTGGGAGAGATGCTTGGGGCAGAGTGTGTGGAAGGTCACAGCACTTCCATGTCCTGTCTGGGAGTACCACCTTCTGGAAGCTTCCTCTCCAAACCCCATCCTTCACTCCATGGCTAGGATTGATTGAATCAATGGTTATTGGTGATCAAATTAGCCTTCAGCCCCTCTCCTTCCCTAGAGTTGGGGGAAAGGAACTGAGCATTCTGATTCTCTAATTCTGCCTTGGTGTCTCCAGTTCCCAGCCCCCATCCCGAAGGGGCTGTCAGCCATCAGGGAACTCATGGCACACAGAGAGGCACTTACGACTTTGGAGACTTCACAGGGATTTTAGGGACTGTACGTCAGGCATTGATAACAAAAACCAAATATATTTACAATAGCATGAGTAAAATGAGTTGAAGATTTAATGTTGCAATCGATGTGAGAATATAATATCTCTGTAGTTCCCCTGAGAAGCAATGGTTTCCTTCTTCATTAGTTCAGTTTGCGGTGATTTAGTATAACACAGTCTGTATTCCAAATGCCAAACTGGCCTAGTGATGCCCAGCTGATTTCTCTCAACCTGGAAGTGCGTGTGAGGACCAGAACTCAACAAACCCCACTCCTGTGACCCTGAGATCTCTCCTCCCCTGGAAGGACCCCGTGGATCTTTGATGGCACCCCATGGTGGGCTGGGCCTGTCTCTTCTGAAGGGAGAATGCTGTTGACCAAGCCAGGCAGAAAGGGAGTCTATCGAGTGTTGACAGATTTTGTTCTTTCTTGAAGAATTTCCCAGTGTCTCTTGGGAGATCTCAGACTCGGAGCCCATTTCTGTTAATATGGTCAGATCCAGACATACCTTTGCAATTAGCTTCCTTTTCTGTTTCTTTTGTTGTTGTTGCTCTAGTGGGGCTTGAATGCAGGGCCTGGGCTCTGACTCTGAGATTTTGTGCTCATGGCTAGCATTCTACCACTTTGAACCACAGCTCCTCTTGCAGTTTTCTGGTAGCTAATTGGACATGAGTCTCAACTTCACACTGTGATCCTCAGATCTCAGCCTCCTGAGTAGCTAGGATTACAAACATGGGCCTCCAGTGCCTGGCTCTTTTTCGTTTTACTGGGATGACTGTGTGACCCTTAAATGTGTGTGTGTGCGTGTACACACCGTGCACATATATCCTTATGAATGTGCAGATATTTGTGAATGTATGTATGCACACATATATTGTTTGCATGTATCCATGTGTTGGCATGTCTGCATGCACTCACATGTATGTCACGAAAGGAGACAGGCGCATGGATTCATGGGTACATGTAGTCACATGTGTAAGTATGCATGTGCCATGCATGTTTCATCACATGTATTCATTATGTGTGCCCATATTGGAAGTGGGAGGTAGGAGAGAAGTAGCAGAAGAATTAAGTTTAAAGGTGGAAGAGAGGGAGGCAAGGCAGCATGTGCAGCTGGGACAGACTTCACAGCTAATGTCAGAATCCTTCCCCTTTCTCTGTCCTAATCCACATCCTCCTTCCTTCCTTCCTTCCTTCCTTCCTTCCTTCCTTCCTTCCTTCCTTCCTTCCTTCCTTCCCTCCCACCATTCCTCTTGTTTGCTCCTCCCTCTTTTCTTCCCTAGAGTCCAGGCTCTGCTTTCTTCTTCCCCATGTGAGAAAAGTGTCTTTTCTATCAAAGAAGATTGCTTCCTTCCCATCGATCTTGCCAGAACTGTTTTTCTGCGAAGTTCCTGTTTTGTCCAGGTGGCTTGGCCCTTGTAGACTACATTCTGGTTACATCCTTTTCCTGCTGTACTTCAATGTCCTGTTAGAAGCTCCTTGAATTTTAGTTACATCCTGTTAATGAAGCCACATCCTTTAGCAGATGGTGAGCCTGAGTTCAGCCAATCTGAGTAGAGGGGTGGGGCCTGCTGTGTCAGGGATAAAAAGGGAGCAGCTGGTGTGTGTGTGTGTGTGTGTGTGTCTGTCTGTCTGTCTGTCTGTCTGTCTGTGTCTGTGTCGCTTGCTTGCCATGGTTTTGAGGGTGTGCCCACCTACAGACGCAAGCTTGACCTTGTGGAGCTTCCTTGAAGGTGGGGTCCTTATTCCTTCATGACACCCCAACATCCTGAGCCATTTTTGATACCTGCTCCCTCCCACCTGGGCTGTGATGCCTTTCTTTGTGGAAAGGAAGATGGCAATTCCTGGCTTCAAAGTCAGTCAGCCTCGTGGCCCCCACCTGCACCCATGCAGGGCCCATTTCCTTTGTAAAGAACCAGGCATGTGAGGGCGTCCTAGGTCGGGAGGACCCGAGGCCTCTCTGAGGTGCTGGGAGCCTGTCACTGACAGCATGGGGCATAGGGGTCACACAAGGAAACAGGCCCATCTTTATCCTTGAGTGAAAGGGCTAGCAGGGTCCAGAGGGACCGGGGGGAGCCCCCGCCATGGAGCTTCCTTGGCCAGAGCTTAGGGACCCTGTGGGGGCCTGCAGGGACAAGTCGGGAGAAGCTTGTGACACACCCCTCTGGCCTGGTGCCCTTCACACTACCTGAGAGGGCTACCCCCAGACTGGGAGCGAGGCCCGTGAGAGGACCTGTGCGTCAGCATCACAGCCTGGAAGAGGCACACAGCGCTCATTCCCTCGCATGGAACAGTGGCTACGAGGGGCCACCGGGGTTTAGAGGCCAGATTGCAGTGGAGTCAGGGAACGGGGATCCTTTACTATGCATTCAATCATGAACTGTCTGTTATGTCTAAGCACAGTGCTGGTGATGTGGACTCCAGGTACTCTACTGACCCACCCGGGCATTGCCAACTGCCGAGAGACAGAGAGAGAGAGAGAGAGACAGAGAGAGAGACTTTGTTTTGTTTCTCTCTCTCTTTGTGTGCACGTGTGTGTGTGTGTTCATGTGTGTGTGTGTGTGCTGGTTCTGGTGCTTAAACTCAGAGCCTGGATATTGTCACTGAGCTGCCTTTGCTCAAGGCTAGCACTCTCACTTAGTTCACAGTTTCACTTCCAGCTTTGTGTGGTTCCTTGGAGACAGTCTCCTTTGCCTGCCTGCCTGCCTGCCTGCCTCAGATCTCAGCCTCCTAAGTTGCTAGGATGATAGGTGTGAAGCACCAGCACCCACCTAAAACAGTGTATTTTGTGTTGTCTAGCCGAGTTGAAAGTCTCTTCCCCAAGTCTTCCTGTCATGTGCAGCAGTTTCCAAGATCAAAACTTGTACAGGCAGTTGGGGTTTGAAGATAACCATTGGGCCCATTGTCCCTTCTGATTCTACTTTGCCAGCTAGGAAAGGGCTGAGCAGACCAAGAAAACCCAGGAGTGGGTCAGAGGTGTACAATTTCTAAATATTTCTTTGTCCCACCATTTCTAAGCCTTTACTGGGCTTAGAAAGAGTACAAATGGCTTTAGAATTGAAAATACACTGTCCTGAAGCATCAAGTAGACTTGAATGTGATTTTTTTTCTAACCTAGAGCCAAAATTCCAGCCCATCGTTGGTTGCTCCAGTTGATTCTGCTGTACATATTTATTCAGGAGATCAGGATACTAGGAACTGGTAATATCTACCATAGCTCTCTCTATTCAATAAGGTATTAAACACACAGTTTCTTAGGATTACAGTAACAGGGGGAAGAAGTTTCTGGAAGAAGCTGAGGCACAGAATGCTTCTAAATGGATGTTTCTGGGCAATGACTTATGCTACAGTAAAGCCACGTTATTAAGGAAAGCCCTTGGGAGTGTGGCTCAAGTGGTAGAGTATCTGCCTAGCAAAGCCAAGGCCCTGAGTTCATTTCCCCAGTGCCACCCAAAGCAAAAGAGTCCATGAACATTTGGCTCTCTTGACACATCAATAATTCAGCAGGACCATAGAATAAATATTGCAACAACTCTCCCCCTCCCTTTCCCTTCCACAAGCCTCCACCTTGACATTTTCTGCTGCCAGAATGCTTGACAAATGTGTCTACTGTTGAGAAATAAACTGCCTTTCTCACCCAAAGGACCTCCCGATGGTGTCAGCTCTTGTAAGAAGATGTAAAATATATGGTTAAATTAAAAGAAAAAGTCAGCAAAGAAATATGGAGCTTTCCTCTTAGCAACAACCAGTATCCTAAAGCAAGGGTTGAGATCAGGTGAAATTAAGAGTGTCTTACAGGAGATTTCCTCATCTCATATGACTTAATAACTCCATGTTCTCTTGGAATATTTTATACAGAAGCAAAACTTTTCTGTTAAACTGCCTCTGAATCCCATGACTGCTCATTTCCTCTGCTTTGGTATTTTCATATTTTCAATATGACAGCTGTGTGTGTGTGTGTGTGTGTGTGTGTGTGTGTGTGTGTGTGTGTGTGTGTGTGTGTGTGTGTGTGTGTGTGTGTGTGTGTGTGTGTGT
>NW_012267240.1:16146302-16200720 GCF_000151885.1 Dipodomys ordii
TTTTCTTTTTGCTTATGTGGTGCTGAGGAATTGAACCCAGGGCCTCAGGCATGCAAGGCAAGCGCTCTACCACTGAGCCACCTTCCCAGCCCCTATTTTTGACACTTTTTGAATCACATGATTTTTAAAAAATAATTTTTAAATTTTAATTCTTTCATGTTTTTTTCCCCAATTACCATGTTTTGTTAATTATGGGCAGCAGAGTAATATCACAAACCTTACTTCAAAGCTCAGAATTTCCAGCATGAATGAATCACATGATTTTTGCTTTTAGTTTTCTGTGATTTTAAAAAAAATTTGGTTTCACAAATGTGCTCTTAAAAATCTACTAGTATTGTATAATTTTAATTAGGTGTTTAAACGTTTTATAATTTACAAAATAGGCTACAATATGTCCATTTTTCTATTGATTTTCTTTCTTTTTTCTACTGGTACTGGGGCTTGAACTCGGGGCCTGAGTGCTGTTCCTTGACTTTTTTAATCAAGGCTGACACTCTACCACTTGAGCCACAGCTCCACTTTTTGGTAGTTAATTGGAGATCAGAGTCTCATGGATTTTCCTGCTTGGGTGGACTTTAAACTAGGTAGCCTCTTGAGTAGCTAGGATTACAGGCGTGAACCACCAGCACCTGCCTCATCCTTTGCTTAATAGAGTGGTTGGCAAGGGGCCTGCCACTGTTGAATAGTCCCTGTCACTATTTGGCTGGCATAAACACTTCCTTCTCTTTCCTAACCAGGGAAGGGGGTGGGGTGTTATATGTGTTCTCTGTGTGTGAATATATATATATATATATATAAAATTATATATAAAATCAGTTTTATTGGGCTGTAGTTTATATAGAGTAAATCCACTGTGTGTATGTGTGTATATATATATATATATATATATATATATATAATGTTTATATATAAAGTTAATTTTATTGGGCTGTAGATTACATATAGTAAATCCACTCATTTACATACATAGAGTTCAATGAGTTATTGGAGTTTAAACTCCGTTTACTCAACTGACACTCTACCACTTGAACCTCCCTTCCAGCTTAGCTTTTTTGTTGGTTATTCTGGATATGGAGTCTAGTAGACTTTGCTGTCTGGACTGGCCACAGTCCTCCAGATCTCAGCCTTCTGAGAGTAGCTAAGATTACAGGCATCAGCCACTGGTGCTGTGAGTTTGAGTTCAGTGAGTTTGAGCAAAGGTGTATATATGTAACTACTGCCATTATCAAGAGATGAGATGTTTTTCTTTCAGCCCCTTCCCCCTGAACAAACAAACCTTATTCCCCTTGGGCCTTTGTGTTTAATAAATTCTTCTCAGTTTCTGGCAAAACAGATTTGATTTCATTCTGTCTGTGTTTTTCCTTTTCTGAAGAGTCATACAAATGGAATCAAATTCATGTCTGACATTTTTCCATTTTGCATGATGCACTTAAGAATCATGTTGTATGTACTAGTGGATCATTCCTTTTCATTGCAGAGTAGGATTTCATTGTGTAAGATTTATTACTCATACACATTCACTGATTGGTGAGTTGTTAGCCATTTATAGAACTGCTACAAACATTGTGTACAAGGATGAATTCTGTGTGTGTGTGTGTGTGTGTGTGTGTGTGTCTTTTTAGGTAGCCAGTTAGAAGGGGGAAATTTCTAAGTTCTCTAATAAGAATATGTGTGTGTATTTTATTTTTTATTTTTGGCCAGTCATGTGGCTTGAATTCACAGCCTGAGCACTGTCCCTGAGCTTCTTTTGTTCAAAGCTGGCACTCTACCACTTGAGCCACAGCGTTCCTTCTGGCTTATTCTGTTTTATGTGGTACTGAAGAATTGAACCCAGGGCTTCATGCATGCTAGGCAAACACTAAGTCACATTCTCAGCCCTGATAAGAATATTTTTAATTTTATTTAAATTGTCCACATGTTTTCTGAAGCAATTCTATAACACCTAGCCAAGAACAAGGGCTTATTTTCCTGCATACTCATCAAGGAAAAAATTTAAAAAATACTGTGTATCAGGTTTGCTATTAAGCGGCTTCATTGTGGTATCTTCTTGTAGTTTGAATTTTCATTTTCCTGATAACTAGTGACAGTGAAGGTTCTTTCCCTCCTCCCTTTGCTTCTCCATGTTAGTCTCTAGCACTGGGGCTTCAGTTCAGGGCCTGGGCATTGACCTTTAGATTTTCACTTAAGAATGGCACTCTACCTCTTTTTTTTGGGGGGGGGGATCCAGTTGTGGGGCCTGAACTCTGGGCCTGGGCGCTGTCCCTCAGCTCTTCAGCTCTAGGCTAGTACTCTATCACTTGAGCCACAGTGCCACTTCCGGCTTTTTTCTTTTTGCTTATATGGTGCTGAGGAATTGAACCCAGGGCCTCATACATGCAAGGCAAGCACTCTCCCACTGAGCTACCTTCCCAGCCCCGGCACTCTACCTTTTAAGGCATAGCTATACTTCTGTTTTTTTTATGGTTAATTGGAGATAAGAGTCTCCCAGACTTTCCTGCTTAGGCTGGCATTGAACTGTGATCCTCAGATCTCAGCCTCCTGAGCAGCTTGGATTACAGGCATGAGCCATTGGTGCTCAGCTTGAATGTTCTTAACATGGGCTTTTGTCATGCTTATGGCTGTAAAATATTTGTCTACTTCTTTTTTTTTTTCTTATGGTTCCTTTTCTTTTTCCTTCCTGAAAATGTTTGTTGTTGACAAAGGTCCTTTATTACATCCATATTTTGTGTATATGTGTGTGTATTTAGCATGATATGACTCATCATTTTCTTTTTTATTTTGATTTTTCACACTGTTGGGGATTGAACCTGTGGCTTTGCACTTGCTAGGCAAATACTGAACTACAGAGTAACCTCTCCAGCAATGTTTAGTTATTTTCTTTTTATTAAATCAGGTCTTTCAAAGAGCAAAAGGAAAATATTTTGACTTAGTGTATCAAATGATCAAATTTCTCCTTCATGATTTATTTATTCTGCCCTACCGTTGTGGTTTTAGCCTGAGTTCTCTAAGTGTTTTCCTACTTTTTTTTTTTTTGGCTGGTTGTGGGGCCTGAACTTTGGGCCTGGCTGTTGTCCCTCAGCTCTTCACTCAAGGCTAGCACTCTACCACTTGAGCCACAGTGCCACTTCTGTTTTTGTCTACTTATGTGGTGCTGAGGAATCAAACCCAGGGCCTCATGCATGCAAGGCAAGCACTCTACCACTGAGCCACCTTCCCACCCTTCCCCTTCATTTTTTTTTGTTGGAAATTTGTATACTCAGAGAGTTGCTATTTAGATCTTTGACTTGTCTTATGTTATTTTATATGGCATGAAGTTGACTTGGAGATTCAATGTCCACTTGTTTCTGCTCCATTTATTGGAAAAACAATTTTTCTCCCCCATTGAATTGCTTTAGCTTCTTTGTTGAAAATTAATTGGTTGTGTATGCACAAGCCTTTCAAGATACTGTTTTGCTTTATTGATCTGTATGTCCATTCTTTTTGAGTAGATATAGACTATTTGATTACTTTTGCTCATAAAGTAAGAGTAAGATCTGCCAACTGTTTTTTTCAAACTTATTTTTAATGATTCTAAGTCCAGCTCATTTTCCATGTAACTTTTAAAATCAGCTTGGAAGTTTCACCATCAACAGCAAAGCTTTCATGGATGGGCATTTCCATCCATGGCTATCTTTTGGTCTCCTGTATCATTTTCTCAGTAATGTTTCTCACTTTACAGTCTTAATTAACTTCTCAGTTTATTGCAATGATATATAAGTGCAATTACTTTTTGTATGTTGATCTTGTACCTTGTGGCCTTTCTAAAATTTGCTTTATGAGGCCCAGGAGCATTTTTATGGATTCCTGAGAATTACCATGTTATTTGAGGAAATATACATTTCTCTTCTTTCTCTGCAGGTTTTCCCCCCCTTTCCTGCTTGCTTTGTCACACTGGATACGTACAAAGCTGCACAGAGGTGAGCAGGTTGGCAGGTTAGCATTAGTTCAACAGTGAGTATTTTTGCCTTCAGAGTTATATGTGACACTAGAATTTTTAGTGAATACTTTTTTTTGTTAAATTGAAAAATTTTTCTTCTAGTTCCATTTTGCAGAGTTTTGCAATGCCCAGGCATTGCATTTCATTCTGCATGCATTTGAAAGGACAGTATTGCTTTTCTTTTTCTTTATTTTTATTTTTTGGGTCCGGTCATGGGGCTTGAACTCTGGGCCTGGGTGCTGTCCCTCAGCTCTTCAGCTCAAGGCTAGTGCTCCATCACTTGAGCCACAGCGCCACTTCTGGCTTTTTTTTTCTTTTTGCTCATGTGGTGCTGAGAAATCGAACCCAGGGCCTCAGGCATGCAAGGCAAGCGTTCTACCACTGAGCCATCTTCCCAGCCCCTGCTTTTCTTTTAAAACCTATTAATCTGGCTAATTACATTGTTTTTGAAAAAAATTATTTTATTGTAAAGATGCTGTACAGAGGGGTTACAGTTACATGAGTAAGGTAATGAGTATATTTCTTGTCAAACATTGTTACCCCCTCTTTGTTTTTTGCTGGTCCTGGGATTTGAACTCAGGACTTTAGTACGGTCCTTTAGCTTTTTTGCTCAAGGCTGGTACCCTAGTACTTGAGCCACAACTTCTGGCTTTTTGTTCATTAATTGAAGATAAAAGTCTATGGATTTTTCTGCCAGGGCTGGCTTTGAATAATGAACCTCAGATCCCAGCCTCCTGAGTAGCTAGGATTACAAATATGAGCCACTGGTGCCCAGCTCATACTGATGGTTTTGAATGTCAAAGCAAGCTTGAATTCCTGGGCTATATCTTACTTGCTCTTACTGTGTTATTCTTCGTATACATTGCTGGATTTGCTGAAATTTTGTTGAGAATGAGTGCACCTCATGTTTCATTAATTTCCTGTTGCTTTTGGAGAAAATGGCCTTAAATTTAGTGAACTGAAACAGTACAAATTTCCTTATAGTTATGGAGGTTGGAAACTCAAAGAGTGTTTCAGGAGAGAAGTGGCCGGAGTGGTTTCCTGAGGATGTTCTAGAGGGAGCAAATCTGTGCCCTTGAACCTTCTAGACTCCATGGCTGCCTCCTCCATCTCCAAAGCACCTCCAATCTTTGCTTCAGCAGCTGCAGTTGCCCTCTCTAACGCTGTCCCCCACATTCCCACTTCTAAAGGCTACTGTGATCTGTGATCTCATCAGCTCCAATCAGCTTACCTAGATTAACTTCCCCTCCTCCAATTCCTTGACCACACACCAAGTCTCTTTTGCCATGTAAGGTAGCACTCACAGGTTCCAGAGACTAAGTTATGGACATACTTTTTTTTGAGGGGGGGGGACATTATTCTCCCTACTATCTATGACCCATATATGATAGTCTCTGCTTATATTTTTCTGAGAAAGTTTTGGGTCATTTTGGTATCAGGGTAATGCTGATCAAATTTCACAAGTTGCAACATTCTCTCTTTATCCTTCAGTGCTTGGTAGAAGTCACCAGTGAAACCATCTACCTTCAGCAAAGTCTTCCCTGAACTTTTAGTTTACATCTAGGTTGGCCTGCTCCACCCCCTGTTATATTTCCTGAGCCATTATCATCCTGAGCTCAGTCTCCCTGTTTGCTGTTAAGCATTCACATCCCTTCATTCCTGTGTCTGTAGGTCCCGGGGGCCTGCTCTCTCTCACCCCAACTGACATTCTTTGTTCTCTACTGATGATAGACCTAGATACCCATGAGGGACCGTATTTATCATCATACCTTGAAGCATAATAGAATCAGTGGTGGGAAAGAAAATCTCTTTCATTTATATCACTTAACTGTGTTAAAATATAGAGAAATGTAAATCAGCTCAGACAGAACTTTGAAAAAAATCCAATTAAATGGTTTCCGCTGTAGGAATTCAGACACATTCTTGATCCTCCCAACTTGGCTTGCAGTTAGCATGGCGTTGGTCCTAAGTAGAAAGTCCCCACGGTCCTTGTAAGACAGACGTGCCTCCTTCCTAGCTGCTGCTCTGAGATCCATCATCAACTACCATATCTCGAAAAATATGCATGGAGCTGAGAAATCTCCAGAGAAGCAAAGCAAGGAAAATAAACGTGTCCTTAGATGGCTTTCCCTCCCTCAGTCTGACAAGTGTAGATTATGTTGTTTGAAAGACTTTTCCAGTCTGCCAGGAAGTGTCCCCCATGGAGTCTGTGAAGAGAGGAAGTCTTTGTGTTGTCACACACCGCCCTGCCATTTATGAAGTGACATAGATTTGAAATGAAGGAATAATACAGTCCTAGGGTCCAAGCTGCCAAGGTAGACATTGTTCATTCTCGTGCCGTAGGTAGCTTGTAATGTTTAGGCAGTTCCCTGCCTGCCAGGGCTCTTACAGGTAGCAGAGTAGTTGTAGGGTAGGGTGAGTCCAATTCATCATTGAACCTACTATAGGGCCTAGTACTTTAAAGGTATCTAGTTAATATTTAGTAAGTATTTATTTGATAAGGTAAACTGATACTTCTTAAAGCCAAGTCTTGGACATACTGAATATTTTCTGTTTTTTTTTTTGTTGAATTGACTTTTTGTTTCATTTTTTTTGAGACAGTCTTACTATATAGTTAAAGGCTGGCCTCTGTCTCCTGAGAACTGGGTGTATAGCTAGCGATGCACCACCACAGCTGACTTGAATTGACATGGTTTTTAAACCTGAAAATATTTGGAGCACTGGTTGCAATTTTTTTTGATGTAGGCATAAAAAGATAAGATAGAATACACAGAATGATTAATAATAATGGACCTCACAGTGACTTACTTCCCCCCCAAGAGAAAAATAGAAATAACTTTAAAATGAGAGAGAACTATGTGTAAAGAATGTAAATGATTGGAAGTAGACCTGTGGCTAAAGTGGTAGAGTGCTGGCCTTGAGCAAATATTTTGCTCAGCGTCAGCTCCCAGGCTCTGAGTTCAAGCCCCAGGATTGGCTCCAAAAAACACAACACGCCCCTCCCCCCAAGAATATAAATTAGGCTCTCTTTCTGGTTCTCTTTCCCTAACAATCTTAATAGACTCCACTGTCAAACAAACAAAGACTAAGGATAAACTGCAAAAACTACTGAAATTATCAAATGTCCTTCATCAGACAGTCTGAGAAATATTTTAGAAAAGATATAACAGGCCCCTCCCAAGGAAGAGATTGAAATGACCAAATGACTTTAGTTTCACATTCCACATATTTTCTCTATTACTGCTTACATTTTTATCAATGAGGAAAAAGGTATTTCCTCTAAAATAGGTACAGAAGTGCACCCAATGCTGAATATGAAAATCCAGAGGCAGCATGGAAATACCTGTGTGTCGATACACTGTTCTGGAAGATTCATCTCAAAGGGGCTTGTGCGGAAGTGAGCTCTGTGCTCAGGAGATGATGATTTGGGTTAGTACCCATCTCTCCCACTGGGAGGGAAGCAGTGGTTTTTATTGGTCAGCAATTGAGTAATACATGTGGTAAAATTAAGTGTCTGCAAAAGCAGGTTCTTGTCCACACGTCCCAGAATTCTTCATCATTCCTTTAAAGCAATCCTTCGTGGGATTATAAATCAGGACCATCAGATTTAAAGAGAATTCCTTTCTGTGTGGAGATGGGTTTCCTCCGATGTTCTTCTTTGTCTGTTTTCCCTGAAGCATTTACTCTGTGTTCACCAGCACTCCCTTGGCTCTCCGGATCACTTCAGCTCTTTCCAGGGTTGCTGGAATACTTTTTGAAATCTCTGCTGTGGTTTGATCTTATTCCTAGATTTTAGTTAGCCATGTTTGGAAATCCAAATCATTAAACCATAGTTCCATGTCATATTCCACTTTCAATCTGAGTTCATATTTATGACTCAGCCACAGTGAGAAACATTGAGGGAGAATATGGTATGCATGTGTAGTGTCCCTTCCGGGTTGGTGGGACTCAAACCCACAATTGGCCAAAGGAGTCACCAGCTCTCAGTCAAACTGACTGGGAGCCTTTTATTAGCCATAGAGCTTCAGAGAACAGCTCTACACTTGTTCATATGCTTCTCAGCACAATTCCTTACAAATGATAGAATTTTTGCAGTGACAATTTTGATGTGAATACCAAGAAAGTTTAAATACTTTACAAAAATTGTTCCATCTCAGTTTTTTTCCTCTGGGTAGGCAGAAATAGATCAAATAAGTAAAGAGCATCTAAGGCCAAGCACAGTGGTTCACACTTATAATCCTGGCTACTTGGGAGGCACAGATAGGAGCATCTTATAACCCAGAATGGTCTCTGAGGACAATCAAAAGCATATCAAGGGTGAATTCCACACCAAGGGTTTAACAGTTTTGGAAAATGTTATAGATAGTAAGGAAATTAACTCACCAGCAAGTATAAGAAAGTACAGTAAAGGCTTTGGAAATGCAGCTTTCAACAGGGTCCAAGGGACTTCTTTTGGATAACTTTCCATTTCTGTCTTGAGTTTTCTGTCTGAGGTAACACAGACACAGACACAGGGACACACGGACACACACACACACACACACACACACACACACACACATACACACACACACGGAGGAGGCTGCAATGCTTGATAAGAAATGTACTCATTATCCTGCCCATGTAATTGTAACCCCTCTGTATAGTATGTTCACAAAAAAATAAAAATTAAAAAAAAGACACACACACACACACACTGTTGTGCAAGTTATGTGGCTGGGGAAGGTTTATTTCTTGGGCTATCTTTTGACTCCAGATCTATTATTGGCCTTTTCATTTCCATTTTTAAGTAGGAAGTTTTAAAATTCAGAAAAGAATCACAGGAACAGCAAGAACTCATTTGGATTCTCTCCTTCCAGGCTTATTGGTTTTATACCTCTTCGGATCAATCTTAATGTCTCATTTATTCGGTGATACTTGGAGAGGGGTTCATCTACATGGATCTTTGTATTGAAAATGTGGTCATTTGAAGTTGGATGGAAGGAGACAGGGGGATAGCGGTCCAGAATGTAGGACAGGAATGCATAAATAACTCTAATGGGCCAGGATTAAGGCACGGATACATAACTATGGTAGCTCAGAATTCAGAAAAGGGTTCTGTTGCTTTAGACGTCTGGAATTAAGGTAGGAAAACATCACTTATGGGGACCCATCACTACTGGGGTCTAACAAAGCCAACCACAGTTCTCAACTATGAGCTTATCAGTCTCAAAAAACAAGGGACAGCAAATAGGTATCCAAAATGACTTACAGGAATATTTTTACAACTACATTCATGGAAGTATTACTCACATTTGCCGAAAGTTAGAAACAGTCTAGCATGTCGAGAGATAAATGGACAACCAGCTGTGGTATGTGCATATAATTCAATATGGTTTAGCCCTCTAAAGGAATGACATGCTGATACATGCGAACACATGGATGAACTCTGGAAGACATTATGCTAAGTCCAATAAGCCAGAGCAAAAGAATAAATATTGTATGATTCCATATGCTGTGAATCGTCAGGTCCACACAGATAAAACAGAAAGGTGGTTGTAAGAGTCTGAGGAAGGGAGAGGTGGGAATTGAGTTTTAGTTTGGGAGGACAGAAAAGTTCCAGAGGTGGATGGTTGTGATGAACAACAATGCAAATATTCTTAAGGCCACTGAGTGGTATAATTGAAGATGGTTATGATGGTAATCTTTCTGTGTATTTCAACACAATTAGAAAAAAGAGGGAAGAAAACTAGAGAGAGTAGTGAAAATGAGAGTGAATTATCTAATCACTGGGAATCTTTTCTGAGTCTTTCATCTCTGAGAAGGACAATTCTCGTCTTTAAATTGTTTTTTTTTTTTCCAGAACTGCCACACAAACTCCTCATAAGCCTTCGTGTCTCATTTCTGGGACCAGATTGGAAGCACTAGGAGGGCAGCGGCGAAGTCTATCTTGCTCAATATTATGACTCCAGGACATGGTGCCAATCTGTGTCTAGAACATAATAAGCAATGTTACTAGAAACAATGTTTGGTCTGGTGGTGTACCTTAGAGGTTGAGCATTTGGCTAGCATGTTTGAAGCTCTGACTTCAGTCCCCAGCACTACAATAAAACCCCCAAGTCAACGTTTGAATGAAGAAGTACTGGAATATCCTCCTTCCTCCATTGTGCTACCAGAAGTGCCCAAGGGGGGCAGCACTGCTCAGTAAACCCTTCTGTGACTTAGGGGTTCGGGAGGACCAACAGTGAGTGCAAGCCAGACAGGGGCATATGTGTCTTTTTTGCACTTGCCAGCCTTTAAGAACCAAAGGCCCTATTGTCATCATTAACATTTAAAAAATGGTAATGTATTCATTATGCACTTACCTATTTCAATTCCTTTTTTTTTCAGGGGGGGGTCCGGTCGTGGGGCCTGAACTCTGGGCTTGGGCGCTGTCCCTCAGCTCTTCAGCTCAAGGCTAGCACTCTAACACTTGAGCCACAGCACCACTTCCTGCTTTTTTCTTTTTTGTGTATATGGTGCTGAGGAATCGAACCCAGAGCCTCATGCATGCAAGATAAGCACTCTACCACTAAGCCACCTTACCAGCCCCCTATTTCAATTCTTAAATCTATCCATTGCTCATTTAATAAATATCAGGTGCTTAATATTTGCAATCATTTTCCTAGTCACGGAAACAAAACAATGACAAAACCAGATACAAAGTGCATGCCCTCATGAAGTTTAAGTTCTAGTGAGATACTGGCTCCCTCCTCTAAATAAATTAAAACAACAACAACAATCTAAGCTGGGCATGGTGGCACAAACCTGTAACTCAGCATTCAGGAGTCTAAGGAAGGAAGATTGTGAGCTCAAGGCTAGAGTTGGGCTACATATTGTCCCAGATCAAGGACTGAGGATGTAACTCAGTGATAGGATTCCTCTCTAGTATACCAAAAGCGATAGGTTTAATCCTCAGCACTGACAAAAAATAAAACAAAATAAAAGAAAAACAAAACAAAAGCCGCTATACACAAACACATTTGGTTTTAAGTACAGGTGTTTTTGTTTTTGTTTTGAAGTAATATGTTATAGGACCGGAATTGGGCCTTGTACATTTTTTTTTTTTGGTCAGTTATGGGGCTTGAACTCTGAGCCTGAGCGCTGTCCCTCAGTTCTTCAGCTCAAGGTGAGCGCTCTACCACTTGAACCACAGTGCCACTTCTGGTTTTCTGGTGGTTTATTGGAGATAAGAGTTTCACGGACTTTCCTGCCCCGGCTGGCTTTGAACCAAGGTCCTCAGATCTCAGTCTCCTGAGTAGCTAGGATTACAGGTGTGAGCCACAGGTGCCCGGCACGGGCCTTGTACTTTCTAGGCAGGCGACTGAGTCACACACACACACACTAAGGCTTTTGCACTTTATTTTTGGTATAGTCTCATGCTTTTTAATTGACGGGGGAGGGGGTGGTCCTGGGCCGTCCTTGAACAGAGATCCTCCTATCTCTGCCTCCTGTGTAGCTGGGATTACAATTATGTGCCACCACCCCTGGCTTATTCTTGTCTTTTTGAGGACATCTCATTGTGTCTGCTTTTAGTCCTTGTCTTCATGAGAGGTCCATTTTCTTCTTTCTGCCTGTCACATGCCCTTCCAGGAAGGCTGACTTCTATCTGCCCATTGATTGCAGTTGCCATTATCTACTTTCTGTTCCAGGAGTTTGTATAAGATGGGGAGGATGGCATGTTCTATTTTTGGTCCTCATGCTTCAGGAAACAAACAGCATCTTATTTGCTTTCTGAAATAACACATATCACTGACTTGAGTGGTACAGGGGAGAATTAAAAGTAATTTGACATCCTTATTTATGAGCCTCTGGTTTTATCATGAATTCTTTCTTTTTAAAGTAAGAACAGCTTTACTAGCACCTGACACATCACTACATTGTATCTTGAAGTAGTTGTACAAAGGAGTTGCCATTAAACAAAGCAGTTTATGAACACAGTGCATCTTGATCAATATGAGCCCTTTCTGCTTTCTCATCCATCCTTCCCAACCTAACCCTTCCCCTACTTTCTTCATTTTATATGATATATGTTGAATTCTTGATTACATTCTTCCCTATTTCTCTTCACTTGTCTACCTGGCTCCCTTTGACTCCACCCCACACTTTTAAAGCACCTATTTCCTGGTATTTATTTTGTTGAACTTTGCCTTTTTTAAAGAATTATGCTTAGATCATATTTCAGTTAAATGGATTCATATTTCAGTTAATACATTTGTATACACTTGCATACCTCCCAATGTATTCACTTATGAGTTTATAATCTAAATCTAGCTTCCACATATGAGGGAAAACATGTAGCCTTTGTCTCTCTTCACTGACCATATTTTTTTCCAGGTCCTCCCATTTTTTTACTAATGATAAAATGTCATTCTAAGGATGAGTAAAATTCCACTGTGTACAGATACCACATTTTCTTGATTCATTCATCCATTGAGGGGTATTTGGGTTGATAATACCAAACTTAAAACTCTACTACTGAGCTATAGTAATGGAAACACCTTGGTACTGGCACAAAAACATGCCTGAGGACAATGGGATAGAATAGAAAACCCAGAAATAAACCCACAGACCTATAACCATTTAATATTTATTAAGGGAGCCAAATATATAGGCTGGAAAAAAGATACCCTTTTCAACAAATGATGCTAGCAAAACTGGATGTCCACATACAGAAAACTGAAACTGGATCCTTAAATATCACCTTGCACCAGCATCAAAATTGACCAAAGACCTCAATGGAAGATCTGATACCATGAAACTCTTACAGGAAGGAGTGGAGAAATATTAGGAGTCATTGGCACAGGTAGGAGCTTTCTCAGTAAAGATGCAGAAGCACAGAAAATCAAAGACTTGATAAAAAGGATTTCATCAAATTGAAAATTGTATAGACAGCAAGCTAAAAAGCCTACAGAATGGGAAAAGATGTTTTGCCAGCTATAAATATAAAATAGCCTAGAATAGACAGAGAGCTTAAAAAATCAAACCCTCAAAGAACCAACAACCCAATTAATAAGTGGGCTGATAGAGCTAAAGAGGGACTTTTCAGGGGCTGGGAAGGTGGCTCAGTGGTAGAGTGCTTGCCTTGCATACATGAGGCCCTGGGTTTGATTCCTCAGCAACACATAAGCAGAAAAAGCCAGAAATGGTACTGTGGCTCAAGTGGTAGAGTGCTAGCCTTGAGCTGAAGAGCTGAGGGACAGTGCCCAGGCCCAGAGTTTAGGCCCCACAACTAGCAAAAAAAAAAAAAAGTGGCCAGAGGGACACAGGAAGAAATGCTCAACATCTCTGGCCATAAAGGAAATGCTAATTAAAACAACACTGAGATTCTTCCTCACCTCAGTTGGAATGGCCCTTGTCAAGGAAACAGTAACACATGCTGGTGAAGCTGTGGCCAAAAAGGAGCCCTAATACACTGTTGGTGGGAATGTATGCTTGTTCAACCACTTAAGTGGAAAGCAGTGTGGAAGTTCCTCAAAAAAGTCAATCCAGCAATTCCACTTCTGAGCATATATCCAAAAGATTACAAACTAGGACACAATGAAGCTACCAGCACAATCATGTTCATTGTAGCACTATTCACGATAGCCAAGGTATTTTCATTGCTAGCAGTAGAAACAAATTTTAATGTTGGGAACAGTAGTGTTTGATCATGGCAGACTGTCCCCATTCCTGAGGCATTGGCCGATGTGTGGAGTGAGATTTTGGTTATCACAGTGGCTTGGAGATGATCTGTCAAAGAGTAAATCAGAATGGCTCAATGGTATAGTATTTGAAGTCCTATGTTCAGTCACAGGACTGCAAACCACCACCAGCAATCGGCCTATGGCTGAAAGTGCAGCAGTGTGTCACAGGAACTGGGGAACTATGAGCTTCTGTTACCTCCCTCCTGCTCTATCCGATTGCTTTACAATCTGCTATCTTCAGGCTTAGTTAATCTGCTTTCTCAGCCAGTCTCCTGGTTTGTGATGCCTATTATTTGGCTTTTACATTCCAAGTACTTCTATCTAACTGTATATGACCCTTCAATTCTAGTTCCATCAGTGAATCAGAACTTCTCAGTTCCACATTCCTCCATGTCATGGCCCCATCTAGGATGGGCGCAGCCATCTCCAACCCTTGCATTGGTGCTGGGTGGGGTGGATGAGGCAGATTCTTAAAGCTATTGATGAGGAAGAAATGATGAATTTCTGTGGATCACCAATCCAAAGTTCACTTAACTCCTTGTGACAGTTCATTAATATTAGGAAATTCTAGCACAAGAGACAGTATCTAGAACTCATTATTCCTCTAAAACCACCAAACTTTGCCAGACACTGGTGGCTCATGCCTATAATCCTACGTACTCAGGAAGCTGAGATCTGAGGATCACAGTTCAAAGCTAGTCCAGGCAGGGAAGACTATGAGATTCTTATATCTAGTAAACTACTTCTACCCAAAAAAGCCAGAAGTAGAGTTGTAGCTCAAATGGTAAGGTGCTAGCTCAGGCCCCGAGTTCAATTGCCAGGACTGGCACAAACAACAAATCAAACTTATTCTACTAGACTAATTAATGCTTAAGCCTGCTAGGCCTCATTTCTCACCCTTTGTGATCATGGAGCAAATTCAACACTGAGCTCTAGTCTTTGTTTTGCCTCACCTGGTCCAGTTTGTACCTAGGTTGATCAAAATATTAGTATTTAACTTACAATATCAAGGATGGTCTGTTCATAAATGCTAAGGAAAATTTCAGGATAGCCACACACTCCTAAAATGGAGCTGAGCTGCTGCTTAGTGTTGCTACATTAACTTTGGTGCACTGGAGCTATTTGTTAACTTTAATTGCTTCAAAGCAATTAATATGTATTGAGAGCCAGCGAGGTATAATCAATTTGGTGCAATGTAACCAAGAGTCTAGTTCTTTTTTTTTTTTTTTAAGGAATATTGAATGGAACTAAACTGATGGTTCCTTAAAAGGTAGTAAAAGTGAAAGTTAACTGCAACCTTGAGGTCCAGTTTCGCGAAGGAGATGGAAGTTTAGGTAAAGAGCTCCTGGACCAAGTCAAAGTCACCTGGTCTAGAGCCTCATCACTGAATGTGTTGATTGTGGGCTGAAGTTTTTGTATGATCGCTAGGCAGAGAAGAGTCATGCCATGGCGGGACCCATCAATATGGCAAATGGAAGACCAAGTCTACACTGGTCTTGTTGCTGCTTTAATGAGAAGTCTTAGGATTCCAAGCACACTGGATCACGAGCAACTTTGTATTGCTTTTTTTCAGTCTTCCAGTGTTTCTTAAGTGTTTTTTTGAAGTCTCTATTTCTGTTATGGTCTTTTAGGCTTTTATTTTTGTGCTTTCAAGTTCCTTATCTTTCAGAAAGACAAAATATAATTCGAAGTCATTTATGGGAACCAGAAGCAAACAGGACCAATATGTACATATGAATCAAGTGGCAGATGAATAACCAGGAGTGAGAATCCCCCACAAAAAACCAAAGTAAAGAAAACCAGGATGAAGAATGAAATAGATGTTCACAGGGATCACAGTCCTTATTCTGTACTCATCTGCTTTAGGTTGGCATGTGTTTGACACTCAGCAGCATTTGTGGAATGGAAGAATGAGTGGCTAAGTGCTGACCATTTACAGTATACAATCCTAATCTGGAGAATCACACGTGACCCTTTGTCCCAGACTAGAATCTTGCACATGCTAGATAAAGCACTCTAATTCATCATGAGCCATTCTCTCAGCCCTTTTGTTTTCATGTCTTGTTTTTGAAGTAGTCTTACTAAGCTTTACCTTGGCTGGTTTTAAATTTATACTCTTCTTACCTGTGGTTTGTGTGTGTGTGTGTGTTTTAGTAAAGTAGGCATAATAGAAACAAGTATTGGACATCGAACTAATGGAATTAATTAATATTCAGCTTCATCTGGGCAAAATTTAAGTACATACACATATATTTTATCATGTTACCATTGCCCACATCATATTCTTCAGGGCCCTCTTCCAATCCAGACTCCTCCCTGCTGAAATAACTCCTGGACTGACTGTTCATATCCTTGGAGAATTACATTTCTTATCAAAAGGCAATTAAAGTTTTATAAACTAGGGAAATCCATCATGTCCTTGCCATTTGGCAATTTAACAAATATTTAATGAGAACTTTTTGTAAGCTTTATTCGGGCACTACGGACTGAGTAGTGCACATATCATAAGACATTTCTCATTATTATAAATAAGATTGTGGCCAATTTGCTAGGATTTGGGGGGGGGTCTTTGTTTCCTTAAATTTTGTCCTAGTTGTGTGTTTTTATGAAATATGTGATAATTTATATTATCTATGTTAGCTTTAATATTGAGCTTGAACTTTGTGTGTGTTTGGTACTGGGGTCACGCATGTAAAGCAAGTACTCTACCACTGAGCCACCGAGCCACACCTCCAGCCCTTGCTGTTTTTGAGATAGGGTCTCACCTTGCTTGGCTGTATGAGATTCTCCTACCTTGTCTCCTCAGTCGCTGGGATTACAGGCATGCACCACTATGCCTCATTTGGGTTTTAACCTTTACAAAACATTTTTTGTTGAAATAGAATGGACTTGAGCTTGAACAAGGAAGAATTAGTGCAAACAACAGAAAACACTACTCAGCTAAACTCTTGGGAACTCTGGGTGTTGGACCGAGTGGCCATAGCTGTGGTATCATTAAGCAGTAAGAATAAGGTAAGGGCAAAGTGTTTCAATCCACTGGAATGCCAGGAGTAAAGTGGAAGAAGTTGGCTGTCATCTGGGAACTTTGTGAAATAACTGTAGTGGATAGAATTAATCTCCACCTCCCCTCCCCCCCATTTCACGTTGGAAATACACTCACTTCATTCTCAGGGCACAGTAGGCAAGTGAATCTTGATTATTATGTCAGAAATCTCCCTGAGACCCCTATGTCTAAATGATGTCTGGAAACGTGCTGAGCGAATCTCCCCAGAAAAGATGAAACTTGAAAAGCAAGAATAAGTTGTAGTTATTACCCTGGGTCAGTGCTGTGGGCTATTTCAGTCCTCTGTAGGAGTCAGATTAAGACTTTCCTAAATTAGGACAGAATGTAGCTGCAGTTATTCTGGAGAAGGGAGAAAGTACTGTCCAAATGTTTTATGATCTTAACAAAGAGAAAGGGAAAAAAATTCTCTCCCATTCTTTCGAATGAATAATGGGCATGATTGAGAGAGAACCAATCTCTCACCATAGGAAATAGCTTCTGGGAAGTGGCACTTGATCCAGCTAGATGTATGTGGGGGCCACCAACAGCGATCACGAGACTGGCCATTTACCATTTACCAAAAAGTTTAGGAAGGAAATGATGGAGGACTTCCTCAACTAATATGGCAATTCACCATCATAGCTGTGATCTCTATTTTTCTTAGAGGAATCAGGACATTTCCCAGATGAATGCTTAGTTCAGACATTGAAAAAGGAATCATGACTGACATGTTTTCATGTTATTCTTAGTTTGACATAATCTATTGGAATCAGGCTAATTTACAAACAAGGGGGTTTATTTTCCCTTTGGTTTGTGGACATAATTGTCTTCATTAACTTTAATGGGAATTTGGTCTGAAGGAAGAATGGATGGCTTACTGGCTGGTGGTAAGGGCTCCTGTGTGCTATTAAATTCATAAAGAGGAAATGCAGGGTATATTTCAAAACCCAACTTCTGCATTGTGAATCAAATACAAGCTGCTTGAGGATTCTCTTTCTCTATTGATGCCTTATGAAGAAATATCGATAGAAAGTCTAGACTACACAAGAACAGTTTTATGTGGCCATTGAAAAGATTAAGGATCATTTTAAAAATACCCTGAACATTTCGTGTTAAGTAATGGGAATGGCACCAGCAAAACAAGAGCGCCAATGTTGGCATCTTGTACTCAGTGTAATTCTTCCCCCAAAAGGAAATTTTTATTGGCTGGCCAATACAAACCCCAATAAAATTCAGAGCGGCAACCTAATATCCTACGAAACCAATATGAGATATTATCAGGGAAGTAGTTCCCAAGGGTCTCTGCCTCCGCCCCCTCTCTACTTTACTTCTCTATGGATGACTATCAAAAGTATAATAGACATTTGGACAAAATAATAAAGTTTACTTTCAGTTGGAAATTGGCTTAATGAACCATCGCATGACATTATGTAGAGTACATAATGTTATAATAATTTTCAGAGGGAAAATTATTAAAGTGTGCTGGATGAATACAATTCTACTGGGGATTTTAATTCATTTCTACAAATGTTAATTATACTATCTGGGGCATACTCGGCACCTGGTAGCATTTGTATGTGTGTGTTTGCACGTGTGCGTGCGTGCGTGCGTGCATGCACGAGCAAGCAAACAAGCGCTCATGCGTATGCCAGTCCTGGTACTTGAACTGAGGTCCTGGTTGTTTTGTTTGAGCTGTTTTGCTCAAGGCTAGAGCCACAGCTCCATGTCTGGATTTTTGGTGGTTAACTGGATATAAGAGTCTCGTGGACTTTCCTGTCCAGGCTGGCTTCAAATGGTAACCATCAGATCTCAGCCTCCTGAATAGCTCGTATTACAAGCAGGAGAGCTTTCAATAGTATGCCTTTGAATGAGGGAAGGAATGGCTGAGTGCTTACAACATGCAGTGAACTGTCCCAGTCCAGAGCATCAAATGTGGTCTTTTATCCCAAGAGATCCTGTTGCAGTAGATACTAAATGAGACACTAAATGCAGTAGAAATGAAACGGGAGAGTCCTTTATACAGACGCAGTATTTTAAAGTCCAAATAGAAAAACGTACCTTGCTAGGTGACACTTTTTTTTTTCCAAGTGCAAACTAGGAATAATGGGAGATGCTCTAGGAGCCCAGAGAATGGAGGAAGCAGATTTTGGAAGGAGTGACATAGAGGACTTTAAAGACGATACATGGTATGGGTCAGCAAAATAATCAGGAGTGAAGCGAAACCAATGGGCAAGTAGGAGACTGTAGTGTGGTGGGAAGACCAGGCAAGGCCTTGAAATGGCTTGACAGCCTGGGGCGGCTGTGCATGGATTTGCTGGCTGTAGGTTGGTGTGTGTGGCCAGAACTGCTTTTTTCAGGTCTCCTGTTCAGCCCTTGACTACATTGTGCCTTCCTCCCAGGCTGTCTGCTGTCTGTGGGAGACAGCAAGTGTCTTAGTCCAAAAGAGCAAATCGAATGTCAGCGCTCTTCCTTAATCATGATAATTAGAGGCAGAATTAAGGGTTTTCTTTCTACTTTGAGCTTTCAGCCCTGGCTGTCACAAAACGAAGTGATAAATCTATTAGGGTCTTTCAGACTGTTGCCCATGATCTCACAGAGATGTCTTTATAGAGATATTCAACTTTGGGACCGGTGGTATAAATAGGAATTAGTGAGGCAGAATTAACGGCAGCGGGTGGAAGCCATTTGAATTGCATGTATTTATAGTCTTAAGAAAGGAAACCTAAAAATAGCCCTGAGTGCAGTGACACATTTTTGTGCAGATTCTGTTTGGCAGAGAGGGCAATTATACCAGTCACCAGGCTTAATTAGTTTAAAAATGTCCTCTCCAGGGCTTACAAATTTTATTGTACACAAGTACCTGCTGCCATAAAATTTGTGCTAGGAAATGAGTCGGCTAGAAAATTCTCTATGGTCACCTTGGAGAAGCTGGTAAAAAACTGGTCTTTTTCTCTTTATTTCTTGACATGTATTTTTAAAACATAGTAATTAATAATGCTCAAGTTTATAAACTCTTCTGCTTGTAGACAGAAACATAGTAGTTATTTCTATATTGCCCTCAAAGGCAATGGAAGTACATTTACTCAGTGTCATAATAAATATCACCAAGGACCACTTTTGAACCAATCTGAGGATTATTTTTTGTCTGTGTTTGTTTCTTGAGATAGATTCTATTTTTTTTTTTGGTCGATTGTGGGGCTTGAACTCTGGGCCTGGGTGCTGCCTTTGCACTCTTCAGCTCAAGGCGAGCGCTCTACTGCTTGAGCCACAGCACCACTTCCTGTTTCTTGAGATAGGATCCTACTATGTAACCAACTTAAACTCAAGATCCTCCTGCCTCAGTCTCCTGAGAGTTGAGATGACATGCATGCATCACCGTGTTCAGCTTACAAGTAGGGTAGTAAGTGCTTCAAGTAGATTCAAATAGATTTTCTGTCCTAAGAAATATACATTTGAGTAAGGGATGTAGCTGATAGATAAATAAATAGACATTACATATAAAGTAGAAACCAAGGAGTATACACACACACATACACATGCAACACATACAGTAAGTCCCATGCAAACTTACAAACAGGGAAGGGAGATGACGTTACTGAGGTTGTTTGTTACTATTCAGAGTGTGCTTGGAGAACACATTACCTTGCTAAGGTTTTTCTTCAGAGATGTGAAAGAAATGAAGTAGGGAACACATAGATATCTGTGGAAAGAGAAACCCAGAAAGATCAGGCAGTGTCTCCCGTGATAGGGCATTCATGGCATGTTTTAGGTACAGCAAAAAGACTTCGGGTAGAATAGAAAGAGTGAAGAAGAGAATGATGAACTATCAGGTTAGAGTGGTCATGAGTCAATAGGTGAACATTGGTTTTTATTCTGAGTGGTAAGGGATGGCACTGGAAGCTTTGAAAAGGTTTGACTGTTTCCCTCTGAAGTTCACACATTCAAGTTTTTACCCCAGCACTTTCACCATATTTGGTGACAGACCCTTTAAAAGAGATAATTTAGGAAAAATGAGGTCATATAGGTAGACCATAATCCAATAAGGCTGGTTTTTTGTAAGAAGAGATTAAATGAGACACAGATGTGCATACAGAGAGGAAAGGGCACGTGGAGGAGAAGGAAGTTCTGCCAACTCTATGTTAAAAAACATGGACTTCAAGCCTCTGGACCTATGAAGCTATCTAAGAACCCAGATTACCTTTCACTATGTCTCTTTATTCAGTATCCGTTCCTCAGCCCATCTCTGCTTTCTTGACCTTGTCAGTTTGGGATAGCAGAGGTCATTTATTTTGTGGGATGTTTCTCTAGTTGGCTCATCATGATTCCTCCTGGCTCACCTGATGTTGTGCGTTCGGGGCAGGATGAGCACAGATGGGGTGTTGTGTCTTCTTCATCATATCGGGGCTTGTATGTACTTATTCTTCCACTGGTGGTAGGAACTTTGCTCATTGGTTAAAATGATACCTACCAGATCTCACATCTGTGAACCTTCTATTGCTTCCTCTGCAGTGAATAAGTTCTCTGTAGAGAGGTAGATGTCTTGATAAAGATACAAATATCCTGCTCTTCATTACTCTCACCAGCTGATTATTTCATATCTATCGATGGTTTTCTGGGTTCCAGTAGATTGACTTTTATAAACGAAGGCAATTTATTTAAAGCTCATAGAGTCAATTGACAAAGTCATGTAGGAGTGTTCCTTTCTAGATTTATTTGTGGGCCTAGTAAGATATTACTGAGCCCACATGCATTCATTGGTACCAATATCTTGATTAATTTATCCTCTAGCAAGGTGTCATAATAAATGGGCTTGCTGGGAGGCCAAAGCTGTGTGTTTCGGCCATTAATTTATAGGTGAAGACACTGGAGGGGTCAGTTCTGCATATGAAGAATGTGAACCATCTATGTAGACTTCTGGTTGTTACACTAAAAACTATAAAGTCTGTCCCCAACAGGAGATTGCTTTGATTTTTCTCTTGAGGCGGTTCCAAAGTGCAAAGCAGCAAGCTTCCAGCCACTTGAAATTTTATTTACAGTCTAACAAATGGAAATGTTGAATGCCTAAATATAAAAATAATGCTTTCAAGCCAGGTGCTGGTGGCTCATGCTTGTAAATCCTAATTCCTCAGGAGGCTGAGATCTGAGGATTGTGTTTTAAAGCCCGCCCGGGCAGGAAAGTCTGTGGCTCAAGTGTTAGAGTGTAGCTCTTCAGCTGGGGGACAGCAACCAGGCCCAGAGTTCAAGCCCCATGACTGACAACAACAACAACAACACCACAAAACCAACCAAACAAACAAACAAAGAAAAGGGCAGAGGTGGCTCAGGTTGCAGAACACCTAACTAGCATTTGGGCAGTCTGCAGTTCAATCTTCAGTACCATAATAACAATGATAATGATGATTAGAATAATAATCTTTTTATCCCTTGTCAACATGACTGTCTATAGATATTATTGTTTAGCTATTATGTCTTCCTCTCCTTATCCCTGTTATATATTTTTTATATAATAGTCAACATGCACTGTCCTTTTTAATCAGTTACTCTATGAATAACAACTATGCAATGCCATGCCAACCAAACTAAGGTTCCAATTATTTATATGTGTAAATGAAAGTTCATCTTAAGCCCTGATATTAGTGGTTAAACCCTGATATTAGTGATCAAGAGCATTGGGTTGATTCAGAAACCATGTTATAAATAATAAGATTAAAAAATTGTTCAGCAAAGTGAAGACAAATATTCTCAGGCGTTCTTGCCATCCCAATGGTGCCCAGATTACTAATTTAAAGATAAATTCTGCCATGGCATGTATTCGGACTAATGGTAGAGCAACATTGCCAGCCCCAGGATCTGTTGCTCAGGAACTAATGTCTTCCTAGCCTCTCTCCAATTTCCTAGGTATAGTCCCCACACAGAAGTAAGAACTTGTTACAGCGGAGGGACCCATGTGAATAGTGAGTGCAGTACAGCATAACACACTCATCCTGTGTTTGTTCCGGGGTTTCTGCTGGACCATACACCACATGCAGTAGAACTGATTGCTGTGTGCGTGTTGTCTTGAGCTTGTCAGAAAGTCACAAGCATTACTTCCAGAGAGGAATATCAGTGTCTTGGAATTTTTAATGTGCTCCTGTGTTACACGATTAAATGCCCAATCTATTCAAAGACAGCAAGGGATAAGTGTGCAAGTCTGATTTTGTCTCTGGCTGCCCCAAATGAGGAGTCCTAGATGATCACTTAGAGTTGAGGGACAGGAGTGCAGGACCCTACTGGAGTAGAGGAAACTTCATTCTGAGGATGGTCCAGGGCTACATCTTTGAGTCCAAATAATCTTTGGATCTGGCAAACCTTTAAAGGGAGCAGACCTGCTCACACTGGAGGGACCCCCCTCACGGTGAGGGACCCCTTCATGTTAAGGGACCTCCCTGATTTTCTTAGTGTGCACCTGATAACATCATATTACAAAGGGCTTCTTTTCCTACTGTGCTTTATATACAGGAGCAGAAAATCTGGTATGAGGTGAGGGAATCCACCTTTTGTAATATTTGGCATGTGGCTGGGATTTTGAGTATGGTATAAGATAAATCATGTCTCTATGCATGTGTCTGTATATGTCTATGTATATATTATATATATATTCTACTTGGTAGAATTTTCAGTAGTACATATGACACTTTTACTGCTATGGAGAAGATCTGTCTTATAGTTTAGTCACTCAGTAATTTCCTTATGCCAACCTAAACAAAGCATCTATAGATCCAAAGTAAAAGCTTTACTCTCCTTGCTTGTGGAACTAGTGGAGTTCAGCTGTCCCCGTGTCCCTTCACCACTTGGTTATTGAACTCATGAGCTAATAGGCCACTGTTTTATTAAGTGGAAGGGTTTATGGATGGCTGGATGGTCAATAACATTGACCACTTATAAATCAAATAATTAAGTCAAATTGAGCCTACACAAAGTAGGCTGACCATTGCATACAGAATAACTTCCCAAGGGTACTTTGGCTGGTACAGTTTACTTTCCTGGACTTTAGATTATTCAGGGTTTAGCTTGGAGTAGTAACTTTGGGTGCTGACATTCTTTCACCAGGATGAAATGGAGCTGTCATATGTAATGAGCTACTCAGTTTCCAAGGCCTTGCCATAATGTCTTTCTAGATCTAGATCTAAACCTCCATACTATCTATGTACGTTTGCACAGAATATTGGCTGTTTCCAAGAGAAGTTCTCACTGGCTGTTTCCTCTAGGGAAGTTCTGGAATGTTTCCCAAGATTGTGTTAGCTTTCTGTGACCGTGATGAAATACGTGAGGCAATGAGTTGAAAAGGAGAGAAGGTTTATTTGGGATCATGGTTTATGAGGTTTCAGTCCAGGGGCATTTTGGTTTATTGCATTTGGCTTATAGTCAGGTGGAACATCGTGACAAGAGCAGGCAGCAGAGAAGGCCTGTTTACTACATGGTAGCCAAGAAACAAAAGACAGAGACAAAATGCCTAGAGTCCCATTTTATCCTTTTCAATGGCACACCCCCAATGATCTAACTTTCTCCCTTTCAGATTCACCTCTTAAAGGTTCTGACACGTTTCCAGTAGCATTCCATGCTGGCAACCCCACCCTTGCAGGACACTTGCCTAACCATAGCAGAAACCACTTTTCTCACTTTTTCTTTATGACAAGATTAAAAGCACTTAAAAAAATCAGAAAACAACAAAATCACTCCCATTAAACCTGGTACCATGTTTGTGTTTAGAAACAAAAGCAGAACTACTACTAGTATGTTATTTTTAGCATTTATGCCAAGCATTGAGCTAGTGTAAACATGAACTGAAAGTATGCACAGAGAAATGTGGGGCTCTGGGTCTCTGTCTTTGCAGCCTGTGAGGTCCAAGAGGACAGTGGTTGATATATACCGTTTATGTCATGTTGGTCATTATACTAAGCTCTCATGTATGTGATTATGCAATGGGTGCTCACTGTGATCTTCTTTGATAAGTCCAATCATGAACTTCCTAGGTTTCTTGGTGCTGCAAATACTTTTTTCCTAGCTTTCTTGAGGCAGACTGAAAACAATTGTAATATATCCAAGATACACAATGAGATACCTTGATAGGCTCTCACTTCACAGATAGACTTTTTTGTGTGGGTATATAATAAAAATATGTAAGATCTACTTTTTTGTTTGTGTTGTTTGGTTTTGTGCTGGTGCTCAAGCTTGAACTCAGTGCTTTTCCCACTTTCTTAGCTTCTTTACCTAGCTTTCAGAGTAGCTGGGATTACAGATATGATTCATCAGTACCTATCTGAAAATGTAATTTTTTTGGCTCATTTTTACTCTGAAAGACTATTTATTGCTCTCATCTCCCTAATCAATTCCTACTTATGATTAACAAGCTTAAATTTCCTATGAGTTTTGTAATCTTTGAGTTTGTCCCCTGTGGTGTAAATATATTCAATAATATAAATTTGAATTTTTATAATCATCTGCAGAAGGAGGCTAACACTTTAGAATTCATCATGGCTCTTTGTCAAGAGTGAAAAAGTAGGTTTTCAGTTATGTTTTTTTAAAAAAATGTCCTTGGTCAAATGACTGTTAAAATATAAATAAGAGTTGGAATGGAAAACAATCCAGAGAGGATTATAAAATAGTCAGTTGGCAATGATGCTAGTTATGATTTTGTTGGCCAAGAAAAAATTATAACGTTTCTCATGCCATCCGAGGGCTAATACCATGATTTATGGACGATATAAAATGTTTTATTTGAACTCCTGGGAAATTTCAAAACTATATACACCGAGATAATACTTGGGGAAATAAGGAATCTGGTGTTTTAATTCTATGAGAAGCTGTAAAAATTATTAATGTTTGGGATTTCATAGCTCCCAAACCCCTTTGCTTCGGCATCTTTTCCAACCTTGCTTTCTTGGAGATGAAAACATAAAAGGTTCATGTTGGATAGAATCTTGTAAAAATCTATTTCTTGTTGATGCATGGGAACAGAGAGACAGGGCCTTGGGATTCTGCATTGTGTGAGTCATGGAGTAGAGAAGGTACTACAGTCAGGGAGGGGACCAGGATAGGGGATCAGATTACACAAAAGAGAGCAAGTCTTGGAAGATTCTGGAACCAGAGAAAAGTAAAGAAGAGATTGTGTGGGGGTGGGGGAAGAGGGCGGGGGCGGCTTGAATTTAGGGCCTGGGCACTGGCCTTTGTAGCTTTTTTGGTGCTTAATTGGAAATAAGTCTCACGAACTTTACTCCTCCAGTTGGCTTTGACTTGTGATCCTTAGATCCCAGCCTCCTGAGTAGCTCAGATTACAGGGATGAGCCATCAGCACCTGGTCAGAGAGGAGGTCTTTAAAAATACCATATTAGCGGTACAGGGGCTTTGAACTTAGGGCTCGTAAACTGAGGGATGTGGTGTGGTTGGCCACTTCAGCCATGCAGAGAAGAGATCTTAAAACAAGTTACATGGACTCCGTTTCTGACTTCTCTCATATTGGAGTGAGAAGAGATGGTTGAATTCTTGGCTCGCTTTTCTTTCACATGGGGTCCAGTTTACATAAGAGTTCTTAAAGCAATGTGAGAGGACACAAACCAAATCTAGGTCGGAGGATAGAAACTTGTTGGTCATTTCCCTCCCTTAATTGTGTAACACTGGTGCTAGTCAATATCATTTACAGGCATGAGGACAATCAAAGACTTAGAAAAAGTTGAAGTTGACCAAATGATGACAGCTAGTGTTCTGTACCCAATATTTAGAGCCAAGGCAATCCCATACTTGGCCTCCTAACTCCATTTCTGAAGAAACATGATTTTTTGTTCACTCAGTTTGCAGGTCCACTGACATGTATTCCTTGTTCCTAGCAATTCTAATCAGACAAGATGACTGCTGATCAAATCCTAGACATGTGTACAACTTTGCTCATGGACTGGTCTTCCCTGGGGTCTTGGGAAAATCTCAGACCTTCCCAAGTGGGAAGTAACACCTGTTATTCACAGAGAGTTTGTGAAGAGTACACATCCAGGCTGCTTATCACATTCCTTTGGAGCAAAGCACTGCACTTCTCTGCGAATCAGTGTCCTTTCCCAGGCATCTTTGGGCTTTCCAGCCCTCTTGGGAAGGAGTGTCTTGGCAAATCAATGCTAGACTGGAGCTTCTGATCCACTGAGATGAGGCTGAGCACAGAGTCTGAGCGGTGCCTATGTGGTGTGGTAGTGGAGAGAAAGGCTGGGAAAGGAAATGCTCTCCCAGGTCTCTGCTTGGCAAGCAAAGATCCTTGAATCTGCAACATCTAGGCTAGTGTAAACCCTACTCTATCTATCACAGACCCATGAGTGGATGGGCCCTTACGAGGCATCTGCCCTAGTGCATGCATACGGGATCCTTGATTGGCTTCCTCTGCCTGGGATAAGTGGTATGACAGTAATTTGGATTTAAATTCTTGGCATCTAATCAAATGAGTATGGAATGGACTCTTCCTACCCATATTGATTTTTAACATAAAATGCATCCAGCAGAGAAGCCTGTCTTTCTTTGCAAGTGTCTCCTCATTCCAGGGCGATTTGGAGGGTTACTCTTTGATGGTAGGAATTATTCAATAGCTTGGCCTAAGAATAAGAGAAATCAAAGGACCGGATAGTGGGGAGGACACAAGTTTGCGTTGTGTCTTTGTGGTCAGGTAGGCTGACCCACAGCCATCTGAGATGGGAAAACTCAGAGGAAAAAAGAGAATAATAACATTGTGAAGGATGAGGCCTTGCTTTTTGTTAGAGCCAATCTGTGGCTGATTGGATCCAAAGGAAAGGATGAGTTGACCTGTGACCCACAAAGTATGCTAGACAAGGTTCTAGTATCTGGAAAAAGATAACAAAGCAGTGTAATACAGAATGCAAAAGTGATGTCAGACGGTGAGCAGGCAGTCTGGAACACTTTCCTGGTGTGGGAGTAACCTCATTTCAATGATAGGGTCCTTTCTCGAAGGTTCTAGAATCTTCTTGAAAGGGAGATTTCCTCTCCAGATCAAAGAATCTGTAATCCATTTGTTTATTCATTCATTCGTTCATTCATTCATTCATACATACATACATACATACATAATTCACTGTTCTGGAATTACTTCTTCAATAATGGTCCTTTCTCGAAGGTTCTAGAACCTTCCTGAAAGGGAGATTTCCTCTCTAGATCAAAGAATATGTAATCCATTTGTTCATTCATATATACATACATACATACATACATATTCACTGCTCTGCCACTTGAACCATACCTCTAGTCCTTTTTACTTTTAGAGGTATTTGTGTCAATCCTGGGACTAGAACTCACAACTTTGCCCTGTTCCTGAGCTTTTATGCTCAAGGCTAACACTCTATCACATGAGCCACATCTCTATTTCCAGCTTTTTGGTGGTTAATTGGAGATAAGAGTCTTATGAACTTTCCTGCCCTGACTGGCTTCTAACTGTAATCCTCAGATCTCAACCTCCTGAATCCGTAGGATGATAGGCATGAGCCGCTAGTGCCTAGCCACTTTTAGTTTTTAAGACAGGGTCTCATGCTTTTGCCTTAGTCTGATCTCTGTCCACAATCCTATTTGCTTCTTCTGATGGATTACATGTATGCATCACTATGGCTGACCTGTTCCACAATGATCTTCCTATCTCCTCCTGTGTACCTGAGATTATAGTTTACCCCATGAAAAAGAGAGTATTGACAGTAAACTCAGTATTTCCATAAATTCCACATTTAATTATTTATATTTGTTTTACCTGTATTTTATTTAAGCCAGAATATCCATCCCAGTTTTACACCATTTATTTTTGGTGTCCATGAGAGAGAAAGAGCAGAGATAGAAATCCATTGTGGACATCTAGATTAATTCAAGGAACCCAAGAATCCTTAGAAGCTCCAAACTCTGTTATGTTGCCTGGATAATATGATGTATGCCCATATGTGAAGAGATTCATTGTAATGAACAAAATACAAACATGTGCCAGGCATTGGTGGCTTGTGCCTGTAACTCTAGCTACTCAGGAGGATCTCAATCTGAAGATCACGGTTTGAAGGCAGCCTGCACAGGAAAGTTTGCGAGGCTCTTATCTCCACTTAATCATCAGAAAACTGGAAGTGGCACTGTGTCCCAAAGTGGTAGAGTGTTAGCCTTGAGCAAGAAAGCTCAGAGACAGCACCTAGGCCCTGAGTTCAAGCCCCATGACTATAAAAAAAGATACAAGCATGTTGATAACTATTATTACTACACAGCAGTATTTTGAATTTTCTTTTTCAATGTATACTGAAAGTACAATGATACTTGTGAATGTTTTTTTGAAAAGTACAAAGGGGTTTTAATATTGGAAAAGGATAGACATTAGTGGGATAAAAGAAGTCAGACTCAAAGCTGGCGCTGGTGGCTCATACCTGTAATCCTAGCTACTCTGGAGACTGAGATCTGAGGATCACAGTTCAAAGCCAGCCTGGGCAGGAGAGACCATGAGACTCTTATCTCCAATGAACCACCAGAAAACTGGAAGTGGCTCTGTAGCTCAAGTGTTAGAGCGCTAGCTTTGAGCTGAAGAGCTGAGGGACAGTACTCAGGCCCAGAGTTCAAGCCCTATAAGCAACCAAAAAAAAAAAAACAAAACAAAAGAATTAAGACTCAGCTTAGCCCTCAGTTCTTCAGATTCTCTATCACTTTATTTGGCTGTGAGAGTACCATCTATTTCTTTAAGGATGGATTATGATATCAAATGGTTTGTGTTTGAGTCCAGCTTTGCTCTACCATTTGTGACCATGGTACCCCAGCATAGTTTCAGGGCTTTGTGTATTTAATTTCTCATCTGTAATAAGGGCACAATGGTAGTGTTTACCATTAAATCATGGAATACAGTTAAAATTCAATAATAGCTATTGTTGCAGGGTGCCAGTAGCTCATACATGTAATCCTGGCTACTCAGGAGGCTGAGATCTGAGAATCATGGTTCAAAGTTAGCCTGTGTAGGAAAGTCTGTGGGACTCTTATCTCTGACTAACCACCAAAAAACAGGTGGGGCTGTGGCTCACATGGTAGAGCACTAGCCTTGAGTGAAAAAGCTAAGGGACAGCACCCCATTATTAGGTTCAAGTTCTAGTACTGCCTAGTACACACACACGTTCACATACACACTTCTTAAATGAAAATAGCAGCTGTCGGGGCTGGGAAAGTGGCTCAGTGGTAGAATGCTTGCCTTGCATGCCTGAGGCCCTGGGTTCGATTCCTCAGCACCACATAAGCAGAAAAAGCCAGAAGTGGCACTGTGGCTCAAGTAATAGAGCATTAGCCTTGAGCTGAAGAGCTGAGGGGCAGCACCCAGGCCCAGAGTTCAGGCCCCACACCAGCAAAAATAAAAGAAAAAGAAAAAGAAAAAAAATAGGAGCTACAACTTATCTTTAGGAGGCCAGGACTGGCATGTTCAGTTTGATTGGACAGAGCCACTGTCTCTGGCCATGTTTTTTCCAGTGTGTGGCCAGAGCTGTACAATGGGGAATCCAGATGTGGAAGAGTATACCATCCCACTATGCATAAAGCACTAAAATGTTCCCTAGACAATGAAGCCCATGGAAGTGTTGAATTTTGTTGTGATTGAACAAGCCCAGGCCCTGCTGAATAAAAAGGGAAGTAAAATGGAAAGGGGAACCAGAGACACCAAAAAGCTCCCAGTAGACCTACCCACTGTGGGCCCCCCTCCCCACCAGGCTACAGGCTCCCTCCAGCTGCGTGTGCCTGTCCTTGACCTTGATGGCAGGTTCTGGCAGACAGTTTGGCAGTCCTCATAGTCCATTAAGACAACAGATGCAGACACACTCAAAGCCAATGCTGAAATTGGGCTAATTTCAGCCTGGTCCTGCTGATGGCCTCTGGTAGTCCATGCCAGCTCCGCCCAGAAATCTGCAAGGTTAGGTCACGGTACAACTCCCACTAATGGACATTTCTCTGTAGGGCACAGGCTAAATCAATGCAAAACGGTGTAGCTAGATAGTTACTGTTTAGAAAAGAAATTGCCCAGCCTGTGATTAAGCGATGGAAATGGAAGAAAGCATAGAAAATAGGAGGTCATTGTGCAGAAGTGGAGTAGGATAGATTAGAAAAGGCCTTAGATTGCTTTGTGCTCCTCTCGCAGAAGATGCAATTATTTCGGGAACAGTGGGCTTCATTGGGTCACATGATGGACCTTTTACAAGACAGTGAAGTCTGTTGGCATCCTGTGAGGAAGCAAGGCATGGTTATTTGCATCTTTAGGGACTACCTCTGAGTTGTGCTTTGCTTACATTATTTACCGGAGTTAAACCAATCAGAACTCACGTGGTGGGAGTTTAAAAGAGCTCAAAGGTTGCTGGCTTGGGGACAACAGTGATTTAATCCTTCAGGGAAAATGCTCTTGCTCTAGAAACTAGCATGAGAGGGAGAATGGTAGGCTTTGCTTCTTTTGATAGTAAGTGCCTGAAATCGTGTTTCTCCAGTGCTCTCAGCAATGACCTTGCGCAACAAGGTTGTGTGCACCTGCTCCAGGCTGGACATGGGGCTAAGGGATGAGTAGAGGGGAGAACTGAGATGAATCTTTGCCTGTGAGGTGTTGCCTGTCCTGAAGGGTATAGGAACAGCACAGGGAGTTGAAGGATGTCATCCAGAAATGTCTGCACTTCTCACCTTGGCTCATTGGATTCCTGGATGGATATGGAAGATGAGTAGCTCAGTTAAGTGATCATTTGTCAAGAGTGTGTTTTAGACATATTGATGTCCAGGGTTAAGAAGCTGTGTGTGTGTGTGTGTGTACACTGGTACTGGGGTATGAACTTAGGGTCTGGGCACTTTCCCTTGGCTTTTTCTCTCAAGGCTAATATTCTACCATTTGAGTCACAGAACCACTTCTGTTTCTTTGGGTGTGGGGGGGGTGTGGAGAGGGTGGTTAATTAGAGCTGGCAGTCTCACACGTTTTCCTTCCTGGGCTGGCTTCTAACTGGGATCCTCCAATCTCAGCCTCCTGAGTTGCTAGGATTGCAGGTATGAACTATGGGTGCCCAGCAAGAGCCTGAGATTTAGAGTTAGATAGGCCTGGCTTTGAATCACTGTGTGACCTTCCACAATACACCTGCCCTTTCTGAGCATCAATTTCTGTCTGTGTCAGTAACTTTTTCACTGAGCGTTTAGGTGACATATTGCCAGAAGTGTCTAGCAAAGTGGCTAGCACATAGTCAAGTTGTAATGGTCAGTAAGAGGAGGAGAGAGCTGGACAGGTAATAGGGCAGAGGATTGGTATCCAGGAACCCAGGAAGCTGGGCCACTGAAAACAACTGCTTTGGCAGTCACTGGGTCTTTTCTTATGGAAAGGAAATGGCATGTTTACCCAGCCAGATAACCAGGCTGCTGCTGTCAGAGGGCTTTGAAGTGAGGCCTTGCAAATGTGTTCTGTGCAGCCAGCGGTAATGAGATTCAGCCTTCGTCAGTGGTAATCCTCTGCTAGACAGCATTTTAAGTCTCTTCCCCTATTTTGTGCACAGAACTGGGCATCCAGGATATACATATTTCCAAGTGTCATTTTTAATTTAATGCATGACTGAACACATTACCACTGGCACAGTGAAATAGTTAAACCAGAATCCATCAATTTGTCCTGAACTGTTGACATGCAGGGTAATGCCATGGTTAAATTAAATTTAAATATAAGAATGAGAGGCAGCCTGGTCTCCTGGCAGCCTCGGGGCCTGCATTTGTCAGTAAGGCCTGACTGCAGGAGGAAGGGGACATTTGGGAACATGAAGTTCCTTTCTCCCTTGCCCCTCAGTGTGGCTCAGGGAACCTGCTTCCTTTCCCCAAACGAGTGGCAAAGCGGACCAGGTGTCTGGATCCTGGCAGGAAGGCGCTGTGCACAAGCAGAACGAAATCATCTCTAATGGGAAACACCTGCTTTGCAAATCATAACATGTCATCATCAGAAGGGATTTGAGAGACCCCAGAATGTCAGAGTAGGGGAGATGGGCCAGCACTTTGGTCCAGCTCAGATTGGCTGGGCAGAATGCCCGAGGACATCTGGAGAAACAGTGGGCCTGGGACTCTGAATGAGCAGTCTGTGGTTCCTGTGTCATTGTGATCTACAAAAGATATGGTTGAGTAGTGCTGGATTCCTTATTTCTACCAAAACCTGGGCAAATAAGTGAACCGCTGCCGGCACAGGGTGCTTAGAGATCATAACTAGATTTTTTGAAAAATCTTGGGGAAGTCACTTTAGGATGGTGGAAAAGTTCTAAAGAGAAAACAAGATGACCGGAATTATATAAACTTAATTCTAAGCAAACCACAGGCCATCTGTTGTTGGCTGTTTATAGATGAAGGTCTTACTCCTGTCTCCTGGTCCTTCCCCACCGATTGGCTGAGATCAAATGAAATAACGCAGAGGAACATGTCCTACTGGTGGAGTGACTTCACCTGCTGGGCACTCAATAAATGACTGAAACTTTATTTGGGGAGTCACCTTAGATATAAAGAAAATAATAGACACCGAGAGGTGCAGTACCACTTGCATTTTGCATGTGCCCTTGGAAGGCAATGGCTGGTTGAGTGTTTGCCTGGGACTTACAAAGAGGCTCTGCTCTAGTGGTTTACAGATCAAATCTATTCTATTTGATTCTCTCTAAGTCGTTGCTAGGCGGTATCAACAGAACCACTCATGGTCCCATACCTCACTTAAATAGAGATAAGAAGTTTTATTACATGTTTTTCCAAGTGCAAGAGTCTTCCTGAAGAAAGGCAGAAAGTAGAATCTGGTTGCTGCATTGTCTGGAGTTGTGGCTTTCCTTTTCTTTTCCTCTTTTCTTTTCTTTTTGGTCAGTCATGGGGCTTAAACTCAGGGCTTGGGCACTGACCCTGAGCTTTTTGTTTGCTCAAGGCTAGCACTCTACCACTTTGAGTCACAGTGTCACTTCCAGTTTTTGAGTGATTATTTGGAGATAAGAGTCCCATGGGGACTTTTCTATCCCAGCTGGCTTTGAACCATAATCCTCAGATCTCAGCCACCCTAGTAGCAAGGAGGACAGTTGGGAGCTCCTGGCTCACGACTGTGGCTGTCATTTTCTAATGAGACCCAACTGGATTGGTGAAGGGAAAAGCGAGGTGAGGGGTATAGACAGCAGTGATAGCAGCCCCGGCCAACCTCTTCCCAGCCTGCTTAACATGATGCTCACAGAAGAGGCCGCTGGCCTCGGGCCTGACATCCCAGCCATGCAGCTGCAGCTGCCGGCATGCAGCTACATGAGCATGGTGATAGCTTTGCAGCCACTGAAGAGTTTCTCCTTAGGACAAGGTGCCCAGTTGGTGTAGATGGAAACACTCTGTGTGATTTATTTTCTTCGTTGGCCTGTAAGGGAGCAGCATATTTGGTGAGCTTTGATGCTTCTTTTTATAGTCCCAATTTCTTCAGACTGTGTCCTCTATACTCTGAGATGAGACAGAACCGTTTTCCTGAGATTGGTTAATCCAAGATGGTGGTGCTAGGGTTTGAACTCCTTGAGCTTGCTAGGCTGGCATGGTACTGCTGGGTCATAGGTCATGTTTCCTGCCCAGACCCTTGTCTGAGTTATGCTCCACCCACTTCAGGTTTCCTGTGGTTGCTTGGCTCAGGGCACATGCCACTGTATCTACCTTTCCACTGTGGAGATGGGATTTCACAGGCTTTTCTGCCCAATCCTCCCAAGCTCAGCCTTCTATGTAGCTAGGAATATTACAAGGAGGAGCCACATCTACCCAGCTAGAAGCAAAGAGCCTTTAAAAATGTGTATCATCAAGGTGATGTACAGAGGAGTTACAGTTACATAAGGAAATGAGTACAGTTCTTGTCAAACATTGCTATCTCCTCCCTTGTTTGACTGCCACTTTCCCTCCCCAAAGAGCCTGTTAAAGCTGACTCTTGTACTTTGTCCTGTTTATGGTATCAGAGCTTAGTGTGTTCTGGATCTGAATGTGACAGCACAAAACTATGAGCTGGCGTGGTGGGAAGGGAATGGACACCAGACATTTAACAAGAAGGTGGCAGAGCAGGGAGACTCAGCCATGTGATGTCACCAGGATGTTTACTCTCAGCCACCCAGTCAATGAGAAGCGAGACTTTACCAACAGAGAAATGCTCTTTTGACTTAAGCCTACTCTTTTAATGATGAGCAAGTGTCCCTTGGGAGGGAGAGAGTTCATCTGTTTCCAGACATGAATGCCTAAATGTGCTTGAGCAGCTAATCTGACCACTACTTATCTGAGATTTTGTTGGAAGGCTGGGCAAAAGGAGAAAGAAGGCACTGGGTACCTGAGTGGTATGGGGAAACAGGAGAGGGGTGGTTATGAGGGAGGAGTAGGAGGGGGGAGGGAGGCCTTCCCTCATTTCTCTAGGCCTGGCCCTGTTGAGAAATAAAATGATGGAAAATCAGAACATCTTGAGTGACAGGAAAGCATCCAGCCCATAGCTTGAAATATAGCAGTGCTTTTAGTTCCAGATAACTTTCCTTTGTATAATTTCTTTTCTGGGTGGGAAACACAAAAAACATAGTTTAATATCATTTAAAAATTCTTCTCTCCATCAGCAAATCATTTCCTAGCACATTGCTGAAAAGTTAGTCTTCTTAGCCCTCGTGGCACCGTATAAAAGGACCGGGAAGATTTTCCACAAAATCATGCTAAGAGGATTAATTAATAGAACACACATCATTACACCTCTATTAAAGACAACCACTCCAAACTGTCCCACAGCCCAATGGGAGTATGAAATTCCTCTATATTGCTTCAATTAAAATTAATCTGACTCCTTTGAAAATAAAGAATGATAAACGTAGAATCACATGGTTGTAGTCTTGATTCAAACTAGGAAAAATTAAGTTTATGATGGCTTTGATGGCATCAAACCTTTAAAAGGTTGTTGATAAGACTGGTTTTAGGAACTCAAAGTGCATTGTTGAGGCATTATATATCCCCACAAAGTTTGGCAGTGCTTCTATTTATTTGATGGCAAAGAAAACACAAGGCACAAATAACCCTTCTCCAAAAGGAAAGCCTTCCTAGGAGGGAGGGGAAAGAGGATGGGGGAGTACTGAATTACTTAGAGTAATTCTGATTTCTACTGTATGGGACTGGGGGGCAAAGCAAGAAAACATGGTTCCCAGGAACAGTGGCTTCTGGGTAGCCTCTGAGAATCAGGCTACAAATCCTTCCCACCCCATTCAGAGGTCTACAATGTGTCTATCTATGTCTCCGTGTCTATAGGCTCCTTCCCTCACGGCTGGAGCCATCTGTGTTTCATGCAGGACCATTGCTCGTCTCTGTTATGATACTCTAGCTCCAGAGCTCCTCTTCATATATCCTCATTATGATCCATTCTCTCACTGCATTGAGACCAGGCAGTTCTATCTCTGAGAATATCCATTCTTAGAGTCCTTTGCCTAGGTTCTCACAGCCACCCATCCCTCCTCCAGAATTTGTCACAACTCCTCTGGGAAAGGAGGAGAGCATGAAGAAGCCACATAAATGACATCACTCGGATAGACCCATAATGGAGACTTACAGTTGCCACTGTGGACTCTTACCTTGGAGAAATAGTTTCTACCCTGGTGGTGGGCTATCACGTTTCTGAGAGTATTGCACTAGTTTTCTGAGGAACAAGGAAACCCATTTATTACACACAAGTTTAAAATTTTGCAAAGCTTTGTGTGGGAGCTGCTATGACATATTCTGTTATCTGTTAATGGGATTTGGACCTAAAATGCCCACATGCTGCTTTAGAAATTTCCCCCATCTGTTCATTTCTACAAAGCTTATTTTATTTATTTATTTAGAACAAGAAAAGTGGCCAACTGATGTCCCCAGCAAAACCATCAGGGTTGTAGATCTGTGGAGAAAAATAGAACAGCTATATCGTGATCGGTGCCCTTCACTTTCCATTCCTCTGGTGGCTTCTGGTGGAAGGTTCTGGCAGAAGTGGAATCATTATCAGCACTGTGTGGACTGAAAATCTATGGGTAAGAGTTGTCACTCACCTTTGGATAGTAAGATCAAATCAGTATTTAAGGGACTCATTTGGGCATTGACTTCATTTAGATCGGGCACAGGTAGACTAGTTCCTTAATTTGTCTTTGGGAAACTCTCACCATAAACACTGGCTTTAAAGAGGAAAATCAATAGCTAGGCACCGGTGGTTCATACCTGTAATCCTACCTACTCAGGAGGTAGAGATGGGAGAATCGCTGTTGGAAACCAGCCTGGGCAGAAGAGTTCCTGTGAGACTCTTATCTCAACACTCAAAAACTGGAAGTGGTGCTGTGGCTCCAAGTGGTAGAGCACTAGCCTTGGACAAAAGGGCTTGAGGACAGAGCCCAGGCCCTGAGTTCAAGCCCACACCGACAAAAAATAAAGAGGAAAGTCAATCTGTGCATTCTCTGATCTCCTTTTGGCTATGAGTTCACTCTAAGACCCAGGATCCAGTGAAAACCCTAAGAGGCATTTTCCTTTAAAACTACTTTCCTTCCCTTTCAGGACAGCTAGAGTTTTGGCCCTGATTCTGAAGTGAGTCTGTCTTTTTGTCTGATATTGAGAACCAATTTGGGCAGAATAAGGCTGCAGCTCTTTAACTCTGGCCCCTTAATTCATTTGCTACTCCTCCAGGCTTCTGTAGACATAGCTTTTTTTTCCCTCAAAAAAGAAAAATATTGTAGTTGCTTCATAATTATAAAGCACTTCTTGGATGTTTATTGCTTTTGGAATAATAGAGACCAATACTCTTCCATAAAGAGGTGAAAATGGACCCAAGATTTTTTTTCAGTCAGATAGAAGAACCTATATTAAATACATATACATACACACACAGTTTCCATGTATAGTGGTGGTGTAAAGAAAAGCGCTTATTAAAGGATTACAATTGGAGTGCCTGATTAGGATAGAGGTCTTCCCAGAGGAGGAGGCAACTTTCATTATCAATGATGTCATCTTACCATAATGGTTCAACTCCACATCCATTAAGGATATAATAGAGAGCTAAAAACAACAACAGCTCTTGCTGTTTTTAAAACCCAGTTCAGGGGCTGGGAAGGTGGCTCCGTGGTAGAGCGCTTGCCTTGCATGCTCGAGGCCCTGGGTTCGATTCCTCAGCACCACATAAGTAAAAAGAAAAAAGCCGGAAGTGGCGCTGTGGCTCAAGTGGTAGAGCACTAGCCTTGAGCTGAAGAGCTGAGGGACAGCGCCCAGGCCCAGAGTTCAGGCCCCACGACCGGACCCAAAACAAACAAACAAACAAACAAAGAAAAAAACCAGTTCAACTGAGTGTGGCTTTCTAGCCTGTTTCCCTTTATTACTGAAACCAAGTAAGCACAAAACATTTAGAGATCATCCTTTAACTATCACGTATTCACTGTCTCACTAACTCATTTGGAAAGTGCTAGATGCATTCCTACCAATTGGCCTTTTCTACCTAGTGGATGAGGGTCTCTAGATGAGATCTAACAGGGGCAAAGAGGGCAGGAGGAAGACTGTGTTGACATGAACGACCAAGCCAACAGTGGACCGACCTTTCTTCATGCTTCTGAGTAATTCTAGGTGATCTTTGGAGATGGGGGTGGGAGCCTAATGTGCAGGAGGGAATTTTGTATAATCTTGTATCATCAAGATTGCTTTGGCTCTATCATTCTTCTATTCCCTGGATTCCATCCACACAAATATTTTCAACCTAAAACTCTCTGGTGATGGAACACAATTATCCAGGGCCTACCTGGGTGCCTATTCATAGTGAAGTTTCACTGAAGATTTTGTGAAACATTTTGGAAATTATTTGACAGTAAGTCTGGAGAACTCAAGGACTTAGAAATAATGATTGATACATTGTGGTTTGGATTGTGTAGCTGAATAGTGGTACTAATTAGGTCCCAGAGTGGGGCCTTCCACAATGCAATAGTTTTAATGGTCACATTAAAAATAAAAAGTTAAAAGTAATAGGTGTTGTGACTTAATAATATATTCTATTTAACATGCTATATCTAAATGTTAACATGTAATCACTGTAAAAATTATTGTAATGTATACTTTTTTGGCATTAAGTCTTTGAGATCCAATGTGCCGTTTGTATTTATTTATAGCTAGCAATCTAGATTTGGATGGCCCACATTTCAATTGCTGGATAGCCACCTGGGGTTAGTGTATTCTGAATTAGACAACACAGGATAAAGCATCAGTATCTATTTCTTCTATGGCTACTAGGTTTACATAGTGCTACCCTAAAGCTAGGATGTTTATTTGTTTTTGCTTAGAATCCCAGTTTTACAGATAAGGGGACTGAGTCATTGAGAAAGAAGGTATCTTGTAGGGGACATAGTGCTCTTTTTTAAAAAATACAGATACTGGACCTTGAACTCAGGGCCTAGGCACTGTCTCTGAGCTTTTGTGCTCAAGGATAGTGCTCTACCACTTTAAACCTCAGCTCCACTCTGGATTTTTGGTGTTTAACTGGAGATAAAAGTCTCACATACTTTCTCACCCAGGCTGGCTTTGAACTTTGATCCACAGATATCAGCCTGCTAAGTAGCTAGGATGACTGGCATGAGCCAACAATGCCCAGCATGTAGTGATCTTTTATATTTATATCTCCAGCTCTCTGATCAAGAGTTCTTTCCAGAATATATCCTATATCCTGGGGGGTGTGGTAAGTCATTTCACCACATGATTAGATGAGGAAGGAACAGGCCAATCTTGACTCACGTTGTACTCTGTGCTTTGAGTCTGACTGCAGATAGTATTTGTCTCACACTCTTCCTCTGATAAATTCATGTGCTCACTCATCCATTGACAGAGCCAGCCAGCCATTCATTCATTTGACAACCTACTACCTTTGGACACAAGGCTTGCACCTTTGCCCTGGAGAAACTCAGTCCACAGGGAAGACAGACAGGTACTGCAGCAGTATTTATCACAGAATTACAAATGGTGTATTAACCTTACCAGGAATCAGAGAAGACTACATGGAGTTTCTCCTGAGCCCATCCAGGGGACATGTCTAGGCACCTGGTTTGGCACAATTCAGAAAAGAGTCTGAAGAAAAGGGCAAAGACTACTGACAACTGGGCTGAAATTTAGATGGTTATTTATTCATATGATATAGCAAATGATTATTGAGTTTGGTTTAGGCCTGTTAGAGAAATACAGTGACAAGGGACATATCCAGTGTGCATATCAGAGCAGCCATCCACAGGGAGAAACACACCCAAACTGATGCATTAAAGGAAGGAAATAAATTGTCTCCCAACAAGTGAGGCTAAGTGATTACATGATGGGACCGAGAATGAGGACAAGGAGGTTTTTAGACAATGGTGAATGAAGAACTCTGAGTTGTACATTAATTAGAATAAAGCTAGATGTTATAGCCATAACAGGAACCCTTCCAAGTGATTAATGTCTCAAAGGCAAGTGCTTTTCCTCTTATCTATAAACCGAACTGAACATGGTTTGGTCAGCAGGAGGCTCTTTCCCATGCTATGGCTCTGGGTCTCCATCCCCTGCCAGCTTTCAGCCCCTCAGATTTTAACATGTTGTTTCCATGGTCACCATGCTCTTCTGTGTCAGAGGGATTAGCAGCCCTGCTAACTGTTGCTTGCTGCAGCTAACTGCAAGGGATGCTGGGAAACTAAAAAAGTCTAGCCCAGGAAGAGCGGGTGTGCTGAGAGGTAGAAGAGGTGATGGTTCGGTGAACAACTAGCTAGGTTTCTCCCTAGGGTTGAAAAGGACATACTCCACAGAAAGCACAGATGGGGTAAAAGGAGGAAATGATAGCCGAGAAGCTGAACTATGAACAGGGCAGCTGAAGCAAGTTGGGAAAGGAAGAGGAGAGATGGGAAAATAGGTGAGGGAGTGGAATTTTCTTGTGCTGTAAAGTATACATAACATCAAGTTCACCATTTTAAGTGTACTTTTCATGGTATGACGTAATTCACATTCCTGGATAGCTGCTACCACTATTCATTCTAGAACTTCTTCATCTTTCACCCTGAACTCATTACTCCCTATTCTCTCCCACCTCCTCTGGCTCCTGAAAAGCTGTCGTCTTCTTTTTGGCCCTTTGAATTTGACTACTTAGTTTAGGAAGCTCACAGAAAGAACTGCGCGATATTTTTCCTTTTGCGACTGGCTGATTTTCACCCAGAGTAATATTCTCAAAGCCCACCTATGTTTGAGTGTGCGTCAGGACTTTTTCCCTTTTAAAGGTTGAATAATATTCTACTGTATGCAACTTGCATAGTTGGTTCATCAATTCATTGATCATTTGATACAGTTTCTTCCTTTTGCCTATTATGAACACTGGTGGACAAATACTTGTCCACAGATGATTGAACACTTGTCCACAAATAAGTCAGTTCTCTGGGAATATGACAGCATTGGAATTGATGGTTTATGTGTTTGTGTTTTTTTTTAAAAAGATGTCCCATACTGTTTTTCATAGTGGTTCCCTAGGTTTCTTTTCTAATAGCAGTTCACAAGGATTCCAATTTCTCCATATCAATGTGAGCATACATAATTTGGGGATGTTTATTATTATTATTGTTTTGTTTTGCTTAATAGCCATACTAATGAGTGCCAGTGTTTCATTGTGGGTTTAAATTGTCTAATGATTACTATCTTTTCATGTGCTTATCTGCGAGTAGTGTCTCTGGAGAGATCGCTGTTCTAGTCATTTGCTCCTATCAAGAACTAGAATAGCCATTTCTCCAAAGAAGATAGCAGATTCTAGTCCATTGCTTACATGTATGTATATATCTGTGTGTATGCATATAAATATGTGTATACAAAAATTTTTATTCTAAGTGCAATGGCATTATAAGATTTAGGTGGGGAGAGACCTGAGCTACGTTGTAGTTCAGAGGGAGTGATTCTCTTGAGGATTACTTAAGTGTGATTTTCTGCAGTACTTCCTACTCCCGGATCTTGCAGCAGAATGGCAGATTAACCATTAACCATAAAAGTCCTTATTCATGATATTCTAAAATGCAAGGCAGCTAGGGTAGTAGGTCTGGGTCCTGCTCTTTTCCCACAAGCATGGGCTATGTCCTGTATTTCCATGCTGCTCCTGTACCATGCCACACTTCCCATATATCATAAATCTTGGGGGTGAGGAGTGGAATTGAATACAGCTGTGAGCAGGTGACAGGTAATTCAAGATCCAGAGCCCATTCTGTTCCTGTGAGTCTGAAAAGGCTGTCAGCGGCAGACCAATTAGTGCAAGTGGTGATTTAGTCGCCACGTGTATGGCAAAGTTACCTGTTTCTTGGGAAGCTGGTGACATCGCTAATTCATTTCATACCAGCCTGACAGGAACAGCTGGGTTGGAGGAAGCAATCAGTGATGGGGAAGTAAGAGGCTCTCCCTTCTCCAGAGAGGTAGTTCTCTGTTCACCTCTCACCTTTGTATCTCATACACTGAAGCAGTGCAACCACAGCTCGATGTTCATCTTATCATTACATGTTGGCCATATTGGTTTTTTTTTTTTCAATTTTGGTTCTTCCTCCATGCTTCCATTTGTCCAAGAGGCAGGGCACATGGTTCTCCATCTCTGGAGTTTCATACTTACCTTGAGGGGCTTGAGGTTTACCTGGTGAGTACTAAGATGACCCTCCCCCCCGGAGTGGATTCAAGAATTCTAATTTCCAGTAAATTCTAGGTGTTTCTGTTGCTAATGGGTGCCTACAGATTGAGAACTACTACATGAACAAATTAAGTTGGGACCTTTTGGGGGGCGTTAGTGAATTAGGCTGATTTAGGACCCTAAACGGTACAACGATTGCAACTGCTGCCCACCATAGCCTGGGGACTGCCAGCCTGTCTCTTTTGAACACATTTCCTCCTGTACTGCTGTGTGTGTGCATGTATGCGTGTGGATGTGTGTGAATATACACGTGAGCCCACGGCCTCTGTGGGTTCTCCCCAACTGGGAGAAATTCACTTATTCTTTTGGTTCACCTTATGTGATCAAAAGAAAAAAATTGTTGTCTCTGCCCTTCAGGAGTGCATGAGAATTAATTAACACCCGAATTAAGACCTTTAGCTTCATTCTGTTCATTAAAAATATAAATTGGACATCTACTGCATGGGAGCTCTGTTCTGCACGCCGAAGGCACATCAGTGAACAAAACAGTGAGGCTCTGGCCAGTGGAATCTTTTATCTGGGGGTGGAGATAAGAAATAGATGAATTGGAACCTAGATAAATGTCCTCTGGCAATGCCTACTATGGAGGGAAATGCGGAGAGGGGATGTACAGTGACCAGGAAGGCATCCTTGATGAGGTGACATGAGAGTAGACTCGAAGAAAGACAGTGAAGGGACCACGTGGACAACTAGATGAAATCTCCAGGCAGAAGGAGCAGCAGGAAAAGATCTGATTATTGAGGATGCCCTTGGCATTTCAATTAATAGCCAAGAGGTCAATGTGGTCATGGGGAAAGGGCAGACATTCAGTTAGAGAACTGTAGCCAGCTTGGATAAGATCTTTTTTAGACCTGAGTGAGGCCACGACCTGTTAGATTTCCATTGTGATGACTGAATACAGAGATAAACAACTCAAAAAGAGCCAAGATTTCGTGGGGCTTATGGTTTCAGTCTCTGCTCAGCTGGGCTTTGTAGGTCTGTGTCACTGCAGAGCATTAGGGTAGGGAACCTGTGGTAGAGAATAGCTGCTCACCTCACTATGGCTGGGAAGCAGAGAGAGGGAAAGGGTTCATGCGGCCAAGACAATGGGCCTTTCAAGGTCATGTCCCAATGACCTTTCCTTACTCCAGCTCAGCTCCATCTCCTAAAGTTTTTGCCACTTCCATTATGTTTTAAGTCCATTAAAGACTCTGGGGATACCATCAGAGCTCTCATGATCCAATTAACCCCCGCCCCATCCAAAGGCTCCACCTTTAATCATTGATACGAGAGGAACCAAGCCTTCAACCTAAGAACTTTTTGGGGTCACAGTTCAGATCCAAAGACTCACTGTTTAGACTCACAGTGGGGTTTTCCAGAAGAAGTCACATATTGGGAGAGCCTTCCTGCATGCTGAGTGAAAGAAACCTTGTAAAGAATCAATATGGAAGGGAGACTATGTGTTACCATGCAGTTTCAAAACCCAGGGCAACTGGTGATGCTTCAGTGGCAGGATAAAGTGGTGAGGTGGTCCCTGGTGGCTGAAAGTGGGAAAGAAAAACCAACAGGATTTCATACTTTTTGTATATCAGGCAGAAGAGAGATGCTTAATGTTCACTCTACTTTTTGACTTGATTGAGTGGGAGAATGGAGTTGCTTGAGGTGAGGAGATGTAGGAGCAGCAGGCTGCTAGTCTAGCTGGGGATCAAAGAGAAAAAGGAAATACAATGAAAAGAAGCAAAGAGGTAGAAGACAAGACAGATCACTTAATTCCTATTCTATCCACAGGGCTGGTTTGATTTTGTGTGTGCCATTACTGGGTTTGAACTCAGGGCTCGGACATTGTCCCTTAGCTTTTCTGCTCAAGGCTGGTGCTCTACCACAGGTCCATTTCCTGCCTTTTGGTGGTTAATTGGAGATGAGAGTCTCCCAGACTTTCTCTGCCCAGGCTGAATTCAGATCTCAGCCTCCTGAGTAGCTAACTAGCTTATAGGTGTAAACTACTGGTACCTGGCTGGTGTTTGAATTTTTACATTTTCATGACCCTTTTTATTCCATATTCATCTCTATCCATACTTTACAAGTGGTTATAGTTGATGATGCTGTGTGGTTAATGTGCATTACTTCATTGAGAAAGAGGAAGTGTACTGTGAACGTACCACCCAGAATCCTTTTACTTGGTCTCCCTCCTCCTTCCTTTCTCCTCCTCTTCCCTCCCCTCCCCTCCCCTTTTCTTTCTTCCCCTTTCCCTCTTCCATGAACCCTTGATCCACTGCAACTTAGTCTCTGCCCTAGCAGACATAGATGTATATGTGCATATGTGTGGCATCTATATTATATATAATATCATACAAATATGTTTTATATATGTTATGTATTATAAGGTATGTATCATATGAAAGAAAATGTGCTGGGGCCTGGACTTCACATACACACTAGGAAATCATTGCTTTGGTAGAGGAGAAACAGCCATGCTGTGTTGATGCTCACTCGGGCTTCATGGCCAGGTGCTTCTGTTGCACTTGGCTGACACTGTCTGAGGGCCAGGAATCCACTGCAGATGTGTGCTGCAGTCCGTGACCACAGTGTCTCGTGTTCCACGGAGGCTGCGCTGACACATGGCAGAGCCTTGCTCTCTGCTGTCAGCCCCTCCAAGCTGGTGTGGACAGTGTGGAGGTAGGGATGGAGGTAGGGAGGGTGGATGACACAAATGAAAACTCTGCTCCTACTGTTCTTCAAGGACATGAAGCACCCGGGTCTTCAGCCATCCCTGGACTTTCTTGTTCACAGTGCTGTGCCGACAGCACGTTGCTTCTGATGCTGCTGGACCTTTGGTGCCTGGATCTCTAAGCCGATGTCTTCTGTGATCAGCTCTCTCATGGTTCATTCAGTGGGGCCCCACTGTGGGCCAGATGCCATTTTAGATATGGAGAGATCAGAGGTAAACCAAACAGAGAAAAGCCCCTGCCTTCATGGAGCTTCTATTTTGTATGTTTCTATGCAATAGGGGACACGAGGCAAAAAGTAATCAGTCGCGTGAATGATACATACAAGTGGTGGAAGGTGTTGTAGAAAAAAAAAGCCACCTGAGGTAGGGACATCCTAAGGAGGGGGCAGTAGATGGTGTGTCCCCCTTTTAGGAAGAAGAGCAGGAAAGAACTCAGGGATGAGAGGGGAGCATATGGTCAAGGAGGTGCTAGGTATTCTAGGCAGCAAATACAAAGCCCAGAGGTAGGACTGACCTAAGCAGTCAAGGCTCATTTGGCAGAGAGGAAAGGCTGGGGAGGGCAGAGGGGGGACTGAGGAAGACATGGGGGGGGCCCAGGGAGGACAGACTGGGGACCAGGGAGGACAAAGGAGGTATGGCTGGAGAGAGGCCAGATCATGCTCTGCACAAAATGGCGATTGTGGTGGTTTGTTGTTTTTTGCTTGTTTGCTTATTTGTGGTGGCAGGGGGGGGGGACTTGAACTCAGTGCCTCACCTTCTTGCTATAGATTTTGTTTTCTTCTTAAGGCTAACCCTCTACCAGCTGGCCATACCTCCACTTCTGGCATTGTGCTGATTAATTTTAGACAAAGAGTCTTTCAGATTTGTCTGCCGGGGTTGGCTGGCAAACCTCCATCCTTATATCTCGGCCTCCTGAGTTGCTAGGATTACAGGTGTGTGCCACAGGTGCAGGGAGTGAAGCAGCCATGGGCCAGACTTAGACAGAAATAGATCATGGTGGCTATTGTGTTGCAGGCGGAAAAGAAGTCAAGAGATCAAGTGGGGGCCTGAGGCCATATTCCAGATGGCAAGGACAGTGGAGTACTGCAAGGACAGGAACAGGCAAAGAAGGACGCAGGGAACTCCCTCATTGCTTCTTCTGATCCTGCTTTTGTTCCTACATCTCAGCCTCCTTGAGACACCTGGTTCTGCTCTCATCCAAAAGCCAATGGAGTTGGTTTATCTTGTCACCAAATCCCAGAGCATCCTCCTTACCTTCTTACCTCTTTCTTGTCCTTGGCAGTTCTGGACAGACTTTGGACAGCTACCTGGAAGCTTGCTTTGTGGAATGGAGGGTGTCCAAATTGCTAGGTAAGGTGTCTGTTGAGAGCAGTGGCAGGGGGCTGGGAGCTAGCAGAAGGACATCTGGTGGGCACAGAAGGTCCCCAGTTCCCTGGTCCATAGCCCAGCTCTAGCACAATTGCTGAGGTCCAGGGAGGCAGCTCCTGTGCCCCCCCCCGCCTCCCTCTATGGGTAGGAAGTCACAGATGGCACCCAAATTTGATCTGCTGCACTGTTTTCAAAGCTCCCAGAATAGGATGTGATGTGAAGCCGGATTGCTTGCTTCCAGGAAAATGTCCCCAATGTGAGAAATTTGTCATTTTTGTCTCTAACTCCATTAAAAGCTTTTCAGTGGTACAAACCCTTGGGCAGAAATGGCCTTTTTGTAAATGCCAAGAAAATCACTGGGTTGAGATGCACTACGTTTGTAAAAGAGCTAAGCCAGAGTGATTTCTCACACCTGCTGCCCACCCTAATCCACCACGAAGGTGACACTCCAGCCCCGTGACAATGAGATAATTTGTCCTGACTCTCTTCATAGTCTATTCTCTTAGAAAAGATTATTTTTAAAATGCTTTGGAGATAACCTTTTTCAGATTTTTTTTTTAGGTTTAGGAAGAGTCACAATAGCTGCTAAAATGACAAATGCATTTACCCTTTTAGGCAGAAGTCCTGTTTGGAGATTTATTTTAGATTAACTTCTTTGTATAGGAAATGGCAGCTGGGGTAATGTTTTGTAGTGACAGAGAGAGGACTTGTTTTTTTTTTTTTAAATCAATGTTGCATCTGCATGGTGGCACTGTGCCAGAGAAAGTAGGCCATTTTCAGTGACATGGACAGGAAGGCTGGTAGGATGCTGTTTCTCTGGCATAAGAAAAAGAAAAAAACAAGGAGACACTCATGTCTGCTTGGCGATGCATACACTTTGGGAGGCAGTAAAGAAAGTAGTAAAAATGGAAGATGAGATTAATGCAATGGCATGAAGATGTGGAGTCAAAACCTCTCAGTGAGTTTCTTTATTAGTCTTGATATTAGAGTCATAGAAATGTGTTCTCCCCACAAAACTTTATTTTACGAAGAAAAACACATCTAACCATGTCTAGACCCCCATGGCTTGCAGCTTGCCTTCTGACAGCAGGGAGCTAGCTACAAAGAGCTTTAATAATCGTGGAGGGTTTGATTACCTGCCTGTGTGTTAGGAACTGACAGGGGGCTACGGAGGAAGGAAGATGACTCAAGACCCGGCGTGAAGCGACCCTACAGCCTGGCAGAAGAGACAGGAGAGTAAAGGGCTGGAGACAAATCCATCATGCTGGCAGGATCATGAGAGGGACATACAGGGTTCTGGGGAGATCATGGGGGACATCAGAGTGACCCACAGGAAAAGGAGGATTGAAAAGGAGAGGAGAGAAGCAGCAGAAGAGGAGAAGAGATGAATGGAAGGTCAGCCAGGCAGAACAGAACCAGAGGGCAGAGAGACTTCAGTGCATTTGAGTGAATGCAAGAAGATAAGCATGGCTGAAATGGAGGAAGTAGGTATTCATATGGGGTTGTCAGGCAGTCAGAGATGAACTGGCCACAGAGTTCTTATTTGGGGTGGGGGAGAGGATGCATATGATGAAAGTACTTTATACACACCTATGAAAATAGAATAATTTAATCTGTTAGATTTTTGTAAAGATGGAAGAAGGGATAAGAAAGTAATAGAGTCAATGTGAACAAAGACCATTATATATATATATATATATATATATATATATATACACACATATAAATGTCCCAATAAAAATCCTTTTGAATAAGTAATATTAGCAAGTCAAAATCAAGTCCTTATTTGTTATTTTGTGTCCGATATTGTCCATGGTGCAGCCTCTCCATTGTGCTCAGCTGTTCCACCCCCTTTCCCCACCCGGGGCTTGAACTCAGGGCCTGGGCTCTATCCCTGAACCTCTCTTTGCTCAAGGCTAGCATTCTACCACTGGAGCCACAGTGCCAATTCTGGCTTTTTCTGAGTAGTTTATTGGAGATAAGAGTGTCATGGACTTTCCTGCCCAGGATGGCTTCAAACGGTGATCCTCAGATCTCAGCCTCCTGAGTAGTTAGGATTACAGGCATGAGTCACCAGAAGTGGGCTATGTGCTCAGCTTCTTAGAATAAATATGATAAATCCAAGCCTTCCTTGCAAATGAGTATGGACATGTGATTAATCCTAGCCAATGGGGTGTAAGTAGGAGTGTATACCTTCCAGGAAGGTTCAAGGCCAGATGAAGTAGAGAAGTTTGTGAGACTCCATTTCCCTCCCCCACCAGAACAAACAACTAATGAGTTAAAAGAAGGGCTGGGGGCATAGCTTAAGAAGAAGGCCTTGAATTTGGGCTCTGAGTTCAAATCCCAGTACTGTGAAAAAAAATTATATAGTTATTCAATGTATTTGTGTCTTAAGCTAAGTGGTTCCGTGTTATTCCATAGAGTAAATATTCTTTAAAAAGTTACATTTAAAAACTAATAAAGTTGATTATTAAAGAAAGAAAAGTAATACAGCTGTAGCATATCATACTTAGACAGTGTCTAGTAACAGTCATGATCTTCATCTTGCTCAGCACTCACTGCCTTCACCCAGAACAACTTCCAATCTTGCCAGCTCCACTCATGGCTATGGCCAGACACAGGTGAATCATGGGGTTGCTACCTTCTATGCCTTACTTTTACTGTCACTTTTCTATGTCTTACTGCATGCAGACAGACAAAGCTTTAGTCATAATTGCCTTCAGCGTTCAGCAGAATGGGCTGTCCAGGTGTACAGCCCAGGGTCCCGAGGCCATGCTGTGGCCTTGGATGGTCACACCAGGGTGGTGTGTGGAGGTCCCCTCTTGTGATGGTCACACAATGACAAAAATCTCTATTGGCTCACTGCCTAACAAGGGCCCTTACTTTTAAGTGACGTGTGAGTCCATGCCTAACTTCCCTTTCCTGTCTACTGCACCAGCACCCTTGAGTGTAGACTGTATTTGCTATCTGGAAGATGCCTCTGAAGGCACTTTTCCACACTCTTTCTCTTGGTTCTGCATTTGATATTGTATGTGGCTGAAAACATGGGACGAAATGCCAAGCTGCCAAGGTTGTAATCCTACCTGCCACTTACCAGCCACGGCATTCCAAACAAGATGCACCCTCTCAATATTTCTTGATTTCCCTGTACATCTCTCAGGACGTATTGTAGTAGGAAGACCCCTACTCAGGCAGGCAAGCCCATCTAGTTGTCCAGAGTGACAGAGCCCACTGCAACAAAGTTGTTAACAAAGAAGTAATTTTATTGAGAAGGTTCCTACACTGACCGATTCAGGGCCACAGCACAGGCTCTGGAGCTGACACTGTGATCCCGAAAGGCCCCCATTCTTTGTTTTTTAAAGACAAAATCCATGAGGTTGAGCCTGGTCATGCACAGATGACACAAAGGATTATACAGTCAGACCAGACCATATACAGGTGGCCAATAGGCGGAGTTTACCGTAAGCACATGCAAAAGGCATGGTTTAAGGTAAGCGGTTGGTATTGCCAGTTGAGCAAGATTACAACCAATCTACTTTATTGGCCAGTCTTTAACTGAACAATCAAGGGTGAGTTAGGTGGTTAAGGGGAGGGGGACCAGATGCATTTTTTTCATTCCAGGGAACTAGGCCTGTTGGAGCCAAGATGTGGCCCTGTGATTAAGGTTGTTTTTCTAGTTTGAACATTATTTAAGGTTTTCAAAAATGGAGTCTAAAATCCCTAAAACAAAGGCAAAGCTCAAAATGGAATCATACCAGCTTGGGCCCCATCTCAGGGTCCGCTTCAGTATGACATATGCATGTATGCACAATGGATGCACGTATGTATGACACATAGGCATATAGGCATATGTATTTCTTGAGACTGGAACACATAACTCAGGATGGGTTTGAACTCACAATCCTCTCGCCTCAGCCTCCTAAGTGTTGAGATTATAGACATTCACTATCATACACATTCTAAAACAATATTTTTGTTATCTTTAAGTAGTTGTATAAAGGAGTTGCCATTCCACATAGCAGGTTATGAATGCAATACCTCTTGATCAATGCCATCCCCTCCAACCTACCCTTGCCCTTATTCTTCTTAATATTTAGGTTGTGCAGTGAATTTTTTGGTCATATTACAAAGCAGTTTATGTGTATGATGCATCTTGATCCATGTCATCCTTCAACATCCTCACCCTACTTTGACCTCCTTGACTTATTTTTCTCAAATCTATGGCATGCACAAAGCGCTCTTGACTGTATTTGACTCCATTCCCCTGTTTATTTCTCCCTCCCTCTTTATGCACAACCCCACCCCCCAGGTCCCATTTCCTGGTGCTTATTTGGGCCACACCCATTAAAAATGTAGCCAGGCCAGCATTCAGGAGTGAAAACTAGAGGCTTGGGGATCTAGGCCACCCTGGCCTACACAGTAATTTCCAGGACACTCGGAGCTATATAGTAAGATCCTGCACCTCCTAAAAATCAAAGGATAAAATAAAATGAGGAAACAGGGAGTCTTTCCTTCCCAGCCTTGTGTGGAGTATCAACACACAAGATACAATGCTTGGAAGGTGATTAGCAGGTGTTTAATAATTGCCCCAACCCTTATTAACTGCGAGTCAATTTATAGTCTGGATGCCTCTCCTGTTTCTGAGACTCTCTAAGCTCATTTCAAATATAGTCTCATCAATATACATCAGTAAATTATATTTATCCTCTCTATTTAGAGGCCTGGAGGAGTGAAATTGTATTCCCCAGGAAGCAAAGAACATAAGTGGAGCTGGGTGCTCCTTGCGGAAGGGTGTGGTGATGGTGGTGGTTGAGAGATGGGCATTCCTCTCTCCTGTTGGCCCTAAGTGATAATGGGGTGGTGGTAGTGGTCTGTGTTTCTTGCTTCCTGTCTGACTCTCTTGGGCGACTGAAGCAAGACTGGGAGTGGGGAAGAGGAGGAAGCCCTTTTCCTCACCCCCGAACCACCATCATCAAGCACGAGTTTCCTTCACCCCTCCAGGACTGGTACAATCAATGTGGCCTAGCCTCTCCAGGCACTGTGGAGTGACATGGTAGCTCCTGCCTGGGTAGATGTTACACCAGTGTCATAGCTGACATGCATAGCTCCAGAACAGCTTGATTACATTCTCCATGTTGGATTTGCATCTGTGAAGAGTTTCCAGTCTTGTGGGGAGCAAGGTGGCTACTTAGGCTACAGAGAAGGAGTAGTGTGCACAGCCCTGAAGTCTGTTTTAGTAGGAAGCTGCTGTCTAAGGCCTTGGTGTTCTCCCCTGAAACCTGAGCAGTTCATTTGCCATCTAACCTTTGCCTTCCTCAGTGGTTCACAAAAGCTAAAATCCCACTTAATAACCACTGTTGCCGAAAGGGAACAGACAGGAAGCTGGCTGGCTGTAGGTACCAGGCAGACTATATATCTCCCTCAATTTTCACCCCCCAAACTCTGTAAGATGGGTGCCATTAACTCAGATTTGGGGCAAGAAGAAACAGGTACAGTGAGGTTAAGACAGTTTGCCTGAGATCTCACACGGGGGTGAGGGGAAGCACTTTTAAGGCAGGGATACGAATTTTGGTCTTCTTGGTACTGTGGCATTTCCTCTTTGTGGTGCTATGGCAGAGCCCAGGTGAACAGCAAATGACTTAAATGACGCTGTAGGTTGCTTACAGGGGAGCAATGGCTGTCACAGCCAATCTGGCCGGGTAATGTGGCCTCAGCAAATGGCAAGGCACCTGGCATGACAGATAGATGAGGCTGTGGGGCACATGGCTGGCTGGGTGCTGACTCTATTTGGAGAAAATCGTCTGTTTACTATAGATAATAAAACAGGAGATATTTCAGCATTAAGGTGTGCGGAGTTGTGGCAGGGAAAGATTGGATGGCTTACTGATGAGCGCTGGAGGCTAATTTGGAAACAGCAGACAACTCCATCTGTACCCAAAATAGCAGGCTGAGCTATTAAAATGGGATAGGCTGACAGGCTTGGAGACTGTGGTATTCAAATTGGATGGGACGGGAGATGCTCAGGGGCCCGGTGAGCTGCTAGGATTAGCCATGTGGGCTGGGCCTTTATCAGGTCCATGGTTTGGCTGTGTGGGTCACGCTTTTCCCCTCCCGCTTTGTTTATGTTCTTTGTTTCTTTTTCTTTTGGTGGTAGTCACGTTTAAACTCAGGGCCTCACACTTGCTATTCTGGTGTTGTACTGCTGAGCCACGCCGCTAGCCCTACTTTTCAATGGTTATTTTTAGGGAAGGGTCTTGCTTTCCAGCAAGCCATCCACCTACTGTCAACTTTGGTTGTTTCTGGGATCACAGGTTTGTGCCGATATCTGGGTATGAATTGAGAAAGGGGTGTGGGGGAGGGTTCTTACAAACTTTTGTCATGATTGAGCCTAAACTACGATCCCCTCAATCACAGCCTCCCATGTAGTTTGTAATGATGGGCATGAACCACTGTATCCAACCATAGTTGAAGAGTCCTGAACTTTTTTTGTTGTTGTTTTGGGCTAGCCTCAAACCACAGAATTTCCATTTTCAGCTTCACAAGTAGCTAAGATGATAGGCACCAGCCACTGGCACCAGGCTGGTGGCACTTTCCAAAGGCTTCATTGACTGGAGGAGGCTGTCTGTCCTCCCCCATGATTGGGTGGTCTGTCTTCAGAAAGAGGTGGGGGGATAAGGTGGTGCTCTCAGAGCTCCATGGGGCCCCCTTCCACCTGACTGTCCACTTTTCCTAAAATGCCTCTGGAATCAGCCAACTCTCAGCTACCCAAATTGGCAAACAATCCAGTATTTCCATGAGTTGGTACTGGTGTGAAACACCACCCACCTCCCAGCACTGCCTATAGTCTGCTACAAGTGACTGGAGTGAGCCATGCACGGGAGCCACGCATGACAGCCCAGAGGGCAGGGATGGCAGTACAGGCACACATCACCCTGTAAGTCATCCCCTGGAAGCCGTTGTCCTCATAGTTGGACAGGGGAGGTGACATCAGGGAGCCTGGCTGGCAGTGGCCAGCCTCATTCTCATGAGCTACTTGGGCACTGGGCATTTATCTTCTTGGGTAGTGCCCAGAGTGTCATCTTCTATGCCACTGTCCAGCCTATACTGATCAGCGACGCACAGGGAGAATAGGGCAGCTGGTATGGGGTGTGTAGGGCCTTTGCAGCAGTGTTTTGCTGATGGACAACATAGGGTCTGTGTCTTGTCCTTTTCATCATGTTACAGCCATGGGTGCCTGTGTGTAGGTTTGGTGTCACAAGGCAGGGGCCACTGAGGATGGCTTCCTGGTAAAAGAAAGCACTCCTGAAGGGGACTGGCCTAAACTGAGCCACATAGAGGAAGATTGAGGCCCTAAGGCTGCAAAGAGAGCTAGGCCTCCTTGCAAGCCATTCTAAGGAGCTCAGACTTCTTTCTGCTGGGACTCTGTGCTATAGAAAGGTTTTGAATGGCCAATAACTGTCTCAGCCGGGCATGGGTGGCTCATGACTGTAATCCTAGCTACTCAGGAGGCTGAGACCTGAGGATCATGGTTCAAAGCTAGTCTGGGCAGGAAAGTCTACGACACTCTTATCCCCAATCAACCACCAGAAAACCAGAAGTGGTACTATGGTTCAAGTGGTTGAGTGCTTGCCTTGAGCTGAAGAGCTTAGGGACAGAGCCCAGGCCCAGAGTTCAAGCCCCATGACTGACAATAAATAAGTAATACCATCTCAATTGTAACCCCTTAGCAAGTACTTGCTGTGGACAATTTAGCATACTAAGTAAGTACTTGATTTTGCAAGTAACCTTACAGTTAGAAATTACTAGCTTCGGGCTGGGAAGGTGGCTCAGTGGTAAAGTGCTTGCCTTGCATGCCTGAGGCCCTGGGTTCGATTCCTCAGGACCACATAAGCAAAAAGAAAAAAGCCAGAAGTGGTGCTGTGGCTCAAGTGGTAGA
>NW_012267240.1:16200770-16243767 GCF_000151885.1 Dipodomys ordii
AGGACCACATAAGCAAAAAGAAAAAAGCCAGAAGTGGTGCTGTGGCTCAAGTGGTAGAGCACTAGCCTTGAGCTGAAGAGCTGAGGGACAGCACCCAAGCCCAGAGTTCAGGCCCCACAACTGGACCCCCCCAAAAAAAGAAATTACTAGCTTCTATTTAACAAGGAACTCCTCTCCTCTCCCCCCAACTCCACCCCCAAAATATTGACAAGTTGTTATTTTTCTGGGAAGGCAGATAGTGAATAGAGGCACTAGGTCTGTCTCCCAGGACCACACATTTAACCAGCATCTGTCCCACCTCAGATAGAAACGAAGGGAGCATCAGCTGCCAACCTCTGCTTGCAGTGGGAGCTGTGAATTTAAAGCAGAGAGCACTGGAAGATTTGTCTTCTAGGTCTGGGGTACACACAAGGGGTTTCTTCTAGAAAAGAGGAAAAGTTGGAGCCAGTTGAAATGCTCTAGGTGGCTCACATGAGGGAAGAGACCTCAGCTGTGGGGTAGTCTCAGACGTCTAGACAGACTTGGAAGCTTCTAGAAGAGGTGCCATTTCTCAGGCCTTGGCATTTGTGTAGTTTATGGGGTGTGGGCCACAACCAGAGGCCTACTGGGGCTTCCCAAGAGAGACAAGCCACAGATGTTGGCTTCCTCATATCTGATGTTTGTGGGGACAGGAGGCTGCTGTTAGAGAGTTAGGGCTCAAACTTGATGAGTGTCTGTGGACTGTGGGGAAGGCCTAGAAAGAAATGGCGGAAGGAAGGAAGGATGGAAGGAAGGAAGGAAAGAAGGAAGGAAGGAAGGAGAGAAGGAAGGAAGGAAGGATGGAAGGAAGGATGGAAGGAAGGATGGAAGGAAGGAAGGAGAGGGCATGAGAGAAGCCAGGGGAGAGAACATCGCCAGAGGGTTGCAAAGACCTTGAAAAAATAGCTTCGGATCCCTTATCATCTCATTGTGAATGCCCCAGCTCCTTGGACCCTGCCTTGGTATCTGCAGTTTTTGCTGGGCTCTTGTTAGCACCTCAGGTCTGGAGTAGATACAAACGTATAGAGAATGTGCACAACTGATTTCTTTGAAGTATCTCATGAGACTCTTTCCCCACGGGAGTCAATCTGCCACCTATGAGGCTCTTCACAAACCTGACTCACTTTATCCATGTGGGTGTGGCATGACCACATGTAAGATCTTTTGCAGATTGAGCCACGTAAGATTTATGTGGGTCACAGCTGGAAGGAAGGATAAGGATTTTAAAATGTAATGTTAAGCCAGGCGCCGGTGGCTCATGCCTACAATCCCAGCTACTCAGGAGGCTAAGATCTAAAGATGGTGGTTTGAAAACAGCCCAGGCAGAACAATCCCTGTGACACTTATCTCCAATTAACCACTCAAAAACTGGAAGTACTGCAGTGGCTCAAAGTGGTAGAGCACTAGCCTTGAGCAAGAGAGCTCAAGGATGGTACTTGGGCCCCCTCGGGTTCAAGCCCCATGACGGACAAAAATGTCAATACATCTGTTGTGTTTTCTTAGTTCCTCCTGAGAAGGTGCTAACAATTTACACTCCCCCCCTTTTATTTTTGTTGGTCATGGGGCTTGACCTCTTGGACTGGGCGCTGTCCCTCAACTCTTCAGCTCAAGGCTAGCACTCTACCACTTGAGCCACAGCACCACTTTCGGTTTTCTGAGTGGTTTATTGGAGATACGAGTCTCATGGTCTTTCCTGGGCTGGCTTTGAACCGTGATCCTCAGATCTCAACCTCCTTAGTGGCTAGGATTATAGGTTTGAACCCAGCACCCAGCCAAGTTACCCTTGTAAGGGGTGCTCTCTGAAGAACATCTCGCCTGACTTCATGTTTTCTTGGCCTCACAATTGTGCCATATGACAGAGGAAAAGAGCAGAGACTGCACAGCTGTAGTATTCCCTGTGGTTAAGACTTGAATTCAAGCCAGGTTGATAGTACACAGCCTGTAATCCCAGTACTAGGGAGACAGAAACAGAATGATTTTGAGTAGGAGCCCATTCTTCATTTGATAGGCCTCTTATTTATTCATTTTTTAAAAAACCTTTTACTACCAATCCAATTCCACATGGTGAGGGAATCTCAGGATTTCCCTCTCACCTTATGCAGGCTCTTCACACATTCTCAGACATTCCCCCCTCCCCCCCACATACACACTCAGAAATAAGGATTGTGGTATAGGACAGGAAGTACAGTAGTGGATCACTTAGGATTCCCTTGCAGGAAGCAAAACACATTCCAGTCAGTTGAAGCAGAAGGAGGTTTGATAAAACGATGCAGATGGCTTACAAAAATACTTGGTGGGAGTTAAGCTGCAGCTTCTAGGCAAGCTCCCAGAATTATTCTGCCTCTGCAGAGTCTGGGGAGGTCCCTGCTTCTGCCCCAAGCTAAATCCTGACTGCAGAGCTACCCTGCCTTTGCCACAATCCATGACTCTGGTCGCCCTGTCTTCTCTCCCTGTGACTGGTTCTACCTCCATGTCTGTTGTGGAGGCTCTAGATGAGTTGAAGCACACCACTAACTTTGGATGTGGGGGACTCTGGGGAGTAATATTTTTTGACATTTGAGTCTCTCCACTACAGGAGAGCATGGGAAGAAGCTGGCTGGACGTTAAGTGGGCTAGCCTGTGGCATCCAGAAGAGGTAGGAGGACATGGGTATCCTGGCCTTTGTCTACAAGCAGATTCAGAAATAGCCCTATTTTCCAAAGCTGCTCTGGAGTTTCTTTCTTTCTTTCTTTCTTTCTTTCTTTCTTTTTTTTTTTTGGTCAGTCATGGGGCTTGAACTCTGGGCTTGGGCGCTGTCCCTGTGCTCTTCAGCTCAAGGCGAGCGCTCTACCACTTGAGCTACAGCGCCACTTCCGGTTTTCTAGTGGTTTATTAGAGATAAAAGTCTCACGGACTTTCCTGCCCTGGCTGGCTTTGAACCGAGATCCTCAGATCTCAGCCTCCTGAGTAGCTAGGATTACAGGTGTGAGCCACCGGCACCTGGCTCTGCTTCTACTTTTGTTCTAGAAGTTGTATTCCTGGGACAGGCTGCAGTTCTAATAATAGCACTCCTTGGCATTCTCCCACTACATCTAGCTCTGTTGGTTCTACATCGATCTCTGATTAGTTCTCCACCCTTCTCCTTCTGGAGGCACCTGACTCTTGTGTGTTTTTGAAATAGAACCAACTGCATCTCCTGCCATTTGACTCCAGAATACACTCTCATATATATATACACATGTGCATACACACATAGGTGTGTATACATATACACACCTATGTGTGTGTGGTTATGGTGTCTGTGTGGTCTATTCATTCTCTTTCACCATGGCATCTGGGCTCAAACTTGGCCAGACAGCCCTAGCAGTCCTCGGTAGCCAATGGGAAGAGGATGTGCTCTGGCAATGACCCCACATGACCGGGGTCATGAAGAGTACAAGGTTGAGATGGTACCCAAGCCCAGCAGCCATCATCCTCTTTCTCTTCCCATGTGAAGATGTCACACAAGCTGATCTCACCCGTATCTGTCTGGCTTTCGGCGGAAGGTGTGCAGCTGAGTGTCTTATGGGCCCTATGAATGTTGATTCCAGATTCTTCTGCATCAGAGACCAAGGTATGATAAGTCACCCTGGCTATTTATTTCCTGAATTTGTTTTTTCCTATGTGTATCAATCAGGGTCCTGGCAGAGAGAACAGAGGGAATACTGAAACTCTAAGTGCACAGTTAATTAAAGGACCTTATTTATTTTTAAGATGGTAGGAAAGACTTTATTCATGTCAAGTGAGAGCCATTCCAGTGGGACTCTGTAACAGGAGCAAAGAAATCAAATTCCATTCCCACATTTAAGAAGGACAAATGAAGATTTACAGTGAAGGAACAGTGAAATCTACAAGTGGCACACGACTCACACAACATCCAGGCTGGAAGATTCTTGCTAAACCAACTCATCAGGGCTCTTCCTGAAGGCAGGCTAGGGTGATGAGATTTCAAGGGTAGAGAATATGGAATGTGATCAGATATCAAACATGGGGGATTTTTAATGCACTTACACAGCAGGACTCTTACTGAAATTGGACTAAACAGGCCAAAAACAGAACCCAGTTTTGGAGACCTGAGCTTAGAGTAGCCTGACTAGAGTTAGGTCAAGGAAAGTGTCTTTGACAGATTGCCTTATTGTCCAAGGGAAGAAAAGACATTCTTCTTCATTTTGTTTCTTGAACAATCTAAGTCCATGTTATCCTTGGGTCACCTTGTGCTCAGAAAAGATCTTTATGGGTATTGGTGGAGACTTCACAGGAGAAGATGGTCCTAGAAAGTGTTAGATGTATATATAAGTGGGTAGATAGATGGATAGATGATGGATGGATGGATGGATCGATCGATAGATAAATAGATAGATAGATAGAATACAGTTGCCCTCAAACAACAGGGGCTTGAACTTTCCAAGTCCACTTATATGTAGATTTGAAAAAATTCTCAGATGATGTAGACTAGAAATATATATTTTTTTAATTTAAGAGAAAGGTTTGTTTCGGATGCATAAAATGTATGTGGATAATAGTCTATAATTTACTACCACAAAATATACACAAATATGTTAAAATGTATCAAACCTTATGCACAGATCATAAATGCTGCCAATCACAGTGAGGAAAAATGTAAACAAGCGTAAAGATGCAGTATCAAACCATCACCGCAGCACATGCTGTTCACCCAGGATAGGTTTGTAGTCACCTCCTGTTCCTGCAGTGATGAGTTCAGTCTTGAGAGTAGTGATATCACACTTCCAACACCAGGTGATGCCAGTCATCTCCCTCGTGAAAGATTCTTGCAGGAAATAGTGATATTTCACAGTTCTCACTTCTCATCTGTTTGCACCCTGTGTAATCATGTAACTTAGTAAATGTTTTAACTGACTGTTATGTGACCAATAAGTCTTGGAATCAATAGTACACTACTAGTAGTTAAGATTTTGCAGAGTCAGAAGTTGCATGTGGAGGTTTGATGGCACGGAGATCACGTTCCTAACCTGCTTTTTCCCCCAAGTTATTCAGGGACCAGCTGTGTAAGCAGGCGGTCATGCTTTGCTTAAGGATGGAGAGGTGTTCTGAAAAATGTGCTATTAGGCAATGTGGTGGTTGTGGGAACAACACAGAGTGTGCTCACATAAATGTAGATGATAAAGCCTATATGTATATAAGCTGTATCTTATGTGTATACATGTGCATTACATGCACACATGCACACTCACATTATTGCTTCTGTGACCATGTTGAACAAGAACAAGATTAACCACAAGCAAAAACTATGCAACCAAGAAACTGAGTACACAGCATGCCATACAAATACTATTCTACAGGAAGCCATTTTTTTTATAACTAGGAGCATGCTTTAAAATAAAGATAAGGGGTCGGGAAGGTGGCTCAGTGGTAGAGTGCTTGTTTTGCATGCATGAGGCCCTGAGTTCGATTCCTCAGCACCACATAAGCAGAAAAAGCCAGGAGTGGTTTTGTGGCTCAAGTGGTAGGGTGCTAGCCTTGGGCTGAAGAGCTGAGGGACAGCATCCAGGACCAGAGTTCAGGCCCCATGACTGACAAAATAAATAAATAAAAATAAAATAAGGATTAAAAGTATGGTACTCACTGCATACATACATCAGTGACATAGCTGTTTGTGATCACTGTCAGGTTTGGTGCATTGTACCTAACTGTATTGCTATGCTTTTGTATGATTGGTAGAGCAGGAGGTGTGTTTACACCAGCATCATTGCTACATTTGAGCAGTGCCTGGTGCTGAGACCTTAGGAGGGTTGTGGAGTCAGTAGGTGATAAATATTCATCATCTCTCTTCTAATCTTATGGCACCATTGCTGCTGTGTGGCCCATCACTGACTGAGCATTGTTTGGCAGTATGTGACTTTGTGCATGTATGTGTGTATATGTGGGAGAGAGAAAGGTTGATTATAATGACTTATTCATTCATACTATGGTAAAGGTCAAGAAGTTCCACATCTGCTATCTTCCAACTGCAAAGCCAAAGAGAATGTGTGGTGTAATTCAGTCTCTGCCCTAGGTAAGTGAGCCAGGTGCTCAGATCTGGATCAGAAGGAGAAGATGGGTGTGTCAGCTCAAATCCTCCCTCCACCACTTAGTTCTCTTTAGCTCTCAGCAGATTGGATAGTCTACAAAGAAGCTAGAATTACAGTGACTGATGGGAGGGGCTTGTCTTTATGTAGAGTACTGATTCAAATGTTCAATTCTTCTGGAAAGATCCTCTTTGGCACACCCAGAAACAAGGTTCTTTTTCAGTTATGGGATTTGAACTCAAGTCTTCAGGGTACTAGGCAGGCATTCTATGGCTGAGGTATATACCTAGCCCTCTTTTTGCTAGTTATTCATTTATTTTAATACCTTAATTGTTATTACAAAGGTGATGTATAGAGAAGTTACAGGTAAGTAAGTTAAGTAAGGAATACATTTCTTTTTGGACAGTGTTACCCCATCCCTCACCCTTGCTAGTTATTTTTAAAAGATAAGGTCTTTCTTATTACTCATATGCATACCTGAGCATGATTCACCTATTTAGGCTTCCTGTCGTTGCTGGGATCACATTTGTGTACCCGCCCAGGTGCCCTCAGTTTACATGGTATCTTGCAGAGTTTTCTGTCCAGATTAATCTGGAACTGCAGTCCTCCAAATCTCAGCCTCCACATGGTATAGGATGAAAGATGCACACTACTATACTCAGATATGGGTTGAGAAAGGGGTCTCATGAAGTTGTCTTCAGGCTGTCTTTATACTGAAATCCTCTCATTCTCAGTCCCCCATGTGGTTAGAATTACAAGCACGAGCCACTAGCACCTGGCTCAGAAACAAAATTCACTTTCTACCTGTGCATTTTTGGGCCCAATCAAGTTGGCACACAGAATTAACCACCCACAATGTTCACAGAATTGCTAAGAGAATGCCAAGTAGTTGTAAAAAGGCTTTGATCTTTTAAAGCTGGTCTTCTCAGGTGGATTTTTGTGGTATCTCCTGGACTTTGAGCTTCAGGGTCCAGAACGGGGGGTTGTCAACAACTTGTTTGTTGTTGGCTCCACTACTTCTTCCTTTGAGATCTTTTTTGACAGTTCTGGAGATGGAGCCCAGGCCCTTGTGCATGCCAGGCAAGAGCCCTGACTCTGAGCCTCATCCCTATGTACCTTTTTCCTCTTTTCTTGGCAGTACTTGGGTTGCAACTCCAACATTTATACATGTTCTTTCCCTATATAAACAAATGTTATAGATGAATTACTATTTGGCATGTCAGTTTGTTTAAGGTTTACAGTAAATGGCTGGAACACTTTGAAACTTACCATCCAGTGATTGACCTTTTGATACTTGGAATCAGTTATTTATTTATTTTTTTGGGGGGTCCAGTTGTGGGGCCTGAACTCTGGGCCTGGGCGCTGTCCCTCAGCTCTTCAGCTCAAGGCTAGCGCTCTACCACTTGAGCCACAGCGCCACTTCTGGCTTTTTTCTTTTTTGCTTATGTGGTGCTGAGGAATCGAACCCAGGGCCTCAGGCATGCAAGGCAAGCGCTCTACCACTGAGCCACCTTCCCAGCCCTGGAATCAGTTATTTTATGTTGCATTCTTTTCTTTTTCAGGGTCTCATTAGGTTTGCATGTATATTTCCATTATGTGATGGGAGTTGTTCAGTTCTTTGTGTAGACTCTTATAAATGTAGATTTGTTGTACAAACAGAAACAACTTATGCTGTGACTATAAGTCATAATGTAATGTAAGTCAAGCTGAAATTTACCTTGGAATCTTCACAGAATTGAAGGTGAGGTTATCACTGACTTGTAGTCCCAGAGGGTTTAGAACTCTTCCATCATTAATTATGGAAACAAATCCCAAGAGCGAATTAAAATCATTGGCCAAGTGCAAGGCGTATTAAAGATTCTACTTTTAAATCATCTTTTACTTCTAGAACAGTTAATTTTAGAACTTAGGGAAAACTGAGAAGATAATACAGGAAGGTCCATAAAGTCTGTACATAGTCTTCCCTACTGTTGGCATCCTGTTTCTTACGGTGTAGTTGTCGTACGTAGTGAATTAACATTATTAGCTAAAGGTCACACTGCATCCAGGCTCCCTGCTGCTCTCTTTCTGTTCCAAGGTCCCAGCAAGAATACCATGTTACCTTTAGTTGTCATGTATCCCTGCTCCTCTTGATGTTGGTAGCAGCTCAGGCTTTTCTTGTGTGGACTGACCACCTGGACAAGTCTTCAGATACTGCTTAGAGATTGTATAGCCTGTCCTTCAGTTGGAACTTGCCTGATGCTTTCCTCATGCTTCCCCTGGGTTGATGGGTTTTGCAGAAGTGAAGAATTACATCTAGCAAGACACACCGAAGATATGGGCTGCTAATGTGGTTCACAGCTAACGGCGGCCTTCAGCACTTGGTGGATTTCTGTCAGGCACAGAATCTTTTCAAATAGTATTTTCCATTGCATATTTAAAAAGTAGTAAGGAAAATAGACTGTGATTTAACCCTTTTTTTGTCGGTTGTGGGGGCTGAACTCTGGGCCTGGGCACTGTCCCTCAGTGCCCTACCACTTGAGCCACAGCACCACTTCCAGCTTTTTTTTCCTGCTTATGTGGTGCTGAGGAATTGAACCCAGGGCCTTATGCATGCAAGGCAAGCACTCTACCACTGAGCCAACTTCCCTAGATGTGATTTAGATATACAGATATGATTATTCAGATGCTCAAGAGGCTGATATTGGGGAGGACTGTGGTTCAAGGTCTGAATGGAAAAAAGTTCACAACAACCCCCCCCCCCCCACACACACATCTCAAGCTATATATCTATAGATGCAGTGGTACATTTATCATCCCAGCTTCATGGGAAGCATAAATATGAGGATTATTCAAGACTAGCCTGTGGGAAAAGTGCGAATATTTAAAGAAAAGAACATAAAGAAAAAGTCTGGGTGTGTGGTGTGGCTCAAGTGGTAAAGTGCCAGCTCAGCCAGTATAAGGCCCTGAGTTTGGACCCCTGTATTGACCAAAAAAAGTCAAGAAATTGATTTGTTGATTTATATGCTACCTGCCAGAAATATACATTTTGATTAAAATAAACATGGAATGAGGTTAATTTGGGGTAGAGCATGTGACCTAAAAATTACTAATGATGAATAAGATATTTGAACTTCTCAGGTTAAGAGTTCTTTCTTTGAGCACCATGGGAGGGAGCACAAAGTAGAGTAAGGTCACTCACCTTGTGTGGTCAGGAAGGTGGGGGTGGGGAAGGGACCAGGGACAATATGTAGTCCCTATGACATAATCACAAGGATCCATCCTCTCACCTAGGTCTAAAAAAAATCACCCCTCAATTTCTAAATCATCAATGGGTTAATCAAGGGGGGAAGTTAGAGTTCTCATGATCCAGTCACTTCCAAAAATCCTCCTCCTCCCTCCTTCCCATCCCTCCTCCCCATCCCTTCCTCCCCATCCCTCCTCCCCATCCCTTCCTCCCCATCCCTCCTCCTTTCTCCTCCTTTTTGTGGGAAGGAATTACTATTGAGGCTTAAACTTGGGGCCTTATGCTCATGTGGCTTGTTTGTTTGACTGGCAGTTGAGCCATGCCTTCATTCCATCCCTTGGCTGGTTAATGAGAGATGGAGTCTTGAGGACTTTTCTGTCTAGGCTGGCTTAGAACTGAGATCCTCCAGGTCTCAGCCTTCTGAGTAGTTAGAATGTCAGGCAGAGGTATTCAGTGTCTGTATCAAAAGACAAATTTCTGATGACTGATGCATTGAGGACCAAGCCTTAACCCAGTATTCTTCCAAGGACATTTTGAGATAAAAGCTATAACTGAGAGGAGGGAGAGCTTTCGCAGTAACTATTTATGGACATTTCCATTGTCTTTTTTGCACAATACATACAAAAGAAGTAAAATAAAGACTCACTACTGAAGTGTATATAACTCTCATCTAAAGAACTAAAATAATCAACATGAAGGTATTCCAGATGATGGGTCACTGAGGAAAAACTACTAATCAAAAAATAAAATAATACAAAATCTGATACTGGGATGCCTTTAGTAGGCAACTAAAAATAGAATAATAAGACTTCCAATTTATAATAGTCACAAAGTTGAAGTATGTGCTAATTAAACTTATACGAGAGTATTTAACATATATCTTAGATTTCCTGCAAGATTTTCATGGTGGAAAGGAGCTTGAGTACATGAATTATGTGCTCAGGATGGTCAAATGGAAAAGGCATTTTTTTTAAAAGACAAAGTAAGTTTTATTTTAATATTTTATTTTATTTTTATTATTGTGAAAAAACTGTACAGAGGGGTTACACATGGGCAAGATAATGAGTATATTTCTTATCAAGCATTGTAGCCTCCTCCTTTGTTTCCCCTTCCCATCCCTTCCAAGCCTCCCCCCCACCCAATCCTCCCCCCACCCCTCACCAAAGTTGTAAAGTTCGTTTTCGCCATGACAACTTGTACTTCTCATTGTTGCAACGGGTCCACCTGTATCCTTATTTAAATGACTTGTTTTTCCCCTTCCCCTCCACAAATTATAGCGACATCAAATACAGTGAAAGCAGGGGTTATACTGTGGGGGAGGGACATACAAAGCAACAAAGAAATAATCTTATAAATGCGTTAGAAACAAATGCATGAAAGAAAAAAAACATTTAAATATATATCTTAGGGTTGATTCTTATCTGACCTTTTCTGCTTGACTCATACATATACTAACTATTGCAAATAAGGGAAACCATGGGACCTATGTTTCTTTGGGCTTGGCTTACTTCACTTAATAGAATTTTTTCCAAGCCTTTCCATTTCCTAACAAATGGGGCAATGTCATTCTTTCTGATGGAGGCATAGAATTCCATTGTGTATATATACCACATTTTCTTGATCAATTCATCTACTAAGGGGCATCTGGGTTGGTTCCATATCTTAGCTATAGTAAATAATGTTGCAATAAACATTGTTGTGCTGGTAGCTTTAGTGTGGTCTTGTTTGTAAACATTTGGGTAAATGCCCAAAAGTGGGATTGCTGGGTCATAGGGGAGCTCTATGTGGAGTCTTTTGTGGAACCTCCATACTACTTTCCAAAGTGGTTGAACAAGTTTACACTCCCACCAACAATGAAGTAAGGTTCCCTTCTGTCCACATCCCCTCCAGCATCTGTTGTTATTAGAGTTCTTGATTTTTGCCATTCTAACTGGGGTGAGGTGGTATCTTAATGTTGTTTTGATTTGCATTTCTTTTATGGGTAGGGATGTTGAGCATTTCTTCATGTGTCTATTGGCCATCCTTCTTTCTTCTTCAGAGAAGTTTCTCTTTAAGTCTTTCGCCCACTTATTTATTGGGCAGTTGTTTCTTTGAGGATTTGTTGTTGAAGGATTTAATTTTTTGAGTTCCAGGTATATTTTAGATATGAGACCCTTGTCTGTTGTATGGCTAGTGAAGATCTTCTCCCAATGTGTGGGCTTTCTATTGATCTTGCTAGCTATGTTTAAAAGGCATTTTTTAATAGCTTAATTTTTAGTTTCAATGTAATTCTGTTAAAATACCAATGATGTCATTGGCATTTTATATAATTCCAAATAATTAGTTCTTCAATGTACTTGGAAAAATAGACAAGAACATTAGAGGCCTAATGAAGAAATAATAATTATCTCACAAAATAGACTATTTCAGAAAACAATAACTGGATCAGTGCATTATGAGAACTGTAGAACTCTGAAATCAAATAGACCTGACATTAATAATAAGTACATATGGAAATAAGAAACATGGCAAATAGGGATAATACAATTCTTGTAAAGAATATAATTATTTTATACATGCTGTTGGGAGTAGCTATTTCAGTCTGGTAAAAAGCAAATTTTCCTCAAAGAATGGCAATGAACACTACGTTGGATATAAACATTACAACTTGCAGGGGAGGGGGTATAGGGAGAAGTAAGTGGGAGATAAAGAGGGATGGGGTAACAATGATTAAAAACAAGTGTACTTAACTATGTACATGTAACCCCCCCACCCCCGCTCATTACCTTTTCAATAAAAAAATTAAGTATAAAAGAAACAACAACAGCAACTCATATACAGAGGTAGCTTGGTTATTTAACCAAATCAGGAAACTGGTTCAGATTATTGAAGAAATTATTTAAAAAATGAGCAAAGGTGTCTAAATAAAAATCAGTCATTTACACAATTACAATAAAGATAAAATATCAACAAAATATTCTTTTAAGAAAGTGCAGGAAGTTCAAGAAGTGTATGTCACTAAGTGTTCCTTAGAGTGCTTGATCTGTTTTCAAATATACTATAGTGGATAATTCATATAAAAACCCATAAAAAACTTATAACATGTCTAAAATTAACACCAAGCTTCCAGTAGACAAATGTACATACACACACCAGAGTAGGTAAAAACTATCTGGCATTGTTTATTTTTAAAAGTGTGGAAATAAAATTATTCTTTAAATCTGCAAGAGAGAATAAGTTCTAAATAAGTACATGAATATTAAACAATGCACCATCAGCAGAAATAACATGGTTAATGGATTTAATCTTTTGATAGGGCATTATTTTAGATAGTATGAAACAAACTTTAAGGCCAGGGTTGTAGTGCAGCGGTAGGGTACTTGCCTAGCCTGTATAAGACCCCAGTTCCTAGCACTTTATAAAACAAAATGAAATATAAAACAAAATTTTAACCTCGGATTGAGCGTGGTGGCTCCTACTTGTAAACCCAGCTACCTGGGAGGTAGAGATTGAGATGATCAAAGTTTGATGCCAACCCCAGAATAAAAGTTAATGAGAGCTTCATGTTTGCAAGATGGATGTTGTACATTTTGAGCCACATCCTGAGCCCTGTTTGGCTTTAGTTACTTTTCAGGTAGGGTCTTGTGATTTTTGCATAAGTTGGTCTCAAACCTCCATCGTCCCAATGTCTCCTTCCAAGTAAATGGATTTATGGGTGTGAGTTACTGTGCTAGGCTTAATTTACAGTTTTCTTAATGATCAATGATGTTGAAAACCTCTTGGGTGCTTTTGTGCCATATATAAAAATATATATTCATGGTGATACAGTACTGAAATCTGCATATTTTTCATTAGGTTGTAGATTTTCTTATTAAACATTGAGGGTTTTATTTTGTTTTGTTTTTATTTTTGTTAGTCATGGGGCTTGAACTTAGGGCCTGGGTGCTGTCCCTGAGCTTTACTGCTCAAGGCTAGTGCTCTACCATATTGAGCCACAGGTCCACTTCCGATCTGGGAGTGGTTAATAGGAGATAAGAGTTTCAAGAACTTTCTTATAAGGATTGGCTTCTAAACATGATCCTAACCTTTCAGCCTTCTAAGTAGATTATATATGTGAGCCACCAGTGGCCAGTGATTATTAAGGGTTTTTTATATGATACTTGTACCAAATATATGCTTTGCTAGTATATACTATTGATTTATGGGCTGTTTTTTGAGCAGATAATTTAATTATGATGAAATTCAATTTATTAATCATTCATGGAGTCTGATTTGATGCTTCATCTAAGAAACTTTGGCTTTACTCAAGTTAATCATGGAAGATTTTGTTGTTGTTGTTGTTGTTGTTTTTGGTGGTCCTGGGGGCTGAACTCTGGGCACTGTCTCTCAGCTCTTCAGCTCAAGGCTAGCGCCCTACCACTTGAGCCACAGCACCACTTCCGGCTTTTTCTGCTTATGTGGTGCTGAGGAATTGAACCCAGGACCTCATGCATGCAAGGCAAGCACTCTACCACTGAGCCAACTTCCCAGCCCTTGAAAGATTTTTTTCCTTCATGTTTTTCTCTGTATATTTTAGGCTTAAAATGAGGTTTATGCTGCATTTTTGAGTTAGTTTTGGTATGTGTTGTAAGGTATGGATTAAAGCTTATGACTTTTCCCATAGATATACTGTCATTCCAGGACCATTCATTTAAAAGATGACCATTGCTCTGCTCCATTGCCTTTGTATTTTTGTCATATATGTATGGATTTGTTTTTTGGACCTTTGATTCAGTTTTATTGAACTAGTTGTTATAACGCCACCACCCTGTCAGTTACTGTATGTTTATAATAAATCTTGAAATTAGGAAGTATTTGTTCCCTAATGCTTTCTTTTTTTTACAAAGTTATTTCAGCCATTTTATATCTTTTTCATTTCAATGTGAATTGCCAATTGGCTTATTTTTTTTCCTAGAAGGAAAGCCTGATGGAATATTGACTGAGATTCTGTTAAATACATGGATGGACTTCCTGAGTTTTTTTTTTTTTTTTTTGCTTATTTGGTGCTGAGGAATCGAACCCAGGGCCTCATGCATGCAAGGCAAGCGCTCTACCACTGAGCCACCTTCCCAGCCCTTCCTGAGTTTTTAATATCTTAACCATATTAAGTTTTGGTGTTGGATGAGGTATTTATGCAAATGTTTATGTTCTTTAGTGAGTTTGTTTTTCAGAGATTGCTGCTGTTCTTCAGTGCTTTCACAGACTAAATATGAAGCTAGTATTATTTCTTCCTCAAATATTTGCTAGAATTCAACAGTGAAATCACCAGGGTGGGAAGTTTTCTTTGTGGGAAGTTTTACTTCTTTTATATCTTTTTGCCTTTTTAAAAACTGTGTCTGAGAAAGCATTTGTGCAGTGTTCATTTTTGAAATATATTTTTGTAGGATGCAGAATCTGGTGTTGATAACTTTTAAAGAATGTTGCTCCATATGTTCTTATATTGTGTTCAAGGAGAAATCTACTGTCATTCTTAACTTTGTTCCTCTATCTTCCTCTGATTGCTTACAATGTATTATTTTTGCTTCTTTTTGCTTAAGGCTAGCACTCTACCACTTGGGCCCAAGTGCTAATTCTGCTCCTCCCTTTCTCTCTCTCTCTCTCTCTCTTGTTGGTCGTGGGGCTTGAACTCTGGGCCTGGGTGGTGTGTTCAAGGCAAGTGCTCTACCACTTGAGCCACAGCACCACTTCCGGTTTTCTAGTGGTTTACTAGAGATAAGAGTCTCACAGACTTGCCTGCTGGGGCTGGCTTTGAACTGTGATCCTCAGATCTCAGCCTCCTGAGTAGCTAGGATTACAGGTGTGAGCCACTCGTGCCCTGCTCTGGCCCCCCTCTCTTAAATATTTATATTTTTATTATCTTTAAGTAGTCGAGCAAAGGGTTTACCATTCAACATGTCAGTTTATGAGTACAATCCATCTCTGTAACTCCGTTTCTGTAGGAACACAAATTACATATTGATGAGGTGGTTTGAAGTTTAACCATTTTTAATTAAAAGAAATATCTTTCATGTCTTTCCGCTTCTTGATCATATTGAATAAAGTTATAATCACTGTTTGAATAGTGTTTTCTGCTTAGTAACTTTTGTGTTCATAATAGATGATTCTGGCTGCTTCCTTCTTCCTGAGTATATGTTTTTAAAATTTCTTTCCACATCTGGAAAGTTTTAGTAGATGTCAGATGTTCAAAGTTTTACCTTGTCTGGGGGCAGATACTTTTGCTCTTAAGAAATCTTCTTTATGTTTGTTTCTGGATGTAGCCACATTGTATGGAGTTCCTTTAATCTGTTTACACCTCACCTCTTAGATCTGTTAGGCAGATTCAGATAGAGAGTGATCCATCTATGCTTGTTTTTGTGTGGAACCTTCTGTGCATTGCACTCCTGTATGGCGATTTATGTTCTGGCTGGTGGGAACAGGCACTGTTCTGGTCCTGTCTGAGCACTGGTCATCCTTCCATGGAATTCTTCCACACAGGTCTTTTCCCATCACTTTAACAAAATACCCCCCACCCCCACCATCCATCTATGAAGTCAAGAGAGGTTTGCTTAGCTCATGGTGTTAGAAGATCAAAGTGCAAGATCTGGCAGCGTTGTTTGTTTGGCCTCTGGTGAGGGTGATGGCTGGTGATGTATCTTGGCAGAAGTTTATGTGGGTGGAGTTACATCCCAAACTGGAGCAGAGAGAAAGACACCTTCCTAATAGACCTCCCCCCCCCACCCAAAGGCCCATAGCACATCCTATTTGGCCATGTTTGAGACACACAGCCTTTGGGGACATTTTTCATCCAATACCAGCACTCTTGTAGAGAAGACATGGTACTTGACTGGATGTTCTAGGGGCTTCTGAAGGTCTCTGAAAGCCCTCTTTGTATCTTGACTTCTTTAGCTCTCTGCCCCATGGGCTCAGCTCATCTCCAGCTGATTTCAGCTCTGCTTGCTTGACTGAGGGAGGCCATTTACTTCAGGTAGTTTCCTTGCCTGGTCTGTGACCAGGGGACACTTTACTCAATAATCTAGGACAATTGTAAAAGGGACCCGTTTGCTTCTTATCGCTTAGAGACCATCACCCTTTGCAGACTCATAACCTTTGTCTTATAAAGCATCATTTCATTCATTTTACAGTTGATTTTTTCCATTCATTTCAGGGGATAATCCGATATATTGAAATTTCTTTTATTTGAGAGCATAAATCTGTTACTCCCTGTTGACTGGAAGCAGAAATTCCCTCATCTTAACATCCAAATATTTACATAATGCAATTAGAGTCTATGTGCCATTTTATGGTCAAATAAACATTATTTCAGACATTTGCCATATTTTAAAATGGCCTCTTAATTGCCACTTTAATAGCTAGAAAAAATGTGTTACTATGTGCCAAATTTATTTGCGCATTCGAGAATGCTTTATGTCCTGTGTCTTTCCAGAAAAGTTTTAGATGGTTTACTGACACAAAGGCCTGCGAAACGGGATTGCTGCAGTATGAATTACCATGAAAAGCAAGACAGAAAAAAGCAGAAGGAAGCCATCATGCCAATTATGATAAAATCTTCTAGAATTGAAAGTCAAATTAGGCTGTGGGGCATTCTGGCCAAAGATGATTAGTCACATTATTCTTTATATCCAAATGCAAAGGTGATTAACAAGGAACTAGTCACTTAAAGGCCTTACCCGTCTTGGCCCAATCATTTTATGTATCCAAAGATGGAATAGGAAGGATTCACCCCCCCCCCCCAGCATTATCCCAGATGCATAGAGACACCAGGCAAAACCCCAGATATGCACAGATGTGCAGGCAGGACAATCCACCTAAGCCTGGCTGTAACCATTACATTGTGGGCCCAACCAGAAAGACCCCCACCTCATTAAACTCTGCGTCCTCGCTAGACCTCATAAAAACCCAACTCCTAAACCCGCTCCTGGCACAACCTCCAATCCCATGGAAAGGTTGCTGCTCCTCACTGCTATATCTCAATAAACAGTCCTCATTTGTGGAAGATCGAGTCTGGCCTGTCTCCTTCCTTTCTCCTCCATTTTCCCTATATACCTGAACAAATGAAAAAAATGTACTAATAAATAGGCTTTTTGAGTTTAACCCCACCCTGGATCACTACGGGTATGACAGAATAAGGGTTCAGATTTCCAAGAGTAAAATGGTACAGTAGGGGTTTGGAGCCCAGAGCTGTCATTACACAAGCTTCCTTGGCAGGAGACACGTCGTCTCTGTAATAAATCTCAACAAAAATCTCTCACACCAGGCACTTCATCCAGGTAGCGGTGACCCCACACTGAAAGTCAGAACACCAGCCTCATGCTAAATATGGAAGATATGTTTAAGGGTTTTTTTTTGTTTTGTTTTGTTTTGATGTAATGGATTGTGAGGGCTGTGACATTGAACTGCCCTTCATTGGAGGAGCTATTAGGAAGCATCATGTTGAGCTCGATTGTGTATGTAGCTTTCTTGGGAAGTCCTGTTAGACACAATGGAAAATGGTTACAGGAAAGAGTTCTCTCCCTCCTTATCTTCTCCTTCTGTGACCTCAACTGCTCTCATACAAGTTCCTCAAAGGATCTCATGGCTCATATCTTACTCATTCCTTTTCTTTCTACTTTTAGAAATGTTTTATTAGCATATATTAATTGTCCAAAGAATGGGTTTCACTATGACATTTTGGACACATGCATATAAAATTCTTTTGTCATATTCTTCCTCTCCTCCTGCACTGAGCTCCCTCCTCTTCCAAAATTATCCCCTCTCAGTTTTTATATCTTTTTTTTTTTAAATCTAGATTCTGCATATGGGAGAAAACATGCAGTATTTGTTTTTCTGAGCCTGGCTCCTTTCACTTCAAATGAAGATCTCCAGTTCCATTCATTTGCCTGCAAATTGACCTAATTTTATTCTTCTTTATGGCTGAATAATACTCCATTGTGTGTACATATTATAGTTTCTTTACCCATTTATTTGTCTATCACTGCTTTTTGAAGAGTCTATTTAAGTTACTTCCTCTTTCCCACACACTGCCCCACAATTCCTGGCAGTTTGATTTCTGTGTTTGTAGCCACACTTGAATTCTGGGACTGCCCATTTTCCTCTGATCATTCTGTCAGCCTGTTGTTTCCTTCCCTTCTCTTCCCTTCTACATAGCCAACCTTCTTTGTTCCGAATCCTTGGATCTGTCCAGATTTTTCAGCACAGTGTCCTTGACCACCTATTGCTATTCACACTTGATGCCCAGGGCTGCAGAACAAACGAAGTGGGTAGGGGAGATAATAGAGGAAAAAGCATCATTAATCAGCAAATAGAAATGCCCACATAGAAAAGTCAAGAAACGTTTTATTCCAAAGTATATAACTTTTGACCCAGAAAGTTTTATAAATATCTATATTTTTAGCAGGCACTCTGCTTCCTAGACTTTTCCCCACTTGGATCTAGCCATGGGCGGGATCCTGGGGGAGTTGCTGTCATTGTCATTTTAATCCTTAGTGCTTCAGGCTGCCCAGCTGCCTCCAGGGTGTGGCCAGGGTTCTGGGACAGTTTCTGGAGGGAGGATAGTCTGGAGAGTCCAGTGCCCAGAGCCTACTTCTCTGTCTTACACAACCCCTGTCTTCTTCTCTGCTGCTGGGCTCAGCTACCTGGAGGAACTGGGACAGGGTACTAATAACCTGTTGAGGAAATTTGACCAGTGAGTCAGCAAATGGCCAGAGAGAGACTCAGCTCCCTCCCCTTCCTCTCCTTGATGGCCTATCCTAAGCAGGTTAGTTCTTCTTAACTCCCTCCCCTTCCTCTTCTTGATGGCCTATCCTAGGCAGGCTAGCCCTTCCTTGTGGCCTTTTCAGTGGGTACCACTATGAGCCAGCTTTCTTTCCCTTCCTCCTGGACCTTCTTTGAAATCTTACCCTCAGGGGGTCCTGAGATCACACCTTCCAATAAAGTCCTCATACAGGAGGGCTTTGCTGTTTTGTTAATTTTAATTTTTACACTTCTATTAGCATCGAGCAGTTGTAACGGGGACTTTATTTTGACATATCTACATGTATGTAATGTTCCTTGATCAGACTCACCCCCTGATCACTCCCACTTCACAAATCAATCTGGACAAGCTTTGCTGTTCCCCGTTCACACATGTCCATGGAGTATTCTGACCATATTCTTCTTTAATCACCCTCATCATCCCCCTTCTTAGACAGAACCCATGTGAGTAGCAGTCCTCTCCTTCATTCTTTGTAGTCTATGCAGGAGTCATTCAAAGGGCTTTCACCCTGGTATTTCACACTTGCATCTGCAGTATTTTCATCAGATTGACTCCCAAGATTGCTCTTACCCTCCACCCCTCATGATTCAACAGGTTTTGCTTTTAAGGAAATCTGGGCCACAGTTGAAGCAGAGGTGAAATGAGATTTTCCAAGTAAATGGGAACCATGAGGAAAGGGGTGGGAGCTAGGCACATGTGCACACAGCTCTCCTCAGGGGTGGACACTCATTCTCTCAGATCTAGTCAAGGCCAATCCGTAGGTGGCCTTGGATTTGCCACACCAAAAGCCAATCCTGCCAGACTCCCTGTGGGAAATCTCCCCCATCACCCCACATCCTGCGCTTAAGTTGGTTTCAATATTCATGACATCTTTTCCTCATGTGTGCGGTAGTTTCCAAAAACACAATCCAGGTAGAATATGAAAATAGATTCCTGAAAGAGATGGCTTGTGCTTTCTCAAATTCCATCTCCCAGACCATCATGTTCCTGCAGCCCAAATCAAACTCCCCTGTCCCTATGTCATCCAAATGATGCATTGGTTTTTACGCCACTTTACGTCATCTTTCGTATCTGCTCTCACAGATGATCCTTGTAGATAGTGAGTCTTGGCATCACATAGACCACAAGCTCCTTGAGGGTAGGAATGCAGAGCGGGCATGCTGATAAATTATATGTACCAGTCTACCTGCAACGTTAGATTAGGATTTGGTTCTTTAAACCAGTATTAAAGCTTGTCCTTAAAATCATTTAAATTAGTTTATATTAATGATGGCTTTGAATATTATTATGAAATCCACCATCATGTGTAGTGTGTTCCCACAAATCTGCTTGTGACTTTTGCTTTGACATGTGCGCGTGAGTACATGTGCCTGTGTGCGCATGAGCACATGTGCCTGTGTGCACATGAGCACGTGTACATGCATGTTCCTATTACTGGGACTTCGTTGGGCACAGGACCTCAAGCTCTTGCTTAGCTTTTTCCTTTAAAGCTGGAGCTCTACAACTTGAGCCATACCCTCACTTCCAGATTTTTGGTGGTTAATTGGAGATGAGAGTCTCTCAGAGTTATCTGTCTGGGAGTTGGTTTTGAACCAAGATCCTCAGTTCTCAGCCTCCTGAGAAGCTTGGATTGCAGGCCCGGGTCACTGGCACCTAGCTTTGACTCGTCAAGGGCACATGATAGCAGGGAATGGGTCCATCAAAGACTTCAGAGATCAATGACTTTAAAATCCCAACAGTATAACCTGGAAGAAGGATTCCTGGTCACTGGGCCATGGTAGCACAGACGGATCTTTTCATTAATTCAGTGGGCTTTTTTTTTTTTAGCATTTACTCTGTGCCAAGTACTATGATGGTCAATTACTTTTGTTATTGTATTTTTAAGATAGAGTCTCAAAAGACTTGAACTCTTTCTTCCTCAGTTTCCCAAGTGCTGGGATTACAGGTATGCATTACCATGCCCAGCTCAAATAAATACTTTATAAATAATATACCCTATCGGAATAGCAGCTATATCCATGTTCCTATAATTCACCTTGGCCAGTTAAGGAATTTAGGGTATCATTTTCATTTACAGTGGGTAAGTGAAGGAGGAAAAGGAATAGGAAACACAATCACCAAAAGTAATTGTCACTTTGAGCTGAATATGTGAACTCCCTAAGAAAATAGAAGTGTGGTTTTGCTTATAAACTACTATCTTGATTCTCTAAAATTTCCGGGAAGACTTGCACCCAAGCCCCACATTATATGCCAAGACTGGGCAGGTTTTGACATCTTTCAGGAAAATGCTATAGGATATGGTTTTTAAGGCCAATTTGTCTTTTTTTTCTTTTTTGGCCTTAAACAGTGTTCTGTACTACAAATGAGTCTCCTTTGCCCTCCCTCCCTCTTCTGAGAAGGGAGGATCTTTCAAAATTCCTAATAGGCAGCCCTGTGGAGAGATGGGAGGGAAAGAAAGGGAAAGAGGGAGGGAGGGAAGGAGGGAGAAAGGGAGGGAGAAAGAGAGAGGTAGAGGGTGTTTAGCTGCGTACATGTGGTACAGGCAGGAAGATCAGAATGCTAACAGAGCAGGCTCTGTAATTCCATGTTTCTCGTAAGTATGTTAGCCCTACAGGGAGCCGAGCTTGCCAGTCTACTTGGAGAGAAGTAAATCTGGGGAAGGTGGAAGGGGTCAGTTGCTCTCCTTGCTCCTGGTGAGGGCATTTGCTGATCTCCGGTGATTGCCTGGCTCTCCTCTCTCCTGTCTAGATCTGTGGTTCTGCAGAAGAGACACACCTATTGCAGGGAAAGAAGAGGACACTGCGCAGATTGCAAGCGGTAGGTTGTGACATGTAACATGTTTATATAGCTAAGAATTGCTGAGAGATGCAGGGGGGGTGTGGGAGAGAGAGGGAGAGAAGGAGGGAAGGAGGGAGGGAGGTTGCTCAGGGCTGGCTGATTTATCTGCAATGGGGAATGTTTTATTTTAATTGTCAGTTACAGAGATGTGTTGCTTGGGCTGAGATAGCAGTTGAAAAGGGCTGGCTTCTAAGCTTTTAGATCTGTGTTTGATGTGCTGTGTGTGTGTGTGTGTGTGTGTGCTGTGTGTGTGTGCAGTTTGGAGAGCTCACCTTTAAATAACTTGCAGCTTCTTCTTTTCCTTTTCCTTTTTTTTCCCCCCTCTCCACCCATCTTCCCAACATCCTCTTCCCTACCCCGTGGGAAATGTGGCCTCCCTCACCTTGAGTCCGTTTGCCCTCTAAGTCTGGATTTGCGGCTGCTTTGCTGTAGGTGCGTGTGGATGCTGTACCGTGGTCCAGGCGGCCTGATTAAGCAGGAGTCTGTGCATGGGAGGTGGAATTGGACACCATGGCCGTGCAGCTGGTGCCGGACTCTGCTCTCAGCCTGCTAATGGTGAGTACACTAGGGAGGAGGTAGGGCCCAGCAGCGCCCTTTCAGGCCCGAGCTGCACAAGGAGGGATGAGGAAGAGGGGGGGGGTAGGGGGGGGCTCTGCTTGCTGCTGCTGCTGCTAACCGTGATGACTTGCAGACATGTTAAATACCGCTGTGCTGCATCCTACTGGTTCTTTTGAATTTGATTTCGTGGGTCAGAGCATCAGCATGACTAAGCACCAGAGGGAAGAGAAAGCAGGAGCTTGGCCATTTTAGAAACTTGTTGCTGGATGCAGTGTTAGGAGAGATGCTTGCAAACAGGTGCTGAGAGCCCCCTTCAAAATACGTTGCTAAGACACATCTTCCTAGTGATTCTCCATGTCCTCTCCCTCTGGTCTTTTGGATCTAAATTCAGAGGATCATGTCTGGTGTGTGTTTGATTGCTTCTCATAGCAACTGTGGAATCTTGTTCCCACCCCCCCCCCCAGTGATGGAGTAGTTCTCTTCCTTCCAGTTGCCCACAGGTGTAAAGAATCTTGGGAGGTGCCCAGAGGCTCCTGTGACACTTGGGCTATGGAGTTGGAAGGCAACTCCTCTCCCAGCTAGAGTTGAACAGGGAGACATCAGCAGGCATGGTCCGGGTATTTCTGTGTGTATGAACTCCTGCACTACTTACATTCCCACACATCAAGTTCAGAAAGCTATTCCTCAGAGCATTGTAAAGCAAACAAGGACAGCGGGGTTGCTTGTGACCGGATGGCCTTTCTGCTTGAGCCTAAGTTGCCTCTCCCTTTGCTGTCATTTTGCCTCCTCCCTTCTTTATGGCCAGGGCCAGGCAGTACTGCCATCGGAAGCAGATTGTGCCAACCTTGGCTCGGCATGAGAATGTTACCAAGGTTTCCCTAGGTTTTTATGAAACAGAGCCTAAGTACTTGGCGCTGTGTGTATTGATCTGTGTTCTCTGACTCAGAAGGGAAAGTGCAGTCTGGTGAAGCCTGATGAGTTCATTAGGGTGACTGGAGCTAGCAGCCTGCAGGGACCCTGCCTGCCTCCTGGGTGCAGAGATCCCTCAAATGAAGAGGGACAGGTATCTGATGCTTTGCTACCCCAAATGACATTTGGTCCACAGAGTCATTTGAAGTGATTTAAGTTACATGGGCATCTCTAGTTCTCTCTCCCTGCTACCCTACCAGTGGGGAGAAGGATAGGAAGGAATGCAGGATCATTTCCTTCCTCAGTAATGCTATTGTGTGATGCTACTTGGGCTGCCATTGTCTCTTTATGGCCAAGCAAGTGCACGGCAAAGGCTCGTGTATGTGTGATGGTGGCTGGCTTTAAAATGCAGAATGTATGAGATACAGAAGGCTTCTAGGAACTGGGCGTCTGTGCACAAAAAGGCAGGCATGCACATGCAAGGCCTGCACATAGAGGTTATCTGATGTGCCTCAGGAGTGTGAAAACTGAAGTATGTTGAGGGAAACAAAGTTTTCTTGGGGAAAAAAATATAGCTTTTCAAGGAGAACCACGCCTGCTTGCCTCTGCCCTGAATGACAACTCCTTTATGCATATATATATATATATATATATATATATATATATATATATATATATCTGTTTTTACTCCAAGGGTCCTGAGGATAATTTCTCAGTAATGAAGCAGAATGCAGCTCAGCACCCTGATCTGGCTGTTTGTGCCCTGCTCGCACGCTCAAGCTCTGGAACACCTGTGGTGGTTGTTCTGGCTGTTTGCAGCTCAGACTTGATCACTGGCAGACTTGAACACTGACTTTGTCAGTGGGCTCTGCTCCTGAGCTCTTTCCCTCACACCCCCCTCCTGCCTGGATTAAAGGCTTGTGTTCTCTTCTCTCTCAGGAGCTCTTGGCACCCATGATGGACCATTAGATTAGAGACCGTGTGGAGCACCAGGTGTCATTCGAGCTGCCACAGATTTGTGTTTGGTTCGGGGAAATGTCCCTTCTAGGGATTTTGTTGTGGTTTTCTTTTTTAAAGGGCGAATCCTAAGAAAATGCTTTCCCTGACATGTTGCACGACGCGTCTCAGAAATGAATAAAACCAGAAGAGAAGATAAGAAGGCAGAGAGGCCCTCCGTTGGGAGTTGCTTTGGCTGTGAGCTCAGGAAGGAAGCTGCAAACATGATTATTTATGAGCTCATTGATCACCCAATCGGTTTATCAAGCATTTGCTCACTGGAGAGAGTAGTCTGGTATAATAGCAAGAGCCAGAGCTCATCAATGAACAGTTTGGCTGGGTGGGGGGGAAGTAGGGGAGGGGAAGTCAATACCAGTTGGCTAATTGCAGCTGTGATTTTGAGCCCTCATCTTTGGGCTTCAGGGTCACTGGGGACATCACATGGCCATGCTCTTGGCTTCTGGATAAGGAGGCAGGTGAGGTTGTATCTAGTTTGTATGCTGACCAGTGCTGGCTGGCACATGCTTATTTGGTTCTGGAGGCCTAAATCAGGGGGTGCAAGCCCTGTGCTCTGTCTCTCGTTTTGCCACTTCCTGGGTCACTGTGGTGCTGCAGCTTCCTTTCTGTGTGCCATAGCTGTGTCATTTGCTACCTGGGAGTGTCATCATGATCTCTAAGGTCCTGCTCAGCTCTGATAACACCATTTCAGACCTTTAGGGTTGTGGTCTACAATAGAGCGCGTGGAAAGCCAGCTCAAGCACTGCATTCAGCTTTATGTCTTTATTCCCAGTCCAGCACACAACACGTGGCTTTTAGAATGAATGGTGGAATTCATTTCCAACCATTCAGTTTGACTGCCAGGACAATTAAGTTCTATGTTTTAAACTGAAATGGATGATCAGTAGGACTTACACTGTCAAGTGTCTGACCCCTCAGGAGCCTATTTTACTCTGTTGTCCAAAAGTTAATGACCTTTGAATAGTGCCGTATCCAAACTGAGTATGAGTCATCTGGGAGCAGGGCCTGGCTTGTGAGCAGGCCTTGGCCTTGGGAGAACTTCACTCATTTGTTCAGTGAGGAGATAATTCTCCATTAAACATGAATCCCCTCAAAACAAATGTAGACTCAGCTGGGTGTCCAGGGCTCATGCTTATAAATTCTAGCTAATCAAAAGGCAGAGATCAGGAAAAAGGTGGTTGGAGGCCAGCCTAGGCAAATAAAAAAAGAAAGTATTTGTGAGATTCCCTCTCAAGTAATAGCCAGATATGGTGCACCTGCAATTCCAGCAAGTATGGAAAACACAAATAGGAGGAGCACAGTCCAGGCTGGCCTGGGTATAAATGCAAGACTGTATCTTAACATTATCTAGAGCAAAAATGTCTAGAGGCATGGCTCAAGTGAAAGAGTATCCAGCCTAGGAAGTATAAGGCCTTGAGTAAAATCCAAATAACACCCAAAATAGGGATTGGCTTGGACTCAAAAGACAGGTGGATGTGATGTGGCAGATGGATTCATATGCAATTGAAAAGTTTACCTTTCCCATGTTTGCAGCAATCTCAGGAAGCAAAACATAAAGGTATTGCTATGCTCCACCCGTGTTGGTGGGGGGGTCCTGTTGGACGTGACTAAGCATAGATCAGGAAGCTCTTGGCTGTGTATCATTGGTTGAAGTCACACAAGTTCAGGAGAACTACAAGAGCTGGAACAGGTTCCAGTCAGGGATGTGAAAATTGTTTCTTTAAATCCAGAATAGAGACATACTACCAAAGTGCTACCAAGGTTATATGATTCCATTTTGGCTATTGGATTCTGAAAGTTCAGTCCATAGGATAGGTAGATTAAAATAGTTTTATGTGATAAATGATGCCATGTATGATTTTCTGTAAGTTTTACATACATTGTATCTCATTTAAGGCCTTCCATTATTCTATTTTTGAGTCAAACAAAACTCCAAGTCTCCAAACTCAAAGACTAGAAGCTATCACACAATAGAAATTGGGATGGATGGTCCAGAGTCTTCAAATCTAGGTTCTCTGCCAAGCCAGTTTTCCCTGTGCCATGTCTACACTTGAGAACTTGTACACTCTTCCCTCCTTTTGTGAGCTCTCATCTGTAAGCCATTCTGAATTTTCCTTGTTTCTAAGGGGGCAATCCTGCCTTGCTACTAAACATGATCATTTCATATGTTGAGGTATACAATTAAAGAATGATATCATAAAACTGGCTCCTGGTGTCTGGGTTAACTCTAGCAAGTGGAGATATTTTACTGCCATAATGGATTTGTCATGTTTTCAAGGTTCTAGTTTCTTGGACTGCATTTCTAGGAAATTGTTGTTGTGTTTAACAATAGGGAAATTCAATATGTAAAAGCTCAAGTTCACAAGTCAGAAAATTAGTGGGTGCTTACTGTTATGAATGAAGGATTGAAATTAGATGATCCTGAAGGTTCTTTCTATTCTAAAATTTTGATGTCAGATGTCTGAGCTGCTTTTGAATAGACTAGCTCCCTGCTCTGTGTTGAATGGATTCCATTGACAACCTGCTCTTCTATGATTTTTACCCTTCTCATTTTAACTCCATTCTAAAATCTTCTTCCCTCAGCCATTTCCTTCTGTGAACACTTTCCTCTGTATTTAACCAACAAATATTTGCTGAGTATCTGTTGTGTAGAAGAAGCACACAAACCAGTCAGTGGCTTTTGGAAATTTGTCATCCAGTTGATGGGATGGAGACACGGGAACTATTAATGCACCTTTTCTAATTAAGGAACGTGCAGGGAGATTTCAGAGAACCAGGTAACTTGTAACAAGGCAGCACATAAGGCATCACCACATGAACCCTGGAGTGTACTGGAGGGGAAGGCTGGGTTCTTGAAGATAGCCTAACATATTGAAGGGTAGTAGGTCAAGAAAGAGAACTCAAAGGGCAGGGGGCAGCTGGATTACATTAGAATATACACTGTTTTAAGTATATGCTGACTTGACTGGTTTGGACAGATTTCATTAAGTTAGATAAGCAAGTGGAGGTGTTCTGCTTAGACGGCCTCTCTGGGAGGGAAAGTCCTGGTTCCATTACTACATAACCTCATTTTCTTCTACCTTTACCTGGTGAATAGTCTGTTCCATTTTAATGACTTTTTCCTAGACCCCAAATATCAGAAGTCATGGGGTGAAATTGAACTGTCTTGAGAAAGCTTGTTTTTGAGTCAGTATTAATAACCTTTATGTTTTTGTATCTGTTGTCTCTATTGGATGTTCACAACCATCTAGGTGGGTCAGCTACTATATTGTTCTAGTATATGATATCCAGAGAAGTGAAATGGACCCTTCAAGATGCTTTAGATAATTTGTGATGAAACTGGTTTTCTGGTTTTCATGATAGTTAAGTCATATACATTTGGAAAAAAAGTGATATCAAAAATGGTTATGGAAATTTAGAGACTAATAATGATAGGTAGTTTCAGGTCTACAAGAGTCTATTCATTGGGGGCTGCCTAACCATAGGGCTCAGGGTACTGGCCCTTGATGTTTTCATTGAAAGTAGAACTGATTCTTACATTTATATTTCTGGTTTGTTTGAAGTAGAATAGCTGTCAAAAAGTCTTCAGGATGTCACAGTTACATCTAAGTCAGTAGCTAACCATCTGTTAGACTAAACTGTCCATTTTGTGAGATGCAGTTTCTCAATGTGTATATCTACACAACGGAGACTACTATCTCAAATGATCAGCATTAGCAAAGAGGCCAATCTATCAATGGATATAATGAGAAGTCCCAACACCGACATAGCACGAGATGTGGCTGGCTGGAGAACATGGAATGATGGAGTCACTCTGGCTGTTTCTCTGGTTCAACTCTGTCTTACTCTGCGTTTGTCTGTGCAGACATTAGTCTCTGGCAGGAACTTCCCATGAAAGCAGCTTTAGGGTTACTTGATCTTGGAGTTAGCAAATGAAGAGCTATTTTATCCAAAGTGTGTGTGTGTGTTGTGTGTGTGTGTGTGTGTGTGTGTGTGTGTGTTGGGGGGTGGTGGCAAGACAAAGATAAAAGATGCTCGATCTAATGATCTGTGTACTTCATACACGATAATACGGTTCCCATGAAACTAACCAGTGAGGCAAAGCATCAGCACATCCTCAATCATGGATCCAGTTCCCTCAAAATAAACACATCGGGAAAAACCAGCTTGCCTGAATTTCTTCTTATCTTTACATAGCTTTCAGTTGAATGAGTCTGGCAATGATTACAATGCATTCTAATCAATGGTCAGACCCCTTTCGTCATTCTCCCTACTTTTCCCAGTCCTATCTATACATACGTACACTGAATATAACTATATTCACTCGCTCTCCATTTGGCTGCTCCTCCTCCCCGGACAAGACATGTTTCAGGTTTCTGGAATTCCTTTTGTCAAACGTTTCATTGGTTATTCAGAGGAGTTACACCACTGGAATCCTCCCCTGAGTATACCATCCTTTCGTCAATGTGTGTGTCTGTGTATATATGTATTTAACCCTTTATATATTTTCATACATGTTTATAGTTGAGGTCTAACTTTCACATATGAGAGAAAACATGTACCATTCATTTCTGTGAACCTGGATTCTTTCGCTTACAGTTTTTTCCTAGGTCCATCTATTTCTCTGCAAATGACAGAATAATGATTCTTTCTGCTAGATGAGTACAATTCCATTGTAGATTGTCTGAGTTTTTAATGCTAGGTTGTCAAATCTCACCATATATAAAGAGAGACAATAGTAATGATGGCATATTTGCCAAAGCAAAAGCAGTCAGTAGTTGTAGTCACTTGCCTTATCTTAATATGAAATAACTGTCCATCTGCACTTAGCTTATTAGAGTCCTGTATAAGCCCAATTGAATCTAAAAAAAAGTTACCTCATTCTCTCTCTTGATATCTCAGCCACTGGGGCAATGAGAGGTCACCTCCAGACAGGAAGTCAATGATTTTTGGGGGGAAAAAAAACAGATGTTTTTAAGGTCATGTGAACCATTCCAGCCATGAACAGATTTAAATTTACATTCCTGTCTTCAATAACTAACAAAATTTTCTTAGCCTCTGAAGGGAGATGACTAAAATACAGACAGCAATATGTTCTCTCTGGCAGTTATAAAATGCATGCCTTTCAGGCCTGCTACACAAGATTGTACAGCAGTAAGTATGTCTCTGCTAAGAATTAATTGCACGGCTGCTTTGCGAAGCTTAATCGTGGTCTGGGGGGCATCTGTTGTGAGTGCAGGTAGCCGTCTCTCATTGGATTCTGTGCCAGAATATGAAGTCTAATGGAACATATGGTGTTGAGCCTGGCCGTAATCAAGGGTCCTGGAAGCATGCTTGGCTAAGACCATGTGGTACATATCAAGTGTGAGACTGAATTCCAATGTCAAGGTAACATTCGCTTGCAACTCGGGTTGCATTGTAATGAATGCTCTTTATAACCCTGGATATTGAAATCTTAGTCTCGCAGCGTAGCCTTGGAGAAGCAATTTCCTGAGTGGTAGATCCAATTCATCTCCCCAGCAACATTGTCTACACCCTCGGTTTTAGCTTTCATCTGCACACAAATGACTTCCTAATTGTGTCTTGGGTACAGGCCGTGCCCCCCAAGTTCTGATGACTACAAATCCAGGTGCTTAGCAGATTTATCCTTTTGCTTAGCCCACAAGTACCTTCAACTCAACTTTCCACCAACATTCCTGGTCTTCTCCCTCAATCTGTGTGCCTTGTCTTAGTTGGTGGCAGCGCCATTTGGTCTGTCACCAGAGACTCACCTAGACTCCTTGCTATCTTTCTCCTCCATGTAGTCCAGCAGGACTGGACTCCCTGCCAGCCCCCTCCTCACTTCTTTTGTGATACTCAGGCACTGGCTAGGCAAGGACTCCACCCCTCGAGACACATCCCCAGTCCCTTTGCTGTCGATTGGTTTTCGTTCGTCTGTGTTAAGAATCTTGCGCTATCTTCCCTTGACACGGCATCAGATCACAATCCATTCCCTGAGTAACTGGAATGACAGGTGTGTGCCCTCACACCTGGTCCATATGTTGCTTCTTCCTCAGTTTCTCTCATACCCATCCTCTCTCCTCCAGGGCTATCTGCTCACTCATGGAGCCTCATGTCACACCCTTCCTATCCTCTAGTAGTACAGAGTGGTAGTCACATGGCCGCTCATAATGGGGATGTAGTGACAAGTGAGTCAGGCAATCACATTATTGTGTGACCACAGAGTGGACTGACCCCAGCCCAGTGGTATTGTTCTCCTCAGCATAGCCTCCTGCTTCGATCAGGAGACATAGGAAGCATACAATATACTAGGCTGCCACTATGTAATACCAGCTTGCAGTGATTTTCTTAAATACATAGGAATATACTCTAAAATCACGTTAAACAGTCTAGCATAGCAAACAGGTAAAGTAGTAATGTGACATATTGGTATTCTCTAGTATGTGCTGTACATAATTGTATGTGCTGTACTTTTGTGCAGCGATCAGCACCAGAAGCTTTTTATACCATCACTACCACCAATATAGGTGATGCACTGTTCCCTGCATTAGAGCAGCCATGAGGTCCCTAAGCAACAAGAACTTTCCAGCTCTGAGAGGACCACAGTCATTTATTTCTTCCATCATTAGGAAAACTTTATATGGTGCATATGTGTTTTTCTATCTCCCGTACATAATGCACTGGCTCAAGCCTGGGTACTTGTCAATATATTTCTATCAGTTCCTGCATCTCAATGTGATCGTTCACTTGTGTATCTATTTGCCTCCATAGAGCATGTCTCATAGAATGTTTCTTGTTCATTCATTCCACGTGTACTTACTACTATCTCCTTGACACTACTTCAGTATGAGGGATACAGGAGCAAGTGACACAGGTAAGAATGCTATTGTCCCAAAACTTTCTTTGGGAAAAACAAAGAGCAAACACATTGAACTGTGAAGGAATACAAAGGGCCCTGTAGTGAATTTAAAATGGTGAATGCACAGATGGTGTTGGGGAATCGCTTTAGAGAAGGTGATGGAAGAAGGTGGCACTTAAACAAGAGTGTGAATGACAAGAAAGTGGCGATGACCAAAAGTCATGGAGAGGGCATTGCAGCCTGGGCAGAGGCCCTTTGGCAGGAAGGAATTCAGCAATTTCCAGCACCTTGAACTATAGTCAATGCTTTTGGTAAATTAAGGTGTTGATTGGTTATTTAACTTGGACAAACCTGGGCAGGGGGGTGGGGGTGGGCGAGGTTGTAGGTACAAAGCATGACTCTTGCCACAGTTCATCTTTCCAGAGAAATAAGAATTATAGACAATGTTTAGGGACTGGTATAGGATAGGAAATGGCCCTGACATCAACGACTATGGTACTAGCAATGTGTGGGAAGGAGTAAAATCTAGAAATCTAGTCAAGATAGTCTGTGACTGGCCATTGATGGCTTATACCTATAATCTTGGAGTTCAAAGTCAGCCTGGGCAGAAAAGTTCTCAAGACTCCATCTCCAACTAACCAGAAAAATGTTGGACTGGAGGTATGGATCAAGTGGTAGAGTTCCAGCTGTGTGCAAGAAAGTTGAGTGAGATCATGAAGCCTGGAATTCAAGCCCTGGCAGAAAAGAGGGAGGAAGGGAGTTTAAAAGGAAAGGTAAAAAGAGAGAGATTATGAAAGAAAATGGCATGCAGCTATTTCCTCTGTATTTTAGTTAGCACATAGTAGTGATACAATGTGGGAGTTCATTGGAATATTTCCATATATGTATATACGCCCATCATATTTACTGGCTTTCTTTCACACATCCCATTTTTAATCTTTCTTGGAATTTTTAGAAAACAAATTTTATGTTTAGTATTTTTTTTTAATTTGGCTAGTACAAGAGTTTGTACTCAGGGCCTTGCTTGACTTTTTTTTTTACTCAAGGCTTGTACTCTTATCACTTGGGCCACAACTTCACTTCCAGCTTATTGCTGGTTAATTGGAGTAGAAGTCTCATAGACTTTCAAGCCTGTGCTGGCTTTGAACTGTGATGATCAGGTCTCAGTCTCTTGAGTAGCTAAGATAATAGGCGTGAGCCAATAGGTACCTGGCTGTTCTGTTTTTATCCATGCATACAATGTAGTTTGATCATATTCTCCCCACTTCCCCCTCTCTTTCCTCCCTCTCACCACCTTCTGGTTCTATACTCATTTATGTTCATGTCCACTTTTTCTTCTCTAGATCTAAACATTCCACATATTAGAGAAAAATGTGGCATTTGTGCTTCTGAGTGAGGCTTATTTTGCATAACCCGACAAGCTCCAGTTTCATCCATTTTCCTATACATGTCATTATTTCATTCTTCTTTATGGCTGAATAAAGTTGCACATATACATAACTTTTTCCTTCTTCATTTGTCGGTGCCTAGGCTGATTCTACCATGTGGCTGTTGTGCATAGTACTGCAATAAGCGTGGGAGCCATTTGAAGAGGGTACATAATTAATTTTGAAAAGTAAGGGAGTACATCTTCCCAGGAGGAGCCAAAGATGAGAGTAGGGTGAAGACAGAGGTATTGGGAAGAGATGGAGGGGAACAGGAAGGATGCCGGGATGAATGAAGGCTGGGATTCAAGGGGGGGGGGTTGTTGTGTAAGTGAGTTGGGACCAAAGGAGGGAAGATGTTGCAAATGTTCCTGTGAGGACTTGGATTTGAGCCACCAGCACTTAGGAGACTCCCAGTGTTCTTGGAAGAGAACCGGTTAATGGATGTGGGGCTCAGGAAGTTTTGTCTGGTGCTGAAAAGCAGGCAGGGTGTACTGCGAGACTGGAGGGAGAAGGCCCGATTTAGAGCCACTTGGCTGAGTTGAGGTGGGAGAAGAGGAGGCTGGGAGATGAGAGTGAGCAGAGAGGAAAAGACATGGATTCTCAGAGGGAGAATCACCAGAACTGCATGATGGGTTTGTGCTTGAGGACCAGCTCATGGAGGAGGCAGCCAGGAACTCTAAGTGTTCCCCATCAGGCCACAGAGAGCACACTACATGTGAACAAAGGCTGTGGCAAGCAAATGATTAGATTTTGGATAGAGGTAGTATTTAGCAGTGATCGTAGGAACATAGAAAACCTGAAGAGGGCTCCTAGAGAAGAAAGGACAGGCCAAGCCTGAGAGAAGGGCTTGGTACCTCATGATACAAGGCCTTTGAACAAGGCCAATATTATTTTGTCTTTGGAATTCTTTTTCCTCACATGGAATATACTGTTTAAACAGTCTTGGACATTTTCTGTCAGATGTGAGTTCTATGCATCATTAGATGATGCACTGGGAACATATATAAATAAAATGTACTACTATGCTTCCCAAAGCTGCTGTACAAACCTATCCTGGGGTGGAGAGAAGGGAGAGTGAAGGTGGGGACGGGGTAGGAGAAAAGGAAAGAGAGGGGCTGGGAAGGTGATGGTAGAGTGCTTGTCTTGCATGTATGAGGCCCTGGGTTCGATCCCTCAGCACCACATAAGCAGAAAAAGCTGGAAGTGGTGCTGCGACTCAAGTGATGGAGTGCTAGCCTTGACCTGAAGAGCTGAGGGACAGCACCCAGGCCCAGAGTTCAGGCCTACAACCAGCCATAAAAACAGAGGGGGCGAAAAGAGATAGAAATTGTTTTCCATAGCAATCATCCCCCCACCCCAACTCACTTTGTGACTTTAGACAATCATCTAACTGTGTCTAGTTATGTCAAGAGTTCTATACTAGGGGCTGCGAAGGTGGTAGAGTGCTCAGTGGTAGAGCACTTGCTTTGCATGTATGATGCCCTGGGTTCGATTCCTCAGCACCACATAAACAAAAAGAAAAAAGCTGGAAGTGGCACTGTGGCTCAAGTGGTAGAGCACAAGCCTTGAGCTGAAGAGCTGAGGGACAGCGCCCAGGCCCAGAGTTCAGGCCCCACGACTGGGCCCTCCTCCCCCCCCAAAAAAAAAAGAGTTCTACACTAGAGTTCTACACTACTTATCTCTGTTCTACACTGTAGATGAGAACTGGAAGCGTCAGCTAGAGTCACATGACCACTACGATCTAGAATCTTCTGGAAGATTATGGTGGTAGGTGCTGGAGTCAGCTGGACCACACCTGGTTCTGTGGACCAGATGGTGACAAGGGCCTCTGTGCATGGCTTGAGATTCCTCACAATATGGCTGCCTCCAGGTAGTTGGAAGTAAATGGAGGCCTTAAGTTCAGCCCCACAGTGTCAGAGCTAGTAAGGCAGTGAAGCCTCTCAGATCAAACACTCCTGCTGTAGCTGAGTTTTGGGGGACCCAAACAAGTCATGGTGGCTATATTTGAGAGACGATAGATAATACTTCCGAACAGAACAGTCTCAACATCACATCTCATGTGATGTATTCACTCTGTGTAACCTGATTTTGTTTTCTTGAGAGTCTGTTGCTTTTTTAATTACTCGCAGTCTTTCCATGGGAATTTATTGAAAGGAAGCATTCTATGAATTTGGATGGATTAAATAATAGGTTGATAACTGCAGAAGCCATTTTCTTTTTCCTACTCATAAACACTTGTCTTTGGTTCCTCAGGTTTCTCCCAAACTAAAAATTGGAGCCACATGTGTTTAGCAATGATGTGCCTTCAGAGACCACCTGAGACATGAAAAAACCCTATGGAAAGGTCTCTTTTCATGCTCTATGATCCCCCGAGGTCCCTGGGTTGAGTTTTCATTGACGGATGGAAGCTGATAAAGCCATAACCTCACTTCCTTTACATGCTTGGTATTTAGACTAATAATATGGGTGTCTTTATTGCCGAGGTGTCAAGTTAAAAGAAGGGACATAAGCTTAGTATTAGGACTAAAATGTGTTTTGTTTTTCCTTTCTGGGGAGTGTAATTGAGCCGTAATGAATGTGGCTGAGGTCATTTCCCAGGGCTTAATGAACAGGAGAATGTGTTCATGGCCTGAGGCTGAGTCTTTGGTCATTAACCTAGTTGGTTGTTGGCATTGTCCAAGAATGCTTTATGTGAGGCTATTACAACTACTGCCATACTCTTCAAGGACTGGGAAACATGAACATTACCTGTATCAACAACTATTTGTTTTCTTCACGTCCTGGTGATTTCAGAGGGGGAAGTTTCTAATACTTATTTCCAAGGAATAGAGCACCACCAGCCTAAGATTTGAAGCAGAGGGCCTATCCAGTGCAATTCTTTTTTTTTAATTTTGTAATTTGAATATTTTTAATCTACACTTTAATTTTTTAAAGTATATCTTGCAACTTGAGCTCATATCTGGGCTAGACACTGTAATTGGGGGGTTTAAGTTAAATTTGTAGATTTTTTTTCTTCCCTGGGGCTTGAACTCAGTGCCTGGGCGCTATCCCTGAGCTTCTCTTTACTCAAGGCTAGCCCTTTACCACTTGAGTTACAGTGCCACTTCTGGCTTTTTCTAAGAAGTTTATTGGAGCTAAGAGTCTCATGGACTTTCCTGTCTGGGCTGGCTTCGAACTGGGATCTTAGCCTAGTGGCTGGGATGACAGGTATGAGTCACCAGTTTTTGTGGATTTTTTTTTTCATTTGTTTTTTGTGGATTGACTTTAATACCTTTTTTCTTCCCAAGGAATAGCTTTCTTCCTTTTCTTTTTCTGTCTTTTCTTCCCTTCCCTTCCCTTTAAAAACATTTATGGATGATGTCAGTCAGGACACTGTGATTAGGACTGAGGATATAGATGTAAGTACCACCTTGTACCTACTGCTAAGGAATTTAGTTGGGAAGGCCAATTTATAAGCTGTGTGGAGGTTAAAAAAAAAAGGTAGAATGTGCATGCACAACACAGGGACTTCTTTAGGAGCCGCTGAAATACCTGGTTAGGTTTTAGGAATAATAACAACTGCTTTGTTGGAATAATAACAACAACTGCTTTGTTAAATGGCAACTCCTTTGTACAACTACTTAAAGATAATAAAAATATTCAAAAACAATCATGACACTCCTGTTTACATTTTTCATGTTTTCTCAACTGCGGATTTAAATAGGCATAATATAGAAGAGTAAATGGGAAGATACAGAAGGAGTATACAGAAGGTAGACAAATAAAGAATCACATATGTGTAATTTAGAAATAGACTCACATTAGAAGATTATCAAAGACATAGAACTCCTGGGTTTCATCTTGGCCCAGCATTGAAGACCACTGCTCTGATTCCTTTTAAATGTGATCCATTCCCCTGGTCTGTGAGTGCTCTGTGGACAGAAGTCCATGAGTGTTTTTTTCAACCATGTATCTTGTACCCCAGGATGGTGCCTGGTAGGCAAGTAGGCTCTGACGGGTAGTTGCTGGATGAATGAACTGTGACTACTGCTTTTTGGCACTGTCCTGACCACCTGATCAAGGTACAACATCCGGCAAGGTCTTTGCACAGGGGCAAGAGGAGGCTTTAAGTCTGAGCAATGCCAGTGATATCCACCAGGTAAAAATGTAAGGGAAAATGATGCCAGCTTTTTGCTCATGTCTATAATCCTAGCTACTCATGAGGCTGTGATCCGAAGATAGTGTTCTAAGCCAGCCTAAGCAGAAATGTCCAGGAGATTCTTTACCTCCTATTAGCCACCAAAAAGCCACAAGTGAAGCTATAGCTCAAATGGTAAGCTAAGGGAAAGCACCTAGGCCCTGAGTTCAAGTTCCAGTACTGGCTCAAGAGAATAAAGAAGAAAAAGATAAACAGCATCAGCTTTTATTTTAAGTAAATATGCAAACTTGAATTATGACTCTAGATATGTGGGCAATATAGCAGGTATAAATTCGTTCAACTATTATTAACCACTCTGAAAATAAAAAATAGTTTTGGGAAAGTAGTGAAAAAATTTAAATATGAATAAAAATACTTTTTTTGGGGGGGTCTGGTCATGGGGCCTGAACTCTGGGCCTGGACACTGTCCCTCAGCTCTTCAACTCAAGGCTAGCGCTCTACCACTTGAGCCACAGCGCAACTTCTGGCTTTTTTCTTTTTGCTTATGTGGTGCTGAGAAATTGAACCCAGGGCCTCAGGCATGCAAGGCAAGCGCTCTACCACTGAGCTACCTTCCCAGCCCTGAATAAAAATACTTTCATAGCTATATTTTTTTAAAGAAAAAGAGTACATAATAAAAGTAGGTTTGCCTCCTACACCAGACTCTTAATTTTTTGTGTATTCTACCAGAAATTCTCCATACAGGTGTAGCCTCTTGCCTTATAGATTTTTTCCATTCTTTGTAAAGAGTGTAGAGGGTTCTGTTATATGAATTACTGCCATGCAGACTCAACTCTCACTGATAGATATTTAGGCTAATTTTAGTGTTTTATATTACAGACTATCCCACAGTGAACATTGCTGTGCATGTATCTTTGTGCAAATAGCTAGAAGGTACTGTGGGGAAAAAAACCCTAGCTTATAAGTATATTCTCTCAAATTTTTATAGATATTGTCCAATTACTGTCTTTAACAACAGCATCATACCAATTTGTTGTTTTACTTTAAATTCTATATTCAAATCTCTAGTTGAATAAGCACTAGCTATTATCTACTAGCAGGGAGTATAGGAAAAGTAAGTTATTCTCCAAAGGGTATTTAGATTCTTACTGTATAAACAATTACATCATTAAATGTCTGCAAAATTCAAGTGGCATGTGAGCGGTGAATATCAATTACGCATCTGCTGCATCTCAAAGGCAGATGGCTGCCTTTTAATTTTATATCCCAAGAATGATCCCCAAATTTCATTCTCTTCCTCAGATTACTCTCCTCCCTCCTTTTACTGTCACTGAGAAAAATGGATTATTACACTTTGCAAATATCAAATTAATTTTAACCTAAAGCATGAGGAAGCTATCAGGCCCATCTTAGTAAGCAGTAGTCTGGGTTGAGGTTTAACCCCTGAATATCATATTGGGTGCTGATCATGATTCAACAGCAGGGAAATGTGAGAAGAACAATGATACTTAGCAACCTTACCATCTAGGTTGAGAAACTAACATATAACACCAAAATGGTGAAATGCCAAATGAAAAGCAGTGGGTTTTATAACTAAACAGCTCACAGACCTACAAAAGAGGTAGCAGTCTCTTCTCCTGGAAGATATCAGGGACTTTTAAAAGACAGATGTATGTTGGCTTGGGTTTGTGGAACAGGAAGGAACAAATGGACCAGAGTAAGCCATGAACTGGAGGAACAGTGACATCTTGAAGTTGGGGAAGGAGTCTGTGTGAATGAACTTAAGTCGAGGTAGGGGCACTAGCATCACATAACAACCAAAACAGACTCACTTCGGAAGAATAATATAGACAATAATGAACGTGATAGACTGGAAAGAATGGGGAAAGATGTGCAATGTATGCAGAATGGTTCTACAGAACCCAAATGGCTCATGTCTGGTCTCTCACATCAGCAATTGATCTAGAAATTGGAACTGTATGTGTGCATGTGTGTGGACGTGCTGGAACCAGGGCTTGAACTCGGGGCCTGAGCGCTGTCCCTGAGCTTTTATGCTCAAGGCTAGTGCTCTGCCACTTGAGCCCCAGATCCACTTCAGGTCTTTTGGTTAGTTATTTGGGGTCTCATGAACTTTCCTACCCTTGCTGACTTTGAACCATGTTGGCTCAGATCTCATCTTACTTATTAAGATTATAGACCCGAGACACCTGCTAGAAATTGAAGCTCTTAATGTCACCCATAAAATGTGACCCTTCTTATGTTTGAAAACCTTGTGAATTTTTCTAAGTCTATTGGGCCTGTAGAGGTAGAGATGGCTTTCTCCTGGAGTGTTGCTAGATGTTCACTTATTTGTCTTTGTCAGTTCTTGTTTATTTTTAGGCCTTTAGATTGCCCACATGGCAACTCCCAGAATGCAGGAATCTCTTGGACAACTTTTCCCTCCCCTGCAGCTCCTAGCATGGGGTTGGAAGACTTAATTAATAGTCTTTGGATTATTTTATAGACATCGTCTTTAAAACTTCACTGTGGTGTCCCTCACTGTCAGCACACCATTAGCACAGCTCTTTGTGGTAATACATCTGCAGGCCAGCATCGGCCTCCACCCTTATCTCCTCCGCCTGCAGACTCCTCCTACCAACATCACCCAAATCTCAGCTGAAGAAATGCTTGTGGAGCATCTATATCCAAACTCTAGGAATTCTCAAGCAGGAAGTTATTGATGAGAGGGCTGTATTGGGAATTTTAAGAGAAAATGGTGGTGTGCCAAGTTAACAAATGGTTGCAGGAGTTCAAGAATTTCAGTGATGGGATTGCTGTGCTTGGCACAGCACCAGGAGATAGGATGGGGGGTATAGTTCAGATGGATGCACAGGTAAGCCTTAATGGCTGAAGGCTTTGAACTATTGAGAATTTTCAGAACTCAGAAGATCTAAGAACTGGGTTAGGGGGAGTGCAGTGTTAAAATCTAAGTTTCAAAGCCTTTCTCTCTGGGATTTGAATTTTCTAGGTCCAGAGTCATTCCATAAATGTGTGGTTAGAAATAGAAACACTCCAGCTGCTTCTGTGGTTCAAAGATGGCACATTGAGAAATTCCAATTGTATCTGAATCTAGGCTCATATGAAATACCTCCCCAACCCTTCTTTTCCAAGAAAGGACGTGGAAGAAAACGCAGGTGTGAAAGGAGAAATGGTATTGAGTCTTTGCAATAAAACACATGCATCTACTGAATGAATTTCCATGATTTTTTCAAATGAATAGTTGCTGTATCGTAGAAAGGGGCCGTCCATATAGAATGACTAATGGATGAATTGTTGAATAGGTCATTTTTATAATTTATGGAAAGCAAATCTTTCCTTCCATCACAACCTGATATCAGCACCCCCCCCTTAACTAATAAACAGAGGCAGTGGCCGTGGACATACTTTTGTCCATGCTTGAACCTTCTCAAACAATGCAGTCATGGTTGAACCTGAAACTTGAAAGGGGTACAGTAACTACACTGAGATGAAAGACATGTGCAGGGCAAGAAACAGCTTTGAATTAAAAAAAAAAAAGAGTGAGTTATTTCATGTGAAAGCAGGGCTGTATTTTCCCCTCAATCTGCTCCTGCATAATTTTAGTCTATTTTTCTAATTATGGCTACAGAACAAGAAAAGTCCCAACTGCTGTTCTCATTCTCACTATTTTCCAAAAGAAAAAGAAAAAAAAAAGAAAGAAGAAAAGTTGGTAATCTGCATCAATGCCAGAGAAAATGGAACAAAGGCAGGGTGGTAATTTTCTTTGTGTGAGTTTTCCTTGGTGTATTTCTTTCCTTTCTCTTCCCAAAGTCATTTAAAAGAGTGTCATTCGAGGCCAATTAAAGAGATTTGGATGAGCAGCTCTTGAATTTGCAGTTGGTATCAATCAATAGTACAATTTGGCCATCAATAGACTTTGAAAGTCTCCTCCAAAATGGCTGCATTGAACGTTAGCTGAAGGATTAGTAACAGAAATTCAATGAGTCCTTTTTTGTTGGAAAGACTGAGGTTCAGAGCCCCAAATCTCGCTCTTTATGGTTTGCATCAAAGGTGGTCAGTTTGGCAAGGGACCAGGGGCTTGATATATTTTGGATACTTGGGGGCCAAAGATTGGCCACCAACTTTTTCAACACATCTCTTGATGAATCCAGTGGAGCAGGGGAGAGGATAGACAGGGAGAGGGTAAGTGATTGCAGCCAGGACCTGCGATGAGACAATTGAGACCCAGAACTAGAATTGGTGCAGCATGCCTGCGATGTATAGATGCCATTAGCATTGGATCCCTGGTGTTCTCTTGAGGTCAGTGAGATGGGAAGTATAAAAAGGCAAATCATGTTATTGGATAAAACTGTTTTTGGAGGTCACCAATCTCTACTTGTTCCTAAAAGCCTCTCAATGGAGCCGAACTGCTCCCACTACACAACTGTACCCCCAGGAAGGGACTACTTTTATGTAATCTCTTTAGTTTTCCTCCTGTAGCTCCATGTGAATGGTAGGAGAGAGGATGTTCCAGCTGAGGGACAGAGGGAAGGTTCACGGTTCTGCCTGTTGATAATGTGAGTGGTTTGCAAGTGAATACAAAGGTGTTAGCTGAAATACAGTAGATTCAAGGGAAATCTTAGGAAGGGAAAATCAAAAATCAGCAAAATAAAACATCAGGAAGCAAGTACTGGACAGGGGTGGGATGAGGTTGAGGGGCGAGGGGTAGATGAATGAAAAGAAGGGAAGAATGCAGTCTAGAAAGCCAATGTATGTCCTACAAAATTAAGAATTGTGAGGGAAGGGGTGTGTAGGGGAGGGATGGGGGATAATGTTGAAAGGAATGACATTGATCAAGATACATTGTATTCATAAACTGTTAAATGGCAACTCCTTTGTACAACTAAAGATAGTAATAAGTTTTTAAAAAGAAGTCTAGTTTGTGCAGTGAGGTAGATTGCCTCTGGTCTGGTGGCTCAAGCCTATAATCCTAGTTACTAGGGAGACTGAGTTTGGGAATATCATGGTCTGAGGTCAGCAAGACCCTATCTGAAAAATAACCAGTAAAATCAGGGCTAGAGGCATCATTCAGCAGTAAGAGTATCTGTTTAGCAAGCATGAACCACTCAGGAAGAAGAGAAGAGAGGGAGGGGAAGAGGAGGGAAAGAAGGAAGAGGGAGAGGGAAGAGAGAAAAGGGAGAGGAGGGGTGAAAATTTCAAAGGCTTGCATGCATGTTTTTAAATCATTGAATAACTGTCTCCAGGGCATCTAAGCTATGCCAAGTGCGCTTTCTTCTTATGGTTCATTTTGGGGGGCAGTGATCTCCTACTTAGGGGCATTTTCCTTGATTAATCTTCTTGTAAGGTTCTGTCCCTTTCTGAGGGGATGTCTCTTCTCTGTGTCATTATCTCTGATTAATCCTTGGGTTCGAAGTCAGGAACTTTGCTAATTCCTATTCTGTTTCCATTGACAAATGAACACAAATGTTATAGTAAACAGAAGTGTCAGAAGCCAAAAATCAAAATCAATATATGCTATGAATAGCTAATAACTGGAAATGCATTTGAAAATAGCAAAAAATGTTTACTTTTTATCAGCATGGCTACATTTTGAACATTTTGCATTTTCTTGGTACCTAGGTTAGGCCAAGGAATATATGTTTATTAGAAACTAAGAAAATTTGTTTCTTTTTTTTTTATTGTGAGAATACCATACAGAGGAGTTACAAGGGGCAAGGAGGCATTGTTGCCTCCTCGTTGTTTCCCCTTCCCATCCCTTCCCATACTCTTCCCCTCCCCCACCCGATCCTCCCTCCACCCCCTACCAAAGTTGTTAAGTTCATTTTTCAATAACGACTTGTACATCTTATTGTTGCAATGAGTCCACCTGTATCCCTAGTTAAATGATTTGTTTTTTTTCCCTTTCCCTCCCTCCACAAATTATACCAACATCAAATACAGTGAAAGTATGGGTTATAGTGTGGGGGAGGGATATACAAATCAACATAGAAATCATCTTATAAATTTGATAGAAACAATTGCATGAAAGGAAAAAAACCCAAAAAAACATTTGAATACTTATGTTGGGGTTCATTCCCCTAACATCAACTTATATGACCTTTTCTGCTTGTCTCAGACATATACTAGTTATTGCAAATAAGGGAAACCATGGGACCTAT
>NW_012267240.1:16245242-16254074 GCF_000151885.1 Dipodomys ordii
GATTTTTGAGGGTTAATTTTATACCCTGCTACTTTGCCAAAGTTTTGAATCACCTTGAGTAATTTGGGAGCTGAGCCCATGAGATTCTTTAAATACAAGATCATGTCATCTGCAAAGAGGGAGAGTTTTACTTTTCCCTATTTGGATCCCCTTTATGTTTGCATCTTGTCTTATTGCTGTAACTAGGCATTCTAATACTAGATTGAATAGCAGTGGAGAGAGTGGGGATCCTTGTCTCATTCCTGAGTTTAAAGGAAATGGCTTTAGTTTTTCACCATTGAGTATAATACTGGCTGTAGGTTTGTCATATACAGCCTTTATTGTATTGAAGAAGGTTCCATGGGAAAATTTGTTTCTTTAAAGGGTTATAAATTTGATCAATACTCTTCTTATTTTCCTTGGTTTCTCCTCCTTTCCTTCCCTTCCCCACTATATTGAAATTTCGACAGACTCAGTTTCAGATGTATAAATGGTGTCTTTTGAATTATGGAAAAATCATTTTGCCTTTATAAGAGCTCAAGAAAATTCAAATATAAAAGCCAACCATTCCTTAAACGGAAAATTCATTGAATGTGTACCGAGTCATTGACTCTTCCTTCCTTAACAAGTACTTTCTGCTTACAGGGGTCTGGGTTCAAATTATGAACTTCAACGATCAGACCAGATTCACGTAAACTGTTGGTGGTGGAGACCTGGTAGAGAAGGCCCATGTATTTGAAACTCACAGTAGCTTTGACATCACTACTGTCTGATAGAATGACCAAAGCACCATTGGACAACTCTGGGGTGATCTCCTTTGAGATATTGTAAGCCTTACCTGGTTATTGTTTCTGGCTCCTGTTTGGAACAGCCAATAGCTTCTCCTGTGACTTTTTACTTTCCTAAGAGGTGATGACCTCTCTGGGTTGGGCAAAGGTACTCCCTGGCTCCTCTTTTCCATTTGCATGATTCTAATGTGCACTCTGCTACCTGAAATCTTGTGCCTAATTTCCTGCAGAAAGAACCTGCATGTTCTCTAGCAGCAGTTCCTTTGCTCCGTTTACTTGACACTGTAGTCATGAACCAGGCATTGTTGAAGGTGCAGCTGCCACCAAGGGGAGCCCGGGCATGGGGACACATTTCCTTATTACTAGCAGTCAACTCTGAGAAGATGGTTCACTGGAACTAGATTGTAACACAAGGGTTCAAGGAATGGAAGTTAAACAAGGATGTGTTATCAAATTACTTTCTACCTGGAGCATTTTCCTCTGCTGGGGACACTCTGGGAGACAGGACCAGCACCCCTCATATTGTCTGACTCTAGAGCCATTGGGTATTAACAAATTCACTATTGCTGATAGACAAGGACAGCTCAGGGGACATTTGTTCTCTGGCACTTCTATTTTTGTGGTTCTGGGGTTTGAACTTAGAGTTTTATACTTATTTGGTAAGTATGCACTGTACCACTTGAGCCACTTCCCTTTTTCTGCTTCAGTTAGTTTTAAGATAGGTTCTAGGGTTTCTTCTTGGGCTGGCCTTGGATCACTAACTTCCTACTTCCACATTTCATGGAGCTGGTTATAAGCACCTGTCCCTGTGCAGGGCCAGTTCTTGGGCACTTCAGATTTGCCATCTGATATCCTTGTGGAGAAAGAGAATCTGCTGGAATCTTTTTTTTAAGTTTTTTTTTTAATTGTGAAAATACTGCACAGAGGGGTTACAATTACATGAGCAAGGTAATGAGTACATTTCTTATCAAGCATTGTTGCCTCCTCCTTTGTTTCCCCTTATCATCCCTGCCCTCCCCGCCCCCCCACCAAAGTTGTAAAGTTCATTTTTGGACATAACATCTTGTACATCTCATTGTTGCAATGGATCCACCTGTATCAAGAAGCAACAACATGAGAGGATGAAAAATAGAAATCCAGACATTAATACTTAGACACCAAGGAATTGAAAGCAGGGTGTTATGAACCATTTGCCCATTATCTTCATAGCTGATAATCACAATCCAGAGTCCAAGAAAGACACCAAATGTGGGCCTTCCATGCATTCCAGACAATGACTTTCCAGATACTGATGTATAATAATAATCGAAACCAGGTTTTTAGATGCCAGGCCCAAAGTCCAGGAGTCCCAAGTGAGGTCCAGCCATTCTACTGCAGGAAATTAGGCACAAGATTTCAGGTAGCAGAGTGCACATTAGAATCATGCAAATGGAAAAGAGGAGCCAGGGAGTACCTTTGCCCAACCCAGAGAGGTCATCACCTCTTAGGAAAGTAAAAAGTCACAGGAGAAGCTATTGGCTGTTCCAAACAGGAGCCAGAAACAATAACCAGGTAAGGCTTACAATATCTCAAAGGAGATCACCCCAGAGTTGTCCAATGGTGCTTTGGTCATTCTATCAGACAGTAGTGATGTCAAAGCTACTGTGAGTTTCAAATACATGGGCCTTCTCTACCAGGTCTCCACCACCAACAGTTTACGTGAATCTGGTCTGAAAAGGACAGAGAAAGGAGATTTGTGTGTGTGTGTGTGTGTGTGTGTGTGTGTGCGTGCGTGTGTGTGTGTGTGAGTGTGTGTGTGTGTGTGTGTGTGTGTGCATGCATATGTGCATGCATGTTGATCCTTGGGTTTGAACTCAGGGTTTGGGCTCTGTCCCTGTGCTGCTTTTTGCTTAAGGCTATAGTGCTCTAGCATTTGCACCGTAGCTCTACTTTTGGCTTTTTTGGTAGTGTGTTGGAGCTAAGAGTCTTACAGTCTTGCCCCCAGCTGGCTTCAAATTGTAATCCTCAGATCTTGGCCTCCTGAGAAGCTGGGTTTACAGGCATAAGCTACCAGCATCCAACATGAAAAAGATATTTATTATATGGCAGCCATGGGGAGACAGCACTTCAGTAAATCTACAACCTTTCGGAGTCTAGACTTTGACTTCAGTTTAGATAGGGATAATTGGGGGGCAGAGGCTTGAGAAAGGTATGCATAGTTAACAGTCTCCAAGTCACAGGTATGGCCTGGTTGACCATATGCTTAGTCTTTGTCTCTGGAGGAGTTCCAGAGACGTGATTATCACTTTACCATGGTGACAGAGCAGAAATAAGTTATCTTATAGGTGATTTCCTGCAGTTTGGCTGTTTCCTTTAAGATAATATGCTTGGGTTTTTGGGGGGGAGGGGGATTCTTTAACCTTCATGTTTAACATGCTTACTAGAATATTCCACTTTCCTGGAACTGAGAGTGATTGTAAGTGACTGCAGCAGAGAATAATTTAGGTCAAAAAGCACAGATAAAAAAGCTGGAAGACTATTAGTAAATTCATAGGGCCCAGCAAAAGCATCTTTAAGGGGCCTCTTAACATAGGCACAGTGTATTGCACCCAGGGAAGCTCACCCGAGCTTCTGGTATAGTGTTTTTGTTTTGTTTTGATATTAGATCATATTCTTCACACAGTTAGCCTTAAACCCTTCCAGAGGTTGGAGAATGAATACTACTTGGGACAATGTTTCCATCATAAATCATACTATTAGACTAGTTGGAGGCCAAAGCCCTCAGGTAAACAAAGATACTCATATCAGACAGGTTATTACAAGGGCCAAGAGTTCAACTTCAACAGCTAAAGGAAATCTGAAGCAGGTCTTTTTAGGTAACAGTGTTTCCCCCTCCCCCTCCCCGGCACCCCCCACTATGCCTGCCTCAATTCTTACTGTCCTCTCCTGAAGGGAGCCCTTCCTTCTGCTTAGATGGAGCAGTGGAGCTGCCCTCTTGCTTTACAGTATCTGAAACACCACATCCTTTTCCTTCATGGTGTTTTACACCTTTTCCATTGGTGACATGTCACTCGAATCGTTATTCGTATTATTGAATAATGCATCCTCTAGGATGGGGTCAGTCTTGGTCACCACCATAAGTTGGTGGTTAGCCCAAGGCTTGTCTTATAAAATTATTACAGGAAACAAGTGTAGAATAGGTACTGAGATTTAAAAAAAAATTGCTAATGAGCTAAGTACTTGTGTAATCTTAAACAGGTGAACACACAATGGAATGTTTGTTTATCCAGTGCCTGGTACAGGAACTGGAAAAGTCAATCCTCATTTATCCAAGCACATTTCCAAGCTGGCTCGCTCTTGGGGTAATTGAGAATTGAGTCTATTTTGAACAAAGCAGTTCAATTCCAGATGTGATGAGAGGCCTGGAGACTAAGCAGACATGGCAAGAACCTCGCATTTAATACTTTGGTAAGGAAGTACAGCTCACTGGAAAGAGGCAAAACAGCACTATTTGGGCTTTTATCCATTCACATTGTGATAGGTACAGCAAAAGTAAACTGCATTTCTCGCTCTGGATTCTGGGACAAAATTGTCTTTCTCCTGAGAGCTCATCTTTTTAGGTATTCCTTCATGCCTCCTCTTTCTCACATCTTCCTCTCATCTTTGTTTCCTGCACAGTGTCAAGCAGCAAACCTACCTATTCTGTAATGGCTTTGCTGTCTTGCTTTTCCCCCCTACTCCCCTCTTTGTCTCAGCTTAGCGAAACTACACGTATTGAATTCTTCTAATCTTTCCTGACAGATCAATCCTTTTTGGCCCTTAATTATTCATGTGGCTCTCCTCTGAATTTCCTTCAGGCGGCTGGCTCCTTTGTGGTGGTTGATAGGTTATGTCTGAAGCTTGCTCATTTAGTTCCCAGGAGGTGGCCATCCTTGCTTAGGGCCAGAGCCCTCAAGAAGGCAGAGGAGAGGAGTCACAGGAGATAGGGTGTCCTACAGGGAGAGAGGATAGACGGACTTGCTTTCATGTCTGGCCCCACACTTACGCCTTTGGAGTCGAGTGCTGAATATTGAACATCTGCTGTCTCACTGGCAAAATTGATGGGAAGAAATTCTTTCATTGCAGAGGTCATTATAAATAGTAAGTGAAGTACTAGGCGACTGCAAACACTCCTTCCATGGAAGCCTTTCTTATTCTTTTGAAGTATCTGGCTCAATAGCACCCCCTTTGGCTAGACATGGGCCTCTCTTCTTCCATTTGAATCTGTACAGTCCTAGTGTTACAGCTGGGAGGTCATGCTTAAGATGTACCTGCAGCCAAGCAAAGCAGGTTCTCTCCTTCCATGGAAAGAAGTTATTCACTAGAACGGAGTGGAGAAAACTCTCCTTAGCGTAGCAGACTTGTCATCTTGTATCAGAATGGTCTCCTGACGACGCCCTTGTCTCTGTGAGGCTGGCCAAATGTCTGTAGTCTCAGGCTTGGCCCAGCTACAACACGGAATGAATGTCCTGCAGCGAGGAACAAGCTGTCCTGGGTGATTAGGAACCCTGGCTCATCTTCTAGTAAACTTCCCTTTACCCAGTACCTTAGGTAATTCCACCATAAACTTGGCCTCAAAGTGCCATTTTCTTTAAATAACCCCCAAACTTCCCCCTACCCCTTCTTCTCATTCTGGTAATTGAAGGCTTTCCTAAGATGGTCCCAGCCTCATCTCAGTCTTCAACCCCAACTGCTGCCGGTCAACAGAGAGGTCATTCAGCGGTTATACTGTGGTGGGCCTGAGTCACTGTTTTTCTGCAGTGCTGGTTCCCAGACTGAAATTTTACTTTTTAAATAGATGCCATGTAAAAAAAAATCGACATGTCTCCCTTTCTTAAAGCCACAGAAGAGCAGGGACCAGTGGTTTCACGTTCCTTTGTGCTGATTGATGGCAGCTTGGTAGATAGGCAGGGCACAGTGCCAGGGATTCCTACAGATCTCACCCCAGCCAGGCACTGGTAGCTCACACCTGCATCCTAGCTACTCAGGAGACTGGGTTCTGAGGGCTGCAGTTCGAAGCCAGTTCTGGCAGGAGAGTCAGTGAGATGTTTGTATCCAATTAACTGCCAAAAAAACACAACCCCAAAAAAACACAACCCCAAAACAACCCAGATATGGAGCTATGGCTCAAGTGATAGAGCTCTAGCCTTGAGAAAAAAGCTCAGGGACAGCACCCAGTCCCTGAGTTCAAGTCAAGGACTGGTGTGTGCGTGCGCGCGCAGACAGTAAATAGTTTAGGCTTGTGGGATGTAAATATGCTATTGGTGACTACTCAACTCAGTCTTGGTCATGTGCAAGCAATCTTAGATATGTGAATGCACAGAGCTGAACTGCAATAAAAATGTATTGTCATGCAGAGGGATGCATCTGGCTTCTAGACCATCCCAGCTCCTCCTCCTCTCTTGTAGCTACAAAGACACTGGGTGCTGGTGGCTTACGCCAACAGAAGGATAAGATTTAAGGACTGCAGTTCAAAGTCAGCCAGGGAAGAAAATTCTGTGGGACTCTTACCTTCAAATAACTAGCAGCAAAGCACAAAGTGGAGGTGTGGCAAAAGTCGTAAAGTGCCAGCCTTGAGTAAAGAATCCAAGTATGTAGCCAGACACTTGTGGCTCATGCCTGTAATCCTGGCTGCTCAGGAGGATGAGATTTGAGGATTGTGGTTCAAAGCCAGACTTGGCAGGAAAGTCCATGAGACTCTTCAATAAACTATCAGAAAACCAGAGTTCAAGTGATAGAGCACTCACCTCAGCTGAAGAGCTGAGGGACAGAGTTCAAGCCCCACGACTGATCCAAAAAAAAAAAAAAGAATCCAAGTGTGAACTTGAGGCCCCGAGTTGTTTAAGCCCCAGTACCAGAACACAGAGACAGACAGACAGACAGAAAGACAGAAAGACAGACAGAAAGAAAGAAAGGAAGGAAGGAAGAAAGAAAGAGAGAGAGAGAAAGAAAGAAAGAAAGAAAGAAAGAAAGAAAGAAAGAAAGAAAGAAAGAAAGAAAAAAAGAAAGAGAAAGAAAGGCCAGAATGACACAGTGGGACTCCTCTTTGTGAATGAGGAAACTCTTAGGGCAGGCGGGGGGGGGGGGGGGGGGGGGGGGGGTTGGGGGGGTAGGGATAGAAGAGAGCCTTACGTTTACATTTTCTCAATTACTTTATGTCAAATCAAAGGGAATTAGAACTTCCGTGGGAGTTGAGTATTTTAACATTAAGCTCTGGAGAAATCCTCCCGTAAGCGAAGGTTTGGCATAGGTGTGGAGTGTTATTATGAGGCTACTTTCCCTATGCTCAGATTTACTCCCACGGAGGCTTACCCACCTCGCAAACCCCATGTCAATATTGATCTGCACCCCCTCATTTCTTCCACTCCATGTAAACACATGCCGAGGCCCAAGTCTGAAATCAGTAGCTTTAAGGAGAGAATTAAGCTCACGATTAAAAATAGTTTGTCTCGGCATCTAACTTCATTTTCCTCACTGACAGTAAAGCAAGAGATCAGGACTTACCTACCCCCAGGTTGCCAGCTTAGACTGAGGTACAGGGTAAGTCATAGGAAATGGTGCAGGGGGCGGATGTGATGCAAATGAGATACACAATCAGAGCTGTGCCTGGCCCACCCGAGCCCACCCCAACCTGCAGATGACCTTCTGGGAAATTAGGTGAGAGCTGGTATTTAATAAAGGCTGTGGTTTTTTGAGATGATCACAGTTACGAACCTTACTGAGTGGATTTAGGCTTCAGTGACCTTTATATGCTGTTGCAAATAGTGGCAGAAGGTTTAGAGGATGCAGAATTGTGCTCCCTGTTGTCGAGAGAGAAGCCTTGCTGTCTTTATTAGGTGTTTGTGTTGTTGTTAAGGATGCTAATGGCGTCCCTTTCACCAGCTTGAATGGGGAGGGCCCAGTTGCGTTATGCCCAAAGGGCCTTCTATAATCATGTCTATATCAAGGGTCACTGAACTATGGATTGCAATACTTTGCAAAGATATTGCATTTGCTGCAAAGCCACAGCGTGGCCTTATTATTTTATCTGCCTCCAGCCATGCGGACAGGGAGGACACCGGCTGTGTTTATGGGCCTGTCTCTGTTTTATTAGTGGACGCTTGGCTGTGTGTACCTTGGATGGCTGAGGACTTGACCTCAAGCATCATGGATGGCTTAAAGCAAAACATGCCTATTTCTTTTATTGCAGAATAGGAAACAACATCCTGCTGTATTTGAAGAAGGATAAAATAAGCATCTGGGTGCTTTTCCTTCTGATGCATAACACCCTTGACAATACTTCATGACACCCTACTTCACCATGCCAGCTTGCCCCACCTGGAGGATTCACTGAGCCCACATTTTGCTTGATAATTATATTGCACAGTAAATGTTGTCTAATTCTGGACTCAAATTCAGCATCTGATGCTTTTGCTCATTGGCTGATGCTCCTGAGCCATGCCTCCAACCTCTGTATTCTTTATAACTTACATTTAAATCTCTAAGCCATTTTGTTTGTTTTTGGGGGGTGTGCGTGTGAGTAGTGTAACATTAGAGCTCCATGTTCATTCTTTTGCATGTAGATGTTCAGTTTTCCAAATGCTATTTATTCAATTTATTGCAACATTCATTTTATATACTGGATTTTCCTTTTATTTTGTAGTACAGGGTTTGAACTCAGGGCTGCATACTGTAGCCATCGCCCTCTCTCTTGCTCTAGTTATTTCTGTGTCTGATATTAGCTGTGGGCTTGTTATATATGAGGACTTTGTCAAGTTGGGGTAAATTCCTTCTCTACTTAAGTTTGTTATTGAAGGCAACTTATGGAGTTGGAGAAAATATTTTCACAAAGTATATTGGTGAGAGACTGATATCCAAGCTATGCTCTTTCCATTGAATAGCATTAATAGTAATGATAGCTTAAGAATAGACAAATGTGGGCTGGGAAGGTAGCTCAGTGGTAAAGTGCTTGCATTGCATGCCTGAGGCCCTGGGTTCGATTCCTCAGCACCACATAAGCAAAAAGAAAAAAGCCGGAAGTGGCGCTGTGGCTCAAGTGGTAGAGCGC
>NW_012267240.1:16260624-16291545 GCF_000151885.1 Dipodomys ordii
GTTTTGTGCTAGAACACTATCTTAAGGCAACCATCAATCAAAGTTTGCATTTGTACAGTCAATAGTCTACAGATACAATCTAGTTCAACAGACACATCTATTCAACATCAAACAACTATTTGTTAATGGGTTTCGAACTGCAGAGAAGAATTTGGAAAACCAGAAATTATTAGGGTTAGGGAGAGATGTGGGTAAAAAATAGGAATAGATTGGTGTGGGGAGGCACAAGGAGAGTTAACTATGTCCTAATCCCAATGCAGGAAATAGGTTGGGTAGGATGTAAGTAGAGAGAGAGAGAAAAAGAAGAAAGGGAAAGGGAAATGAAAAGAGACCAGAAAAAAATAGAAACGTAAAAGTTAATATTCTTATGGAGATTAAAAGACCATCTATTTAGAGAGGAATGTTAGTATATTAAGAGAAGGGAAGGGACATAGAGGAGAAGTGAAAAACTTAAAAAAAATGCTTAAAATATTATATAGGTATAAAGAGGTAGTACTGCTATTAAGGAATTTAAGTCTCAGAGGTTTTGAATTGAGTAATAAATTTGTGGATTAAGTGTGTACACAATGGGGGATAGGGCCTACTAGTTAGCTATGGGTTTATCTGAGGATGTGCAGGACAAGAGTTAAGTCACATAAAGAAGATCAAAAGAGAGGAAAAGGTGAAAAGGATAAGAAAGGGAGAAAAAAAGATCACAAGTTCAGCAGAGCTAGACAAAAAACAAAAAGATAGTTAAGAAAGAAAGAAAAAGAGAAAGAAGACAAGAAAAGAAAGGAAAATGCACGTTCACGTATTCCTAAAATAAAAATTATAAGAGGAAAAAAAAGTTACTGGAAAACAATTATTTTTTCAAAAAAGGCAAAAATTAAAGATTAATAAAATTTTTAGAAAAGGAAAAAAAATTTATATATATATAAGGTAGCATGGCCATTATTTAGCAAAAAAAAAATGTTGCTGAGAAGGTAGAGGAATTAAAACTCTTGTGACCTTGAGATGAGTTAGATTATCTCAGAAGGAAAGCCGGCATTAGCAGAAAGGGGAGAACAAAGGTGCTGTTATGTGCTATGTCTTCTCAGTACTATATTCTACAGTACTGCTTAGAACCTAGTCTTTCTATAACCCTCATCGAAACTTGGAGATACCCATTGTTCAGATGGTCAAGTGAGTTGATTACTTATAGCCTCAAAGGTAGGAATGGGGCACAGTTCAGTGTCTCTCTGTTGGCTTCCATCTTTCTCTTCTAAGCCAGTTGCTTTTTGGTGAAAGCTTGTGAAACTTCACCCAGACTAGAAGAAGAATCTGCCTCAGCCAAGTGGTGGTGAGCTGAGCAGGCTGCTGGTCTGTACCTGCAGCTATTCCTGTGTCTTCAGAGCTGGCAAGTGCTGAAGTCCCAGCAAATCTCTGACTCCTAGGCTTTGTGTAGACCAGAATGGGGCTCAGATCCAAGAGTAAGAATGTGGAAGAAGACAGGGAGATGTGGGGAGGCCTGCTGAATGACTCACTTTGACATTTATTGTAGGCTCTGCTCACTGTTGTAGGTCTGACTTTTACTGTAGCCACTCTGTGAAGTGACATCACTATGAATGCTTGCAGCACTTACATATTAAGCCATGTCTCATACAACCTTGTTACGCTCAGATTACTAAGAATTCAAAATCAATACATTGAAAGTGTGGGTTTTCTTTTTCATTAAATAAGCTGTTACTATGTACCTTTGATGTATCAGGCCCTGTGTCAGGCATGCGTATCAAGATCTGTTTCCCTGGATGTGGTTCCTGCTCAAGGCTACCATCTAATGCTGTGACGCAGTATTGCAGAAGAGAGGAATCTCCCTCCTCCCTCCTCCCCTGGGCTTTCCCAGAGGAAAAAGCATTTGAGTTGAGGGGAGGATGCTGCTGGTAGGAGGTGTAGGAGTTTTCCAGGAGGAGGAATGCAGAAATGAGGACTGGAGATTATATGGCCACCACATAAGCATGTAACATAAATTCTACATGTGTGTTTAACATTACACAAATCTTACTGTCATCACGCTTGTATTTTATTGCTGAAGATTCTTACATCGTTAGCCTGTAACAGTATTTCAGTATTTTGTGTGTGTGTGTGTGTGTGTGTGTGTGTGTGTGTGTGTGTGTGTGTGTATTCCAGCATTCTATTAAAGTGTCATTTGGCATGCCTGCAATAAGTTCAAGTGACAGGACTGTCCACCTGTTAACCTAATATTTCTTGCCCTCACTATTGTGGCATCAGTTGCATACACAATTTCATTTAAGTTTTACAACAATTCTATGGATTGAGTATTTTTTGCCCACTTTTTGCAGTTGGGATACTTGAGAGGTAAAATAGTATAATTGTATTGTTTAGGCTTACATCTCCCAATTCGTACTGGTGATTTGTTTGAAAAAAAATGGTAAATCATTTGATTACTCTCAGTGTTAACTTCCCCATCAGTCCATACTATTTCTCCATCAGTAATACTAATCCAGTACTTAGCAAAGCATTAGAAAAGAATTAATTGAGATAATCTATGTTCAACTTTTGGCTCAGTGCCTGGCTTCACTCAACGCCTCAATTGAAGGATAAATATCTTTAGTTATTATTGTGGTCATAGAGGTGAACATACTCAGGATTGGTCACTCTTTTATCAGATGCCAAAACATATTTGGGTTGTTTGAAAACCAGAGCTCAGATTCAATGACCAGGCAGATTTACAAAGTAAATCAAGTTGTGGAAACACCATGTGTTATAAATAAATAAGTGAAGGCCAGCATTAGGCATGATCAAAGGAATTCTTGTAGCCATGCTGGGGTGAGTAAATGGGTGTGAACACAGGGAAAATAAATACCTAAGATGTTTGAATACAAAGACATAAATCCACAGAATTCCCTTTCTTGGATTGCTTTTAGTCCCCTTCCCTGCATCTTTTTCATCTTTTACCGTGAATGTAGGGATGAAGAGATTCATACAAATCTGCAATTTTGGCATTTTGTATTATTTCTCTTATATTTATTTAGCCTATGTGTTCTTAATGATCAATTTGACCATCATTGGCAATTTGAACTCAACTCATTTAACAACTGTGAAATTTGGCAGAGATCATTCTGGTTTGCAACTACTGCCCCCTGAAATCTCGCTAGATAAAGAGTTAGTTTCTCATGTAAATCCAAAGATGAGGTGGGGGAGATTTCGCTGAGCCTTGTGCTGGAAGGAAAAGACTGGAAGTGACATTTAACAAGTGCCGATCTGTGTTGACACTGCCTTTTGATAATCCCTTCAAATTGGTGAGTCTGAGCTTCCGGCTCAGCCGCAGAACTCACTGGAGACACCAGCATCCTTTGAAGACATAGCTCTCACGTGTCCAGTGGCAATGTTATTTGAACTTTAGCATTCATACAATCCTTTCTGGAGGGGTACACTTTGATGTTACGTCAAACCCCAAGAAACTACGTTTTCTAGTTGTAGCTCGGGCTTAACTAGTGTCTCCAGGCTGAGCAACAGAAGGAAGGAGAAAGAAAGGATGGCATGCCACTCCATGGAATAAGATGTCACTGAGCAGCCAGCACAACAAAGGGAGTTATTGGTATTTTTTCCTTTTTTTGGCTTGGTTTTTAAATTCTCACCACAGTTAAATGACCCATCAGATAGTGAAATATGCAAACACATCCCTTTTTTGGATGTGTTCTCTTTTAAGTCCATATCTTTCTAGTGATAAAGCTCATTTATGATCTCCAGTCTGAGTCTCTCTCACTCTCTCTCTCTCTGTGTCTCTCTGTTGGTAACTCATACCTACTTGGCTTTCTTCTTCACAGCTGGTGCTCTACCACTTGAGCCATGCCTCCAGTCTGACATTTTACAGGTTAACAGGAGATGCAGTTTCTCAGACTTTTCCACCCCATGTGGTTTCGAGACTCAGTCTTCCAGCTCCCAACCTTCTCAGTAGCTGGGATTACAGGTGTAAGCTACCGGTGCTCAGCTTGAGTTTCTTTGTAGCCAGTTATTTTGTGTTTTTGTCCTGGAAGGTTCCCATCATTTTTTGGATGATGGTTCTCTCTAGTTGGCCTTGGGGGATAAGTAAAGAAACTCTGCTCCAAACTTGTGTCAGGGCATATTAAAATTGATTCTCTGTCTTTCCCAGTTTCTTCCCATCTGCAGCTTCCTCATGGCAAAAGGAAAGGCGATTACTCATTTTATTAGAGGCCTGGAGACTTCCAAGTCTTCTGGAAGGAGAGACAAATCACCATTGTTTATCTTGTCTGCAAGTTGTCTGAGTAGGCTATAAGCTTTGGTCTGGAACAGTCTAGAAAAAGCACTTGACTAGTCAGTCTGTCATGAAAATTCTCAGGTATAGCATCTTAATTGCTTAACTCATTCTGTTTTCCCTGTATGAGTTATCTCATCTGGGTAGAAAAATCTCTCCAGAAGAGATTACACTGTCTCAGAACAGGTAGACAGTAGGTAGTTGTAGTGGTTAAGAATAGACTAGGCACTGATAGCTCATACCTGTCATCCTAGCTACTCAGGAGGCTGAGATCTGAGGATTGAGGTTCAAAGCTATCCCAGGCAGACAACTCTGGAAGACTCTTGTCTTCAATCAACCAATAAAAAGTCCTAAAGTGGTGTGGCCCAAGACATAGCATGCCAGCCTTGAGTGGGAAACTAAGCAAGAGCATGAGGCCCTGAGTTTAAGCCCCAATATCTGCACCACAAAAATATATTAAAAAGAAAAAAAAAAAGAGTAGAAGTCAGGTGCCGGTGGCTCACGCCTGTAATCCTAGCTACTCAGGAGGCTGAGATCCGAGGATTGCAGTTCAAAGCCAGCCTGGGAAGGAAAGTCTGTGAGACTCATCTCCATTAAAGCAAGAGAAAACCAGAAGTGGCACTGTGGCTCAAGCGGTAGAGTGCTTGCTTTGAGTTGAAGAGTGCAGGGACAGCGCTTAAGCCCAGAGTTGAAGCCCTACAACTGACCAAAGGGGAAAAAAGAGAGTAGAACAGGAAATGGGTGTTCAATGGGTCATATTCATTTTCTGTGGCTGTCCTAATAAAGTACCTCACATTGGATGGCTTAGCCAAACAAAAATTCATATTCTCACTGGAAGCTGGAAGTCTAAGATCAAAGTGTGAGCAAGGTTGGTTCCTCTCAAAGACTTTCCACTTGACTTGAAGCCCAGTTGCTGGTGGCTTATGCCTGTAATCCTGGGTAATCAGGATACTAAAATCTGAAGATTGTGGTTTGAAGCCAGCCTGGGCAGAAAAATCTATGAGACTGTTATCTCCAACTTACCAACAAAAAGCTAGAAGTGGCTCAATTGGCAAAGCAACAAACTTGAATGAAAATGCAAAAACACAAAGATCTGAATTCAAGTCCAAGTACTAGTATACACACATACACACACACACCACACACACACACACACATACACACACTAAGTAGTCCATGGCAGATACCATTGGAGGCTTGAGCCAGACAGACTTGCAAGGCTGCTATCTTGAATAAGTGACTTCCTTTTTTCACTTCAGTTTCTTCAACAGGAAAGGAAAATGATAGACCCTCTAGCATAGAGTCCTTGTCAGGATTAAATGGGACCATGTGTGTAAACTCTACCATACAACAAGAGTCCATCATCAACATTTCATCCAGATATCAGCTCTTCCTCTACACTCCCAGCGACCTGGCTCTGTGATTGACACCATTTGATTAAGATACCTAGCTGGCTTTCTTGGGAGGAGTGCAAAAAAGGACATAATGAGTATTAAATTCAGGTTCTTTGAGATTTGTAAAAGTTGAACAAAAATTCCTATGTCCACAGGGGAAGAAAACAATTTACTTTTGTAATGAGTGCTCTTGTTGGTTTTTGGAAATACCCACTGGGAGCCTGGCCATAAAACAGAACCAGGAGAAGGACCTGTGGTCATTGGTGGCAAGGGTGGAGTCTTCTGATTGGACCAATGTCATTGTGTGGGAAGGGATTAGCTGTAGAGTAGATGGTTCTAAAAGCAGGTTGCTCCCACCCTCAGTTTCTCTGGCTGATTGGCTGGTCTCTTTCACCTCCTACCATGCTGGATGTACATGCTTGCCCAGATCCTGAATGTCGTTTCTTTATAAATCAGCTAGTCTGTGGTAAACAGACTGTTATGGTAACAACAGACAAAGAATGGCAGCTTGGAGTTGACTCTGCCTCCCACTGTGTAAATGCCTCTCAGATCTGTGGCAGCAGAGACACCATCATGGAGTGCAGGTCATGTGTCAGCACATCCTGAAATGACTGTGACCCCGTTAGGTGTGTGTTAGAGGAAAGAGATGGCTACACCTTCTCCAAGTGACTGAAAACTGAAGGGACAGGAGAGAAGGACGGAAGCACGGCTGTGACTAACTAGGAGAAAGAAATCCATACATTTCTTCCTGAGAACATAAAATTAAAAGTTAAAAAAAAAGCAGAAAATAAAAAGATTGCCCTCCCGCTCTGCTGGCTGCTAGTCTCCCTGTAACATTTGTCAGACAGGAAGAAATCGATTGCTTGCTTCATTAGACCGAGCACCAAGCTTCAGAGTTAAAGGGTGTACAGCCTTACGTTTTGTGTTTGCCTGCAAAATTCACTTCCTCCTTCTAACTCTAGGCCAGGGACAAGCAGGGGTGTTTCCCCAACTTATCCACAGGACCTCTCAAGCATGCTGCTTCACTGGGCTCTTGTTTCTAAGGAAATAGAGTCTGGTGCTTTTATTTATTTCAACAAAGGGTTTGGAGATTAAATGTTTCCAGAGCTCTTTTGCAGCAGTGACTGAAAGACAGATTTCTGGGAATGTAGGGAGATTACAGAAGTGTGTGTGTGTGTGTGTGTGTGTGTGTGTGTGTGTGTGTGTGTGTGTGTGTTGCCCACACACATGTAACAGTACTAGACTTGAACTTGGGGCTTTGTCTTCTTGTTTGGCTTTTTTCACTCAAGGTTGGCACCTTTCCACTTGGGCCATTCTTCCACTTCTGACTTTTTTGTGGTTAGTTGAAGCTAAGAGTCTCATGGACTTTCCTACCCAGATTAGCTTTGAATCATGATCCTCAAATCTCAGCCTCCTGAATAGCTAGCATTTTAAACATGAGCCACTGGTGCCTGGTGAGGGTGTAGAATTTTTATTGTGAAATACGGTGACCTGAGTTAGGTGTTCTCAAAGAAAGGAAGATACCCTAATTGTAATATGGTTCTGTAGAACCATATTCTGAGTCTTAGCTTCGATAGCTCAGCTGGGGAAGTTGGAAAGAGAAATGTGGTGAAAAAAAATCTAAGTTGACTTTGGAAATGATAAGTTAGAGAAATGGGTGTAGAGTCAAAAGGAAGACTGAAAAATAACTTATCTCTCAATTATTAAGTCCTACAAAGGCAATTTTAAGCAAAGACTTCTCCTTGGACTCAGTGAGAGACTGGCGTCTGGGGATCCTCCCCAAATTTAAATACTACCAGTTTAAATCCCAACTTATTTAAAATGCAGAGTCCTGCCAGGCATCGATGGCTCATGCCTATAATTCTAGCTCCCCAGGAGGTTGATATCTTGGTTGTTCAAAGCCAGCCCAGGCAATTGGATCCAAGAGATTCTTATTTCCAACTAACCAGGAAAACTCCACAGCTAGGGCTGTGGCTCAAGTGGCAGAGAGTGCCAACCTTCAGGGAAAAAATCAAGAGAATGTGTGAAGCCACGAGTCCAAGCCTCAGTATCTTTGTTAAATTAACAAACAAAATATAGAGCCTCACAGAGTCCATGACTATAAAGCACATCTTGTCATATTAGACATGCTAGCCTTTGTAAGTGTGGGAGCTGGACTGGTAGGCTAGGTTGGATATGAGCAGAATGTAGATTGGGCAATTGGGTCCTATGGAAAATATAGCAAGCCATACTTTTATCTCTGTATGGTGATATTGGGTTTCACCTGCCAGACAGACAACCAATGTGCTTTGGGAACTCAGGCTGATGGGAACATGTGCTCTTAGAAGCCAGAAAATGCCTGAGTTCCCTAACCCGTGGGCTCAGGGGGCTGAAGTCTCTTTCTCTGGGAGGTAAGGAGCTGAAGAATCAATAGTAGACTCTGTTGGCATCTTGGTATGAAAAGAGAAGAGGCTGGGAGGAAGACAGTGGAGAAGGTGGTGAGCAATGTGATAAAGGCTTCTGCCTTGTTGGTGGACTTGTTTCTTCTCACTCTCAGAGCCTGCCTTCTTTGTGTTCATCCATCTGGAATGTGTGGTTATTCATCAAGGCTCTCTAGAGGGATAGCACCAATAGAATATACATATGGCGGCCTATGTGTTTGGAGGCTGGGTGGGTCTCTGTGGGCTGAAGAGCCAGAGAACCTGCTAGCTGCTCAGTCTAGGAAGCTGGAAGCCTCAAAACCAGGGTGACCAGTGAGGATGTGGAAGGCTTGGGAGCTCCCTGGAGAGTCACTGGGGTGTATTCCCACCGAAAGACTGATGAAATTGAACTCTGGTATCCAATGGGAAATGACAGCAGCAATTAATATTCCTGAAGCATGGCTCATGTACACACCAGATGGCTTTCTGTTTTTCCTCCATCCTGGCCTCTTGGATGATGCTGTCCTTATTCAAGGGGGAGGTCTTTTCCTGTTTAGTTGCTGTTGTCCCACCTACCAGTCGTCTCTGGCAATGCCTTCACAGATACACCAAAGAGAGTGCTTTACTAACCTCCTCTCAGCCCAGTGAAGCTGGCTGTTTTAATGAGATGGTATATATAATTAGAGTGGCTTAAACAACAAGCATGTATTTCTTATAGTTCTAGAGGCTGGCTGGATGTTCAAGACCAAGGAACTGGAAGATGGGGTCCCTGCTTAGGGCTCTCTTCCTGGTTGACAGAGGATACCAGCTTGGAAAGGAGAGGGCAACTCTCTGGGGCCTCTCTTAAGGGGTCTCTAATCCAATGGATGATGGTTTTACTCTCCACCTCCATCCCAGGTTCTGTCTCCTGATACTATCTCTTTGGGAGTTAGAGTTTCAACATGGATTTGGGGGCGGGGCACAAATATTGAGACCATGGCTTGTTTCAACCTTCCTAGGGCTCTGTTCAGATTCATGCCTTCCTCTCAGCTTCTAGAATGTCACCTGGTTGGAAGAGCAGGATCCATACCTGTACTACTATCCTCACGAAGTTCAAAACTATGGAGTGAGAAGACCTGAGAGGGAAACATTCTGTTGACTTAGTCAACCAGGAAGAAGATCAGAGCTTTAACACCATAGTGAAGCAAAAGAATGGAACTGAAAGAAAGGCTCTCACTGACTCTGATTTTCTTCTTGCCTATGGGAGCTTATGACACCAGGGCCAGCTCTTTTCACACAGTCTTATCCAAGTTCAGACTTTGCAAGGCAAGGGAAGCTAGAGGCAGAGGGCCAAAGTGGCAAGTTTCTAGCCTGAAATGGGGACAGGGAGTTCCTGAACGGAAAGGCCACGTGACTGGGGCCTTCTCATTAGCAGATTCTGCAGAGATCCCTTTCTTCTGAATAGGCAGGAGGAAAGCAAAAGCTGTGTCCCAGGGTTTGTGCCAAGTGGCTTTTGTGATGGATGTGGAGTGGATCCTTAGAGGAAGTTTCCACGTTGGGTCAAACTGTGCTCAATTGTCAAGCTGGTCACATGAGCGTCTCCTCTGTTCTGTTCTGTAGCTCTCACAAATTGATTGTGTCCCAGGATGGCCAATGTGCTACAGTGGAGAATTGTGACATGGAGACAGCAATGGCAGTAGCACCTTTGTGGGTTAACTAATATAAAATGCGACTCTGCTGTTGGGGGGGGGGGTCATGCACAGAGATCATGTGATTCAGTCACTGCCAAGGGCAGCAAGACTAAGACCAGAACCTGTCCTCATCTACTCCCTGTCTTTGCACTTTTTAAAGATGAGGAATGGACTTCTGATAGGGAAAAAAAAACTCAACAATACACCTAAACTTGGACCTATTTGCATTTAGCCACTCTTATCAGCTAAGAGCAGTCTGGTGGTGTGTGAGAAAGGGTGAAACTTCAAAAAGAACCGAAACAACAAGAAATAGCATCTGCAAGTATAAATTTGGCTTTTTGCTCTGCACTTGGAGACATTTTGTCCTTTCTCTAATCCCTTTCTTTGTGCTGCCTGATGAGTTTGCATAGACTCAAAATATTCAAATAGTTACCATCTATGTGATCGCTTATGGTTGCAAAGCAAGGTAAGATAGTGTGCATATCCCAACCCCTGGGTAATGTTTGTTTTCTTTTTTTCTGTTTGCACTGCCTCTTGTTGTCATAGTAAGTGGATTTCATAATACTTAATCCAGCCAGACACAAGAAGCCAGATAGTTTAGCAGCAGCCAGCAGCAAGATTTGGGGTCTGGGTTTTAAAGGATAGACGAAGATAGGAACCATCCTACCAGTGACTGTTGGGAAAAAAAATCAGACCTTCTAGAAAGATCTAGACCAGACCTTGATGGAAAGACAGAAGCCAACCTGGAAACTGACAATTCCATTATTCATGCCAGAGGAAAGGAACAAGAACTGATTTGGGATTCGGGGATTATTCCTAAATAGGTAAATGTCTCACTGCCTTCCCAGTCAGTTTTCAATTTGTACAAATGTTGGCTACCAAATAAGAATTATAGAATATCAAGTAGTTCCAAACACAGCGTTTTAGACATGTTCTAAAAGAGGAGTAAAAAGGTAGGTACAGAGCATAGCTACACTGTAACAGTTGCATTCATGGCAACCAACCTTCGGAAGAACTTTGGCAAGCTCACCACATAAATGACTGGGAAAATAACAAATACTTGGAGTTAATATAGATGCGTCTGCCTTTGTACATGATATTGCCAGATGGCTCACTAAGGTGAGTGGGAAGAATTTCCCCATTAGAATGGATGGATAAATAAAAGATTTGGGACTTTTCAGATCACAGGTCATTATGACAGAGAGGAAAATGGCCTCCCCAAAGTATCCTAGCTTTACCCTTAGATGCTGCGAATATGTCCCCTTACATGGAAAAAGAGAGGCTGTTTGGTTAAGGTCCCCAAGAGAGATAGAGCCAGGGTGGTAAGAATATAAGAAGATCTTTATGAGGGAATTGCCTTGCACAAGGGTGGAGGCTCCGAAGCCCCATGATAACCACTTGCAAGCTGGAGAACCAGGCAAACGAGCAAGGTGGCCAAGTCCACATCACAAGGCCTAATCTGTAACTCTCAGGCAAGGCTGCAGACTCTAGAATCAGAGTGGGAGGGTATCAGTATGAGTTTGAAGTTCAGAGCAAGAAGAACCTGGGCATCCAAGGGCAGATAAAGAGACTGCCTGGCTCTGGGAGGAAGAGTGAACTTCTTCCACTTTTGTTGTTGTTACTGTTTTTCTATCTGGGGCACCATCTGATCAGAGTTCTACCACTGCTGGGGGTAGACTTTCCTTACTCAGTGCAGACCTTCAGGCCAGTCTTCTCTGAAAATGTTCCCAGACACATGGGGCCAACCAGCCTTCCCAATCAAATGCCGAGCCACCCAAGTTTCCCTTTCTGTAGAAGCGAGACCACCAGCTCAGTGCCTGCTGAGACACAGAGACTAATTAATGCAATCGTTGAGAGTAAATAATTCCCTTAATATTCATTGTTCCTTAATTATTATCTCTTCATTTAGCCAGACTGGCATCCAAAAGCAGCCCTCACAAGGACTTTGCAAATGTGACTAAGGTATGGACCCCTGAGATAGGAAAGATAGCCTAGCAATCCGGCTCGACCAGATGAATTGCATGAATCCTTAGGGGCAGAGGTGCAACAGTGCACGTGGAGCCAAGTGGCTGGCTTTGAAGATGGAGAAAGGAACTGCTGGCTAAGCAATGAGGAGTGCTCTAGAATCTGGAAAGGGCAGTGGAGCAGACCTCCCCTCAAGCCTCCAGAAGGACCACAGCCCCCCAGCATCCTGATACTTAGAGCAGTGAGACTTATGTGGGACCACTGAGCTATAAAACTTTCTGATAACACATTTGCTGAGCTTGTGGCAATCTGTCACAGCAGCAATAAAAATGAATACAACCATGGAAGACTTTGAGGCTGTCCATAAGACAGCCTATTGTGCATAGGATGTGATTGCTGGAGCATATTTGCTGCTGAGCTTATGAAGAGCTAACCATGATACGTAGACGTCTATAGTCCTTATCCCTTCAGAAACAGCCACCATCCCTCCCACAGCCTGGCCAACCCCTGGCAGCCCCGAGCGAATGCTGTGTGACTTCATGGTTCTACACGCAATCATCTAAGCACAAAGAATCAGAGGGCTCCCATTCCTACTCTCATTATTTCTACCCAGATCCCAAAAAGTCATGTCCCTGGTAACTTGTCACTAGCTCTTATCCCAAAGGGATATGCTTAGTAAACAACTAAACAGTTCAGGTAGGACAAACAGTTCAGGTAGGACACTAGTGTTTAGTGCAATTGCCACGTGACTTGGAGCATTTATAAACTGAGGATGATACAAAATGTGTAGACTTGAGAACAAAATTACTTCCATTCTCTGGGTAGTTTGCACTGCTGGGAAATGCTGACCTGCCTCTTGGCATCACTGAGGCAGAACGTTGCCTCTGACCGGTCACACGCAGACTCCTAGATAGCAGATTAAAGTCACCAGGCTTTGTGTTTTCTTGGAAAGGTGTCGGCCTCAGCGTACATCAAATCTTTCACTTAAAGTGGCCTCCTCCAAACATTAGTTAATCTTCACTTGTGTTGGAGCCTCTGGCAGGTAGGCAGAAGATGAAAAACTGTGGCTATTTCATTGTCTTGCTTCTTTTCATGAAGATGAATGGAAAAGCAAATGAATTGAGGGAGTATTACAATATATTACATTTGCAGTGTTTAGGCCTCTTTGTAGAAGCCAATAGAACTAGGGCTTGAAGCTGTATAGATGAAGAGGGTTTGATGTGTTTATTGATTAGAATGAAGACATCAGCTAAAAGGAATTATATTCAGTGATCTGCTGTGGGTTTGGTGTGTGTGTATGTGTACAGCACAAGTGTCCTGTGATATAGAAGTTGCCCTTTAGTTCAGGACATTTTTATTGAAAAGATTTATTTGGCAGAATGCCAGTGGCTCACACCTATAATCCTAGTTATTCAGGAGGCTGAGATCTGAGAATCAAGGTTGGAAGCCAGTCCAGGCAGAATTCTGTGAGACTCTTATCTCCAATCAAACACAGAATGCTGAAGGGGAACTGTAGCTCAAGTGATAGCATGCTAACCTTGAGCTCTAAAGCTCAGGGACAGCACCCAGGCCCTGAATTCAAGCCACAGGACCAGCAAAGAATTGTTTGTTCTTTAGTGTATAGCTAGCTATGCCATGAGTTGGACGTTTGATTTTCAATCTTGAAGTAAAAACCAGCAAACAAGCAAAATACAGCTAGATAGGAAGAGTAAGTTCTGGTGTTTTATAGGACAGTGGAGTGAGCTCTCCTGTTGAGAGCAATTTACTGAGGATTTCAAAATCCTCAGCACATATAAATGCTAAAAGTTCCCTAGAATTAATTATTATACATTGTGAACATGTGTTGAATTATTATGCTCTACCCTACAAATAGGCACATTATGGGTCAATTCAAATAAAATAATAAATTAATGAAAAACAATTTCTTTAAATTCCATCATCTTGACCTCATACCTTTTTTTAGTCTCTTAAGCCATGGACTTTATTTGTAGAGTTTGAGTTGATTACGTCATCTTTGTCTGCTTTTGTTCTGGCGGTTCACTGCATCTCTTGTCTGCTCCAGGCATTGAATAAAAGCACAGCATTAAACAACATTCAGACGTAAAGGTTTCTTAGAAATTTCAAAGTAGAAATACTTCTGTTCTTGATTATTTCCATGTCAGTGAGAGAATTTATTCCATTTTTACTAGCCCGATGCTATAAATCGTGTATTAACTACTGAGTGTATTTTTATATACATCCATTCATCCTAAAATTCCTAGTGTTCCCCCAGAGAGTAGTAAAAGGAAATAATTTATAATAGCATAATTAACTTCTGACTATATTTGCAATTACATTTCTGAGTCTCTTCATGATAAGAAAGAAATAATGTTAAATGATTGTGCCCTCTGAAGTATGAAAATATGATCATATTTTCTCTTTTATGAATGTATTTTATTTAAGTCATCAATCTTTTGGAAAGCATTTTTCAAACAGTTTTTTTTGTTTTATATTTTTCTCAGTGTTAGTATGAAACAGTGGATAATAGCTAGTTATATGTGCATATACACATATATAACACAACACATAGCAGAGGTTCTAAGCAATGAATGAAGAAATGAGATCCTTTAATTCAATAGTTTAGTCACAATACCATAAAATGTTATTAATAATCTGAATTCACCTCCCCAACATTTTCTGGCTTTGACAAAAAGTACTTGAGGGATAAAGAGAAATCTTGAGTGTGGGGACTATATTAAACAACCTATTTCCCCTACCTAAAACATTTGTTTATGTCTAGAGAGATTTAGGGTTATCATAGTTTGGGATCCTACTAGAATATAGTTGGTAGGACTAAGCATAGGACTGACATTCTACAGTGAATGGAGTAGCTCCCTACCTCCTACTCCCGAGGCAAAGAATTAACCAGTACAGAATGTTGGTGTGCCACAGTTGGGACCCTTGCTCGAAACCTCTAGCCAGTTGAGCCCACTGGCTGCCTGACTATGCAGTAATTACACTGGATATCACACCCTCATGTCATTAGTTTCCAAGCCTTGAGACCTGTGGGGAGGTGGGGGCCACAGGTAGATGCTGAGCACATCTGCATATATCTGTAGGTTCAAAGTAAATCACAACCTCCCTTTTCCAAGTTACTGTTGTGTTCCCTGATCGTCACCCAATGACTATGTGTCACCTTGTCTGCTATCCATCATAAGATAAATATTCTTGCTGAGGTAATAGAGAAAGACAGACACAGCATATGGTGTCAGCCATTGCTATTTTGGCTTTGGGGAATGTCCAGGTAAGGTCTTTACCCAACATGAAGAAGGTATGGCTCAAGGGATAGAGTTTGTATTGGGAAGATATGCAACAAAGGTCCCCCCTCTACATACATGTGAAGTATTCTGGAGTATTCCTATCTATATGGATCTGATTTGGGATTTTCATATGCAGATCTGAATTATCTCTACTTTGTAGAATTCCATAGGTATGTGCTTTCACTTAGAACCATTATTCTATCCTTCTCATGTTAATTAAGAGGCTCTACATTCCAGTGGGATTATAAACAAAATCACTATATAGAGTCTTGTTTTTCTGCTCTCAGATTGCATTGGATTTCTTAAAACAGTTTTATAATCTCATTTTTGTTAGCTGTTCTAAACTCGCATACTTGGGCCCTTGTTGGAAAACGTATGCAATTCACTATTGAAATATTTTAATTTAGCTAGGCACTGGGGGCTCATGCCCTTAATCCTAGCTACTCACGAAGCTGAGATCTGAGAACTGTGGTTTGAAGCCAGCTCAAGCAGGAAAATTCATGAGACTCATTCTCACCCACAAAAAGCTGGAAGTAGAATTGTGGTTCAAATAGTAGAGTACCAGCCTGGAGTGAAAAAACTTCAAAAAACAGTGCCCAGGCCTTCAGTTCAAGCCCCCCGTACCAGTACAAATAAAGAAAAGAAAACAAAGGAAAAAGGAATCATTTTACAAAGTAATCCATCAGACATCATGGAAGATAAAGAAGTCTTTTGCTCTTGAAAGTCTCTGAACTTTGTTGGAAGGATTGGGGGGGAGGGGGGAGGCTGGGAAGGGATGTGAAGGGTAAACCAAAGGAGGAGGCTGCAATGCTTGGTAAGAAATGTACGCATTATCCTGCCCATGTAATTGTAACCCCTCTATACAGTATGTTCACAAATAAAATTAAATTAAATTAAAAAAAAAGAAAGTCTCTGAACTTTGTCTTCAGGCATTTCTGCTGACTTTGAACTGCAATCCTCAAATCTCAGCCTCCTGGATACCCTTAGTTTCTTGAGTCCATAAAATCTAGAAGCTGCAAAAGTTGGAGTGAGAAGGAATATGGAAACATGGAGCAGCAAATAAGTATTCCATGCAGGTGGGATCACATTACAAAATTAAATGGGTGTTATTTTTAATGACAAATTAGTACCTGTTTAAAATATGGAAAGCATTTCCTAGATACCCATTGGTCAAATGCAGTCATTGTTTTAGATATAAACAGATCAACAGTAAGAGTCCAGCGATGCCCATTTTATTAATAATAACTCTTTTGCAGGAAAATTAATCTGTGGTTACATTAAAAGATCCAGTCCATCTATTTCCTCTCTGCTTCAGGCATCCTCATCTGTGGGAAAGCTGGAATGAAAGGCAAGACCAAAGTGACCCAGCCAGGAGACCTGTGCTCTGCCTTGAGGAACACAGGGCTGTGTTGTGCCTGGCATCCAGGCAGGGACTTCTATCTGCTCAGTTGCTCCATCTCTGAACTGGGCATAATAATAATTACCAGCTTCACAGGAGGGCTGAGTGGATTAATGAGCTAATCTTGTAAAGTGCCTGGCAGGTGAAGAGTTCTTGAGCGATGCTATGATTGTGCTCATTAGTTTCTGTCGACACTGGGAGTGAATCTTAGCAAGGAGACGTGTCATTAATGCAGCAAGTCTTTATGGCTACTCTGATGCTTTCTCATGGGAGAAGAGCTTGGTGCTGCTTTTTGCCCCTGGCTTTGAGGCCCTCTCACTGTGGGTTCATCAGTTTCAGCTACCCAGAATGCCTCCCTCTGTGTTGCCCTTACAGACAACCATCCTGGATGCAGCAATCTCTTAATTAGTTTTGCTTTTCAAGGGCATCCAGAGGTCACAACGAAAGCCAAGTATCCCAAACCTCTTTTGCATGCCTCCTTCAGCTCTGTCCCCTCTGTGCCCATGTCTTAACCTCATAGGTCCAGGATGTTTGGAGAACCCAGCCTGAGCTCCTAGGAGCTCTCCTTGCCAGTGACACCATGGTGGTAGTCTCGCCAGCATCTTCCCAGGGCAGTGAACAGATAGGAGAATTGGTGAGGGAACAAACTCAGGGAACCCAGACCTGGCTATGGGCAAGAGTGACTTTCAAATGATGGATGAGGTTTATTTATACAGAGAATCACTTGCTCTTTTGCATCTTCAAAGCACAAGATATGCATACACTTATTATCGTTTCTTTTCTTTCTTTCTTGTTTAAGTAATGCAGGTCAGGCAGGACAATGATGGGAATTTAGGGCATTTCTCAATAAGCCTGGATGGCAGCTTTGCAAATGATACAGGTGATCGCCCCTCCTCCCTCTTGACTGGGTGAAGTCAAGGCCATGTGCCCTGTTTCTGTGCAGAGCCTTTGGCTCTCAGACAGGGCTGGGAGGCAGGGAGGCCAAACTATGTCCACCAGGCTGTTGTGGACATGTTTTTTCCTGCTTTCTAGAATCAAGTCAGGCAAAACTCTTAGGATCCTGTTTCTTTGAATGCCGCCCTCAGAATGCAGCATACAAATCCCCTCCATGAGTCACACATCATAAAAGGACATTTCTGAGCAAGGATGCAGTGGTACCAAGGGACACTGTCCAGGTTTATTTACCCTAGGGCCTGCCCTGACAGAATGAGAACAATGTGGCCTGCATCTACTTGATGCAGTCTTGGCGGCTTGGCCTGGATTTTCTGAGGAATTGGAGAGTTCTACACCGGGCTCACTTGTTTTATTTGCCTATAAAAGAAAATGCTCTTGGGAAGACATGATTCTCTCATGGTGCTGAGTACACTGAGGTTCTTAATATCCAGCACCATGGGCTGAGGCCCCAGGTGGCCATCCTTGGGTTTGAGATGTTCTGTGTTTTCTCCCATTCCAAGGGCATTAACACTGTCTCTGAACTCCCCAGGGGAGGGAAGAGGCTCATTCCAAATCCCTTCTGCTCCTCCCCACCCAGGAGTCTGCTCTGTGTCTGTCTTTCAATCATGAAAATACTTCCAGAGAATGAGGTGAGAGCACCAAAGCCCCATGAAAAAGGAATACTCAGCTTTGACCTCTTTCTGTTGGCTGGCTTGCTCATGGTTGATGTTCTACCTCTTGAGCCTGTACTCTGTAGAAGGGCATTTTGCTGGTTAATTGGAGATGTAGTCTTACAGACATTTGTGCTCATACTGGCTTGGAACTCTGAATCTTCAGGTCTCAGCTGCCATTGTAGCTAGGATTTACAGGCATGGGTACCTATACTCAGCTATATGAAGGTCTCTGATCTGAATGGATTTGAATACAAAGAAAAAGACAGGGATAGAGTTTCAATCTTATATGTTTGGATAGTTTGCCCCAGGACCATTTGTTAAAGGAGCTGTCTTTTCTTCCAATGTATGCTTTTGGCATACACTGTGGCTGTAACTGTGTGGGCTTATTTCTGGGGTCTTTTATTCCATTGGTGTTTGACCTGTTTCTATTACTATGGCTCTGTAGTATATGTAGAGGTCTGGTATTACAATACTTCCAGCATTACTCTTTTTTTTCTCAGGCTTACTTTTGTTCTTAAGAGTCTTTCGTGCTCCTATATGAATTCAAGTATTATTTTTTTTCTATCTCTATGAAATAGGTCATTCAAGTTTTAGTGGGTATTGTATTGAGTCTATGGATTGCTTTCTATAGTATAGCCATTTTTATAATATTGGCTCATTCATGAACGTAGGATGTCTTTTCACCCTCCAGTGTTTTATTTGACTTCTTCCTCAGTGTTTTACAATTTTTATTGCAGAAATACTACATCCAAGTTAGACTTATTCCTAGGTGTTTTCTGAGACTATTGTGAATGGGATTGTTTTCCTAAATTCTTGGTCAGTTTCTCCATTATTGGTATACAGAAAAGCTACTGGTTTTAAAAATATATTTTTATTGTAAAGATACTGTACAGAAGGGTTACAGTTACATGAGTAGGGTAATGAGTATATTTCCTATAGAGCATTGTTACCCCTCCTTTGTTTTTCCCCTACCATCCCTCCCACCTCCCAAATCCTCCCCCTCCAAGTTTAAAGTTCGTTTTCAACGTAGTGTCTTGTACATCTCATTGTTACAATGGGTCAACCTATTTCCTTGTTTCAGCATTTTGTTATTTCTTTTCCCTCCCCAAATTAGAAAAATATCTATTGATATGTTGCCAAACTGTTGATGAGATCTTAGATTTTATTGGTGGATTTTTAAGTATAATATCTTAATAAGGTCCTGTGTTAGGCCTAAGAGTTCGTGTGTGTGTGTGTGTGTGTGTGTGTGTGTGTGTGTGTGTGCGCGCGTGTGTGTGTGTGTGTGTGTGTGTGTGTGTGCGCGTGTGTGTGCGCGCGTGCGTGTGCCTGCATGTGTGCATGCATGGATACATGCCAGTCCTGGGGCTTGGACTTGGGGCATGGACACTGTCCTTGAGCTTTTTTGTTCCAGGTTAGCACTCCACCACTTGAGTCATAGCTCCACTGACTTTTAAACTTTCTAATGGCCAAACTGAGTTCCAAAGTGATTGTTCCATTTTGTTTCCAACAACAATTATAACAGAGTTCCTCTTTCTCCACATCATCACCTACACTTGGTATGGTTGTTTTTGTTTTGTCAGTTGTGGGGTTTGAACTCTGGGCCCAGGCACTGTCCCTGAGCTCTTCGGCTCTAGGAGAGCACTCTACCACTTGAGTGCCACTTCTGGTTTCTGGTGGTTAACTGGAGGTAAGAGTCTTGAGGATTTTCCTGCACAGGCTGGCTTTGAACCATGATCCTCAGATATCAGCCTCCTGAGTAGCTAAGATTACTGGTGTGAGCTACCGGCACCTGGCTAGTTGTTTTTTTTGTTGTTGTTTGTTTTTTTTAAATTAGCTGTCTGGTAGATATGAAGTACTATGCCATTGTGATTCTAGTTGACATTTTCCTACTAATTACTGATGCTAAGCATTAACCTGCTTATTTACCATCTTATGTCTTCTTTGGTTAAGTATGTGTGTCAATCATTTGTTCAATTTTTTTGCTTGTGATATTAAATTTTGAGAGTTTCATCTATACTTCAGATAAAATCCTTTTGTCATATGTTATTTTATAGATATTTTTCTCATCTGTGCCTGGCCTTTTATTGCATAAAGTTTGTAGAACTTGTATTGATAAAGTCAAATTTATTGATTTCCTAACATAGTTTGTATGCTTTGTGTCCTGTTAACTTATTACTTAGTGGTTTCTGGAAGTCAAATTTAAGGGTTATACTGCTCACTCAGTAAAAATTACTTGGGCACACTTGCTGAAAATCAGTTGATAACATGTATAACTTTGTGATTTTATTTATTGTATTTGGACTTCAAAAGTTCTTCCTCATACTAAGATTAATTCTAATATGTTTGTTTAACTTTTAAAAGCCTGGAGTAAATTTTGGAGGATGGCAAGATATTTTTCAGATTTTATATATGTGTGTGTTTATGTTTATATATATGAATTTGTATATGGACTATGTTCATTATTCTATTAATGTTGTTACTTTATGTACCAGTACCACACCTAGCCATTATAACTTCATGCTTGGCTGCAGTAGTAATTTAGGGAACTATTTCATCATATTCTCTTTCTGCTTATTGTTTAAAATGACTTGTAAAATAATTACTTCAAAATGATTAGAGTCCATTGCAATTTCTGATGGAATAGCATAGTACCAATGGATGTTTTGGAAGAGAACTGTCACTTTTTCTATTTTAGTTATGCAATAGAGAAATCTAGATATGGATTTTTATGTCCTGCATTAAAGCTTTCTACTCTTCAAGGTGGGTTCTAGTGCACATTGCTTATTAGCAATACATTCCTATTTATTTTCTACCTATTACCTTCTATTATATATGGAATCTTTCTTTTTCCCCATTATGTTTTTATAGGCAGTTTCTGCAGACAGGAACATAAATGCTCTCAGTATATTTGTAATTTTTATAGTCACTTAGTAAAATCACTTATTCCATAATTAAAAAAAATTACTTTTATCTCCTTTTAACTTCGGAAGCCTAAATTCTGTTTATCTTTTCTGTTCTCTGCTGTCTTGTTTTCTGGTAGCAAAACTAGTTTTCCTCTTCAGCTCTACAATTCAAAAGCAGTTTTATGGGTTCAAGTTTATGAACAGAGGGAAAACAGGAAGGGGTTTTTCCCACTTTGGAGGAAGATGATTTTTGTTTTTTTGCAGTTATTTTCTCCTCTTTGCCACAGTTTTTACCTTCCTTTCTCCTAAGTTTTAGCAACAGCCACTTCTAATTTTGAGATGGTCGTAAGTTCTTAACCTTCTCTCCCAGTTCACAGGTACTTGAGTGGAAAGCTAATAGAGTCAAGTCATTCTTGAATGAAAGTTAGCCAGACTGGAGGTGAATGAAGTAAACCTTTGGGACCCAGGGTTTGATAGATTTGGACCCTCCAACAATGTTCAGAAGCTTTCATGGAAAGAGGAAGAGGAAGAAGGATGTGTTTTGCTTTGGAATATTTGTTCAGTTTTCACCTGCTTGACTTTTATTGTCTTTCCTCTGGAAACCAGTGCTGCTATTCTTATAATAAGTTAATTAGTCAAGGCTGCTATTCTTGTAATAATTTAATAATTGGACAAGTGCAGTAACATGATCCACACCACATTTCTTCCACATTCAACAACAACTTATCTTGAGGTTGAAAGGTGTTAAGAACCCCCAGTATTCTAAGCAGCATCCCTTCTGGATGTCAGGTGACCCAGACTGCCTTTCTCCCATGGTGACTTCCACTTTCAGCTTTCTGTGTAAAAGAGAGGGAGGGTGAGGATAGTGTTTTCTCCCAGTGATCCTGACATTCCACCTGCAGGAGAAGTGTGCAGAATTGGAGACGTCCTTGATTCCACTTCCAGTGTGCAGCTATCCTTCCGGCATTTACTTCTGTTCCCTACAGTGGAGGCTGCAGGAAGTGCCATGGACTTGTACCTAGAGGAAGGTCTAGGGGTGAAATGCTAATTGGAGCTCAGTGAAGAGTTTAGAGTGGAGATGGGTGGACCATACTTCCAGAATTCAGAGGGCAAAGACATCGTTTTCCCCAGAGGCAGCGAATGTTGTAAAAGCTAGTAGCTGAACCCAGTGTGGGGAAAGTCATGAGGGATGAGTGTACAAGTGCAGGACCCAAGGAAGGGAACTGCAAATTGGAGGTGTCTGAAATGGGGAGGAGACTCTTCTGGGCCCACAAAAGTACCTCTTGAGAGAGAAGAAGGAAGTTGGTGTTTGGGAACTGTCCCAGAAGGGACTCCCACAGCACAAGATAACATTACCAACCAAGTAATGGGTTCCCCATTCTATATCCCACCCCATCTCTCTGGTCCTGAACAAGTCCAATACAAAACAGTGAGCAGAGGACTATGGGAAGGAAGAACAAGATGGAAGAAGACTGAAAGACCATTTCCTCTCTTCCCTCATTTCCCCTCCCTTGCACACTCCACTGTAGACCTGGGAATTTCACCTGCTTTATCCTGAGTTGGTGACAGGGAGAAGTTTTAAATTGAATGAAAGATTGAAATGCTTCTGTAGACACTAGATTTTGGATGCTTCATACTGAGTTTCTTCTACCACTAGAAAGAATGGGTAAGGTTGTAGAGCTTTTCCAAGACCCAGGAAAAGAGATTAGATAGAATTAATTTAAAGAATGTGATTTCCCAGAAGAAAAGCTGACTTTCCATTTTGTGAATTCAATCCACTTGTTATACCAATTACATTTGCACAAAAAATCTTGATCACATCAAATATGATCACTTTACACATATAAAAAGATAATGAAACCTATTATTTTGAATAATTAATACACGCTAATGTTTTTTTAATGTGGTCATGTTGAAATTCTTTGCTAAACTGCTGGTGAAATACTGGGAGAAAATTCTTAGTAGATCAGCTCACTGTCTGTCTTGAGTGTTTTCTTGCAGTCGTGTTCTTCAGGATGATTAATAACGATGCCATCCCAGTGTCCCTATATGCAGTGGTACTGACCTTGACAGGAACTGAGACAAAGACCCAAGATCCTTAACATGCTCTAATAAAAGAAAAGATACTTGCATCTTTTAGCGATAAATATATCCTGGCCAATACACATTCTCAGTAGAATCTGTTTGCTTACAACTATTCAGATTCATATTCGTTCTCATAGAAATTAAGGATATTAAGAGTATAGATGAATGAAGTAAAAATCCTATTAACCTGTGGATAGGGTTCTATCTATTCTCGTTAGACACTATGATCTCCTAAAAGAGTTGTTGAAAGCAACTCCAAACCATGTAACTGGGATATGAGATGTTAACTTTTTTTCCTGGCAGTAAACACAAACTGACCCTGTAATACCTTTTTCAGTCTGATACCATGTGTCCTCCTGGTCCTGAATGTTAGTCTCAAAGCCCAGCAAGTGACTTCTGGGCCTCCCCCAGTGAATGCCAGTTTCTTTTCTGCTCAACATAGCCACGTCTTCATCAACACAGCTCTGCTGGACTCAAAGACTACCTGAGGAAAGAGAATGTGTCCTTTCTACTTAGTCCATGATTCCCACCTAGCACAATTCTGAAGCCAGGAATTGGGCTAAAGAACACTGGCTTCTTCCCTTGGAGGGCTTGCCAGGGTTTTGGCCTTAGCAGGGCACTGACAGATGGCTGAGTGGTTTACACACTTAGCTGGTTCTAGAAAGCAGACTATTTATAATGGAGCTGTTGTAATAGAAAGAGCAAACAGATTATGGACTTGATAACATCTCAGGATTACAACTTTAATCTTTTCCTCTTAATTGGAAAAATCCTTTGGCAGACCAACACCTTTGTAAAATATAGAGGAGCAAAGGCCAAGACCATTTTTACCTGGCTGTTTTCCCTGCCAGTCTCTGCTTCCTCTTACTTTCCTTCTGAGTTCTGACTCTCAGGTGCTCCTTTAAGATAGGTGCACTTTTGAGCAGGAAAAACAGAAAAGTAAGAATAAGATAACAAAAATATCCTACAAATTAACCATCCAGAAACTAGCTGAATTAATATGGTATTATGTTTCCCCACTCGATTTTTGGACACATGTAGTTTTATTAGAAATGAAATAAATTTAGAATCACATTACTCCATATCTTTATCCTGTTTCTTAGTTCATGCATGTTAAACATGGCTGCTGAATGGTCCATTGTGAAGCTGTGGCACGGTTTGAGGCTGGGACTTGTGTGTAGGTATTGACCATTTTCCCAAGGTTTTTTGCTTTTATCCAGTTATGGCAGCATGAGTATCTTTGGCATTGCTGCTGAGCTTCTTCATCTGCCAAGGAGGAAGTGAGCATTGTTGTAGTAAATGCTTACAGCAGAGGGAACATTCTAGATAGGGAATTGGTTGTACAGAGGACATGAGGTAAGGACCACACAGAGAGACCTGGGCAATGGAGCCAAAAGTTCATTCGTGGGCTTGAAACTAAGACAGTCCTTGCCTCTGATCCCAACCTCGTTTCTCTCCAGCATGGCCTCTTTGAACTTAGGAGAATTACCTCCATTTTGGGCCTCAGTTTTATCATCTGCATAGTGGGGTTAATAATTCATGTAAGTCAGAGCTCAGATCCCCAAATCAACTCATCCCTTAGATAAGAAATAATCTATGGAAGTGGTGCTGTGGCTCAAGTGGTAGATTGCTCACCTTGAACTGAAGAGCACAGGGATAGCGCCCAAGCCCAGAGTTCAAGCCCCATGACCAACCAAAAAAAAAAAAGAAAGAAAGAATTTATAAATATTTTGTAATAATTTGAAAATAATTTGTAAGGACTAAGTATCCCACGTTTGGGGATGTGAGCTCACTTACCTTAACTTGAAAACATGGCATTGTCAAAGGAAATGTATGTTAGTCTGAAATGACCACAGTCGGTGTTTGATTGTGACCCCTAGCAAGGCCTACTGATAGAAATCTAACAGTAAACAGAATGAACCAACTGAATTGAACTCCTTTATTTTGGTGGGGGGGGCAGGGTAGTAAATGTTCTAAGAATACATCTTCGTGAATGCAAGTATGAGATATCACTGTGAACTTTTAAAGGCAGTAAGGTATATGGTTATATTGCAGAGGTCACAAATATATACCTATAGTTTGAAGAAATAACAGTCTCAATGCTATGTGAATGTGTATTCACTTAGGGCTTGTGTTACAATTTCCAGTGGGATGGAATTCCAATTGGGATGGAAATGAAGATAATGACTTTGAAAAAAAAAGAATCAGATGACTTAAAAATTGGCTCTAGAGATAAGGACAACATCGATGAATAAACTTTATGCAATGCTATGTAAAGACAATGTATGGAAGTATTTCTACATTAATGCATTATTGAATACAATGAAAACAGGGGTTATACTGTGGGGGAGGGACATACAAAGCAACAAAGAAATCATCTTATAAATATGTTAAAAACAATCCATGAAAGAAAAAAAACATTTGAATACTTACCTTGGGGTTCGTTTCACCTAACATCAACTTATCTGACCTTTTCTGCTTGTCTCAGACATATACTGGTTATTGCAAATAAGGGAAACCTTTGGACCTATGTTTCTTTGGGCTTGGCTTACTTAATTTTTTGCAAGTCTTTCCATTTCCTAACAAATGGGGCAATGTCATTCTTTCTGATGGAGGCATAGAATTCCATTGTGTATATATATATATATCACATTTTCTTGATCCATTCATCTACTGAGGGGCATCTGGGTTGGTTCCATATCTTAGCTAGGGTAAATAAGGCTGCAATACACATAGTTGTGCTGGTAGCTTTAGTATGGTCTTGTTTGTGATCATTTGGGTAAGTGTCCAAAAGTGGGATTGCTGGGTCATAGGGGAGCTCTATGTGGAGTCTTTTGAGGAACCTCCATATTTTATACCTTCTGAACAATGAGCAGCTGATAGAGCCTGACCTCCCACCCAAGGCTGAGAGTCTCAGTGTCCAACATTTAGAGCAGGTCCCCTACTCAGGAGCCTCTATTCTCTTCTCTCTTTGTAATTTTGAGCTTTCCTAAGTGGAGCTAATTTCCCAAGGTATTATATATATATATATATTTTTTTGGTTGGTCGTAGGGCTTGAATTCTGGGCTTGGGCACTGTCCCTGGGCTCTTCAGCTCAAGGTGAGCGCTCTACCAGTTGAGCCAAAGCACCACTTCCGGTTTTCTGGTGGTTTATTGGAGATAAGTCTCATGGACTTTCCTGCCTGGGCTGGCTTTGAACCGTGATCCTCAGATCTCAGCCTCCTGAGTAGCTAGGATTACAGGCGTGAGCTACTGATGCCCAGCTCCCTAAGGCATTCTGAAAGGAGAGAATAAATGTGCCTTTTGCACTAGTTTCTTCTATGACATAGTGACACACATGTATCTTTGGGCTACAGGCCAGAAAACTGACTGTGGAAGAAACAAAAGGAGAGAGGAAGGGAAAGAGGGACAGGGAGAGAGAGAGAGAGAGAGACAAGAGAAAGGAGAAAGAGAATCTATCTGCATGCTAATCTACCTTATCAGAAAAAGAAACTGACAAGAAGTGAATGTGCTCTACTTCTTCTGACAGGTGCTAGGAGATGTATTCGTTCAATTTGCTGTTGTTCTGGGCATGATATAAAGGTCTGTACCCCGGGGCCTGATGCCTGAATCCATTTGTGCAAGGGTCAAGCTTAACAGAGCCAGTTTCAGGCACAGCTAAGCTAAGCTGCTCTTGGAAGCTGACTCTGGCGATGCAGGTCACAAACTAACTTAGGAAGAATACAGAGTGACTCTGGATATGTCTTTCCATTGTTCCCTAGTGTTTGGACCACTAGACCTCCAAGTGGCCAACTGTATTTACCTGTGGATGCCAGTGAGTATCTATCTACTGTCTGGTCTGTTTGTATGATGATTGGGCCAACTTGGGCACATACCCAGAGACTTCAGAGAGTTCATGTGACCCCCCCGCATGCCAAGTGAGAGCAATCTAGATCTTTTAGGAAAGGGCCCTTTGAAGAAAAGTGTTCTAGGGCCTGATACAGCACTGAAGGCCACCCAGTGCCTCTGGAGCTTGTATTCATGACATACCTACTGATAAGCACGCGCTCTCTGCACGATTCTATCTGCAGACCACAGCTCTTCTCTGTTCTTTCTCTTCCTGCTTCAGTCATGGCATTCTTCCCTTCCTGCCTTCCCCTCCTTAGGATGAGCTGTTATATTGAAAACTTCTCTTCTCTAAGGTTTTGGGACTTCAGCTGTAAATTTTCCCTCTTTCCTGTTTCTCTGGGAGTCCTTACCTCCTCTGACTTTTTGACACTGTAGCTTCCAAGAGAAATGGGGTTAAACACACTTGCCTCTTGGAGTTGGTGTCCTAGGTGGGGTTAGGCGTGAGGTGATCTTGACTTTGATGGTACACACTGCCTTCCTAGTGTGCTGCTTTGGTCACCATTGCTTCATCTGAAAGATGGGTGGATGGTATCACTTTGCATGGTGATTGCAGGATCATTGTGGGTACAGGTAAGATACCTGACTCCATGTGTTCAGTGTGTGCTTGAGTTTTGTTTTTGTCCCACAATCAAACCAGGTTAACCTGCAGAAGCAAATTACTCACCATCTTAGGGAGTATACTTCTATCTTAGGTACTATATACTTCTATCCAGTGTTTGGCAGGCATTGAAGGTTGTTGGAGGGCCTTGCACAAGAAAAGAACACTTCTGTCACTTCTGCTTATGGCACATTATTCTCCTGTCTTCAGCTACCCCAGAGGAGCGGTGAAGTCCGGGCATTCCAGCAGCTGGAAGGCAGGTGTCCTATGTTTTTTGGTAAACAGCAGTGGCTTTGGCAGGCAGAGCCAGTGTCCTGTAAATGGTAGCAATATTACAGCTCATCCTATGTTTTCTTTTAGTGTGTGTGTGTGTGTGTGTGTGTGTGTGTGTGTTCTGTTTCACTTGCCCTCTTTCAATCAAGATTTAATACTAATTAAGTGGGCTAATTGATTATAATCGCCTGTCCTCTTGCCTCTACCCCTTGGGAAAATGGTTTCTGCCTAATCCCATCATGACTTTTCCCTGAGCTCTGGTGATGGAAGTCTATAGCTCCACTGGTAAAGACCAGGCATCTAGTTACAGTTTACAAAGACTTTATGTATGAGCCACACTGGACCTCAGGGAAAACAGGGAATGAGGGGTAGAGATGGTCACTTGATTTCAGGTCACACTGATTAGACTGTAGTCTTGGGTGTTGACTTTTTGCTTTCTCTTATTGTGGAGCTATATCCATCACAAAAAATGTAACTGTGTTAGGTATGTTTGGTTTAGTGGCAGTAAGTTCACTCACACTGTTGTCTGACAATTCCTGCCATCCATCTCCAGTGGTTTGTCTTCTCAGTGCTCATTAAACAGTAACTCCTTGTGTTTCCTTGTCCCAGCCCCTGGCAACTATAGCTCTATTGCCCGTGTCTATGAATTTGACTACTCTCCACATGAACTCCTACTTGTGGTTTCAAGCAATATTGGTGTTTCTGTGACTGGCTTATTTTACGAAGCATCATATTTTCAAGGTTCATCCATTGCTGTAGCATGTATCCAATTGTCTTTCCTTTTCAAAATGAATATTAGTCCACAGACTGTATTTTGCATTGTGCATCTTCCTTCATCTATCAGTGGCATACAGGTTGCTTCTACCTTTAGCTCCCATAATATGGCACTCTTAGTATAAGTGCCCCATCATGTCTATTCAAGTCCTTGCATTCAGTTCTACTTTGTGTATGTCTAGAGGGAGAATTGCTGGATCAAATGATAATTACAGCATTATTTACCAAAGCCAAGATACAGAATCATCCCAGATGGCCCTCAATGGATAAATGTCTCAAGAAAATGTGATATAAATATGTATATATTGATATCGATATAGATACACAATGAAATTCTACTCATCCATCAGAAAGAATGATATTGCATCATTTGTAAGGAATTGGAAAGACTTGGATATTAATCAAAGTAAACCAGACCCAGAGAAACACAGGCTGTGTGTTTTCCCTCATTTGTGGCAGCTATAACCCTACAAGTAAACACACTATATGGTAATCAAGGGGTTACAAATGAATTAACTGAAGTATAATAGTCACAATGGAGAGAACAAATAGTGTCATTCTTTAAAAAGACTAAGTCAGAGCCCAACAAAATAAGTACCAGGAAGTGGATCCCGGCAAGAGGGGAGAGTGGGGCCAAGGGAAGAGAATAGCCGAATGAAAGGGGGAGGGGAGAATGCAAGCAAGAATTCATTGTATATACCACAGAATTGAGACATGGAAGGGGAGGGGTGAAGATGTTGAAGAGATGGCACAGATCAAGACGCACTGTACCCACAAAATGCTTTGTTAAAAGGCAAAACTATTAAATACATAACTTAAAAGTACCTAAAATTAAGGTAAGTAAGGAAAGGGGTGATTGAGAATGTTGAAAGGGGTGTCTGTGATCAAGATGCACTGTATTCATAAACTGCTTCGGTGAATGGCAACTCCTTTGTGTAACTACTTCAGGATAAAAACATTGCTTTTTAAAAAACATAAATTGACCTCTTGGACTGCTGTGCTAGTTTCTCTAGTGACGACAATGCTTTACATTCTCAGAGGACCTTTAAGTCCCATTCTGTGCCTCTCCTTGAAGAGCTGGGGGAGTATTACTGGTGTTATTTCATAGGATTTGTACAGTGGACAGAGATTCTCTTGCATCTCATAGATCATGGCTTAATTTGGCATTTATTGCTTCCTTATCTTCATTTTATTTCATCATTTTCTCCAGAGGTCATGGCTGGAGGCATAGGTTATACTTTAAATCCTTACAAACACGTGAATGCAGGGATTATCCTTTGTATGCCTTTACTGGGCTTTTGTCATTTTTATGACTATTAATATACTACTTATACCTATGGGCTATCTATTACTGAATTTCTCCAAAATCCTTAGCAATGATATGTAAGCAAGGTCTGCACAATCGAATAGAGAAATGCCGTTCCATAGAGAATTATAGGAATAAACTATCATCAACTTGAGGAATGCTTTTGATTTTAGTTCGCGTTTGACTTGCAAGTGTGCTCAATGTTTCTAACCACATGCTACTCTTGGAACAAAAAAGAGCTCCTGGAGAAAATGAGAGCCTATGTTGATTTAAAAAAAACCCTCCCATTCCACTCCCTCCTTGTGACATTTATTTGATTTTTGCCAGACTGGGACTGCAACTCAGTAGTACCTAAGGCTTTGCTCATTGGCTCATGTTCTATCAACTGTGCCATACTTCAGCCCCTCCTTGTGATTCTTGATAGCAATACGTATATCCACCTGTGATATTGAGCCAGCAGCCCCTGATTCTTCTGTGTTCTGATAGCTGCTAGTGTAGTTAGGCTGCTCTCAGTAGCTTAGTGCAGTCCGCACACACTAAGGAAAGTGTAAGTTCTGTGTGTGATCTTGGCTTCCCTTCCTTCCTCCTGTGCTGGAGAATCTCACACCTGCAATGAAAGGCTTCTATTGGGACAGGGCATATGACCTGAACATCACTTTTCTGTACTGGCAGGTGAAGAGGAGCATGTAGACACCTCTGTTCTTTCCATTTTATTGTACGATTCCTGCTTTGTGACAACACTGCTGTTTAATTCCCAGGTGGCTTTTTATCTATAGATTGAGGGAAAATATTCTTCTCTCTTATACTCTGTGAAAAGAGGATTGAAACCCATAGGATATTTTGTGTAGGATAATAAAGTAATTTGAACTTATGCTATAAATAAAAGTATAACCTTGTACAACACAGATCTGAACTTAACAGGTGTCTTCAAGTCATAGTAGTTCTTTTTGTTGGAGAATAGAAGACTTCATTTTATTTTGCTTCTTTCTCCCTTCCTTCCTCCCTCCCTCCCTTCATCCCTCCCTCCCTCCCTTCCTTCCTTCCTTCCTTCCTTCCTTCCTTCCTTCCTTCCTTCCTCCCTCCCTCCCTCCCTCCCTCCCTTCCTC
>NW_012267240.1:16292830-16358288 GCF_000151885.1 Dipodomys ordii
TTCCTTCCTTCCTTCCTTCCTTCCTTCCTTCCTTCCTTCCTTCCTTCCTTCCTTCCTTCCTTCCTTCCTTTCCCTCTCTCTCTTCTTTTCATTTTTGAGAGAGAATCTCATATGTTCCCCAGGCTGATCTTGAACTCATGGACTCAGGAGATCTTCCCGCCTCACCTACAGGTAGCTGGCACTATAATATACACTGTGTACCTAAGAGACTATATTTTTAAACCAGGAATAGAAAATAAACTCATAATGCAATCTGACTTTATGGTAAGCAGAAATCTTAGTCATTGTTGAAGTTGACCACTGTTAAAAAAAATTCTAGGAGCTACTCTAAATGGCAAGTTCCAGTACATGAAACCGTGTTATGACTGAGAGCTTAGGGTCCAGGCTGACCTTCTCCGGTAGACATGCCTAAATTCATTTTCCTGTAAACAGGAACTGGGTGGCTATTTTTCTTTGCAAATCTGGTGACATGAAATCAAATTTGCCATTAGCTATACTACTTTATTGTAAGTTATTTTGTAGCCTAATGTGAATAGGAGCTATTTTATTATGCAACATGAAAGCATCACTTTTGGGGAGGGCGGCAGGGGGAGAAAGTGCTCTGCTCTCATTAAGCCAGCAAAACCGTATGCAGACTGAATTAATAGCCAACAGAACAGAGGTAACTGCTGCCTTTGCAAAAAAGCTGAGCCATTAAGAGGGTTGATCAGTAGGGGGTGGTGTAATCTGCCAGCATCTATGTTCCCAGCTTGGGTCTCTTGATGGATCTTATGCCAAATTGTCCAGGATATTTTTTTTTCTCTCAAGTGTATTAAAGAGGAAAGTATCCCAGCGGGAGCTTAATAAAGAATTTTTTTCTCCTCCTTTACTTTTTATTTTGTACCAGGCTTCATAGTTTGGAATCATTTTGAAGTCACTGTTGTGAATATTAAGTAGGGAAGGGAATGAGGGCAAGCTGTTACTTCATAATAAAAATTACATACTAACCCTTTCCCACCGTCTGTCTGGTGGCAATTTTGAGCTTGTGCAGTGAGAAAATTTAGGTAGTAGTGGTTAAGCCATATACAGGTACATCCAGTGTGGATGTTGTGAGGGGCGCTTAATGTCCAGGGCATAAACTTGAACCTCCTTCAGGAGACTAAAGATGTCCTGTTGCACTGAGGGAAGCAAAATATGCTAGTGTTGCCCATAACAACAGTTGCTAGGCAACCTTTGTCAGCATGTGGAGGGCTGGGAAGTACTGCAGATCGTGGCACTATTTATCATCATACACCAGTAGTCTTGTTTAGAGAAAGGCCTGACACATGTGCTGAGTTGCCACATGACAGACATGTCATGCCTACACTGGGAAAGAAAAGCATTTGGGTAAAGTCTGCATAATCATAAATAGTTGTCATGCGTCTGTCTGTGTGGTTTCTGACTGAAACTCCCATCGAGACCTCTCAGGTGTGTGACAGTATTAGATCTACCGTGTGACCGTCTTACCTGTTGCAAAGGACACCTGGAGGGGAAGGGAAGATGGCACAAGGGAAACAGAATGGAGACAGCATTGTGGTGTCAGTAGTGGGGTTGTGAATCCAACAACAGAACTCAGTACCATGCAATGAATACACAGTCCAAGTGAGCACAAGTTTAAAACATTCTCTAAGTCAATCTGATTTCATTTCCAGATTGCTACATACAACATGATGTAATTCAGTTTCCAGGGTGCAAAGAATGCTACAGTAGGACTATTTGTGTTTTTTTTTTAAGGCATTGTAGCCATTCAGCAAAACGTCACTATTGTTCATTGAATTTATTGGCTGAATGTAATTAGAGTCTTAGTGGTTGTTTCCAAAGGCACACAGCTCTAGATGAGCAAATACTCCAAACAGCATCTTTTTTCTCTTCTCTTCTTTGTTTCCTACTTGGCCAGCCTGGGTCGTCTCAGAAGCTGGGCTGCGATTCATGTGGTTTGAGATTTGAGATGATAGATCAGTAGGAAATTGCCTCACCCCACCCTGGCTTTATAAGGCCTAAAGGAACAGTTCTCAACAAGATTTTTAAAAAAACAACAATTAAAAAGCTACTTTTAATTAGAACAAATTAAAGAGGTTGGTGAATTTATTAATCCCTGTGGTGTTATACAATGTAAATAGCATTCTGCTTTCAGACATTTCGACTCCTAAGTGATTCAACTAGATCACCACAAAAGATCAGACATGGAACACATTTCCAGGATATTTTTCTATGAATGTACTAGATAATTAAAATGATAGCAGCTTCTGGGTAAAGTGTCAGGCCTACCTTTCTGTGTTTTCAATATGAGAATCACAGTTTTAAGATACCTGGAAGAGGCTGCCAAGAGAGAAGAGTCAAAATAAATCAATGGGGGGAAAGGACATCTTGTTCAGCGCAGGGAAAAGAAGAGGTATCTAAAAGGTCCTTTGGAGAAATAACAGGGCAGGGCTCAGAATAATTTTCCTATGTATGGAAGAAATTTTCCTAAGTGAAGGCTGATCCCTTTTCTTAGTTACTAAGGCCCTGGCTCTGGGATCTGGCCTGGACTTGTGCATTGATTTTATTTTTCTACTTAGCACTGTGCACATCAGGGGATATGTTTAATCCAGGAAAGCCCACTTTTTTCCTGCAAAGGTGGGACAGAATTCTATTTGGCAGAGTGACTGGGAGACTTTGGTGAAGTGTGATACAGAAGGTTTTCAGCATAGCACTTGGCGCATGGATGGCTGGGAGCTGAGGCTGGTGTGGTGCAGTCAGTGCCTTGTTACTGTTCAGTTGCTGGGCTAGACGTTCCTGGGGATAACTTCAGGAAGGAACACATCAATCTGAACAATAGGAGCAGTGCTGGCCGCCTGGCCCACCAGAGAAGAGGTGCTGTGCCAAGAAGCAGGTTGGGAGAGTTTGCTTTTTGGGGCCCACCTATCCTGGAATGACAGGAGTGGAATAGGGGACAAGTGCTGCTACTAAAAGCAGATGAGAAACCAGCGTTTGTGTGTCAGTTGCTAGAAGCTGTCAGAGGAAGAGCCTAGCCAGCAGCCTCAGACCAGCCAATGTTTGTAGACCCAGAGTACATGATGGATTTGACGGGACATTAATGGGTTGACATAATGAATAGCCTTTGCCTAATACTAGTTTCTCATATCATCCTGTAGGTCCTGGAAACAGCCATCTAGCAAAAGTCCTGTCTTGCTGAGATTTTTCTTCCTTTTCCTCCTGCTCCACTCCTCTCCCCCTCCAGTTCCTCCTTCTTCTCTTCCTCCTCTTCTCTGTTCTCTCTCTCTCTCCTTTCTCCTCTCTTCTCTCTTCCCTCTCTCCTCTCTCCTTGGTCATGGAGCTTGAACTCAAGGCCTGGGTGCTGTTCCTGAGCTCTTTTGCTCAAGACTAGTGCACTACCACGTTAAGCCACAGCACTACTTCTAGTTTTCTGGTGGTTAATGGAGGTAAGAGTCTCAAGGACTTTCCTGCCTAGCCTGGTTTCAAACCACCATCCTCAGATCTCAGCCTCCCTAGGTAGCTAGGACTGTTGGTGTGAGCCACTTACACCCAGTTGGGTTTTTCTCTTCTCATTCTATTTCTAAAAGGGACAAGAATTACTCTTCAAAGTATGAGACTTACCCCTGATGAAATGAATCAACCTGAACAGTAGAAGGAACAGAACCCAGCACACACCTTTTGACCCCCATTCACACATTCTAGAATTGTGACTCACTGTGACAATACTGATTGGGCCTCAGGACATTGCCCCTTGTCCCACTGGGGGTTAAAGACTATCCCCCCCTCCACATGTCTCCAGGAGCTCTCTGAGAACAGTGCTTTCATTCCTCTGTTTTCTGCCTCCAAGATCTTTCTAGAAGCTGTTGGCCCTGAAATAGAAAGGCTGATGCTTGGGGCCAGCTCTTAACCAGGGGTTTTGGGGACTAGGGGTGAAATGGGCCAGCTTTTCATTCTTGAAGAGACATTCTAGAAGGATGATATGCATTCTAGAAGGCTCTTTAGGGAGCTCCACAGTGACCCTGAGTCTAGTTTGCCCCAGTTTGGTGAGCAGCTGGGTCATGAGCCATTGTACCTCTCCTCCTCTGCTTCCCTCTCCTTCCTCTTGCTGCCAAGTCCTGGGTTTTCCTCACAGATCAACTGGCTCCTGTCTGAACTTAAGGGAACTCCCCCTTTCACAAAGCTAGTCTTATTATCTGTGCTTTACAGTCCACTAGGCTGGACCTCCCAAACTCCCTTGGCCTATGTCCTACAAGATGAATGGGCAATTTTCCTCCAGCCTTAGTTGTCTTTCTCCTTAAATCTCTGTCCTGGATGTTTGCCTGCTGGACTATTTGCCCATTTATGTGTTGGCTGAGCAGCATCCAAACCCTTTGCTGACTTAGGGGAGTCTCCCACCCGGGTGAAGGGCAGAGAAGTCCCTGCCCAGTCTGGAAGGTTGATGAGTCTGATGTTTCCTCTCTTGCCTCTGAAGGAAGGCATGGGCTTGTGACGCAGAGCCAGAGCACCGGCTGCCTCTGCCTGTCCTCAGCCCCTGCAGGAATAAGAACGCACACCCTCAGACAATCAGAGATGGGCAGGGGTGGTCCAGGCTTCAGCAGAGGCACCAAGGGTATAGCCAGGGGGCCAGCCATGGTACCCAGAGTATGTGGAGGCCTCAGAAGTCCCGACTGACAGCTACATCCTGGCTCTCATCATCTTCTGACCCCAGCTCTTAGTTCAGGGAGTTCCCCGAATCTTTCCAATAGCAGCTCTTTTGCTTGAACCATAGAAATCACTTTGTGTGGATCAGAATCAAGAGTTTCTCATCCATGCTGCTGAGAAAGGCAGCTGAACATCTATGGATGGGGAGAAAAGATGCTCCAATAGTGGCATATGGGGAGGCTGAGATGAACTTGGGACCAAGAGGAAGGATTTTCCTTTTCTCCTCTTTGCTGTCAGATTGAAGTGTGAAGCAGCGAGAAGGCCATTCCTTTTAGAAAGTCCTTGGGAATAGGAAAGAAAGACTCAGGCTTCATGGAAGACAATCATGCAGGAGGCTGGATAGAGTTCTTCCTCCTTCATCTTTTTCCTGACATCACCAGTTTCCTGATGCAACAAAAAAAATGTCTTATCTAAGGCGATTGCAAATTATTTGTTGATTTAGTGATTGATTGAATGATTGACATGTATTATGGTACTGGGATCATTTGAAATCAGGAGCTAGCACTTGTTTGGCAAGCATTCTGTCACTTGAGCCATGCCTCTAGCCCTTTAGGCATTGTGAATTTTTCTGATAGGTTTTTGTCCAGGACAGCTTCAGACCACATCCTCTTACCTCTATTTTCCAAGTAGCTTGGGATGACAGGTGTGTACCACCATGCTCAGCCCCCATTGGTTGCACTTTGTCAATGTCAAAGGTTAGATTTGCTGTTTGGCTCTCAGAAAGATAAAAAGTGAAGATGATTTTGGAATGGGGCTCTGGTATGCACAGTCCACACAGTGCTTAGAAAATCATGGCTTCTTAATCCTAATGATTTTCTTTACTTATCATATGGCAAAACCAACCAGTATTCCCTAGGACAGAAGGTAGTTTGCTGGACTTCAGGATTCATTCTTTCATCATTTCTTTGAACACTGCAACAGCACAGTTGTCTCAGGTCAACTGGAGAGTCCTTGCTAGGAACCTCATCTTGGCAACGGATTCTCCTGTAATGCCTGCCCTTGCTAACAGACATAACAAACACTCATTTGCAACATCCCAGCAAGGCAACAAATGGACAGGTGTTAACACTGGTTTAGAAAAGATAATCTGGTGCAAAAGAATCCTAGAGCACATTCTAGAAATTTAGAGGTAGGTGTGGCAGAAAGCCAGCAAGGAGAGGTCAATCATATCTCCCCACCCGCCCCCCCCTCAATGAAGTGTCACACACTCAAAAAATATCCTGTTGTCTGAGCACAAACAACAACTCTAGGTAGTAGCAGAGCTGGAAGAGAATTAGACTTTCTGTTTCTGTAAATATATTAGAGCCCAAAAGAATTTTAGAAGTACAGGTGATCAGCTAGGCACTGGTGGCCCATATCTATACTCCTAGCTATATAGGAGGCTAAAACCTGGAGAATCACACTGTGAAGCCAGCCCAGACAGAGAAAGCCATGAGATTTAACCAGCAAAAAAATGTCTGGGATGGAGAGGCCTGGCTCAAATGGTAAAGAATCAGGCATAAACCACCTTGTTAAATGGCAACTCCTTTGTACAACTACTTAAAGAGAATAATTTGTTTTTAAAAGTAGGGAGAATAAAAAATGCTGAGAAGGCATAAAGCCTTGAGCACAGTTAATTAAAAAAATACAGCTTGTCACTGGTGGCTCACGCCTGTAATCCTAGCTACTCAGAAGGCTAAGATCTGAAGATCTCAGTTCAAAGCCAGGCCAGGAAGAAAAGTCCCTGAGACTCTTATCTCCAATTAACTACCTCCTCCCCCCAAAAAAAATCCAGAAATGGGCTTGTGGCTAAAGTGGTAGAACACTACCCTTAAGTAAAAAAGCTCAGGTACTATACCCAGGCTCTGAGTTCAGCCTCAGGACTGGCACATATACACATAAACTTGATTTAAAAAAAAAAAGAAATGCTTTAAAATTTTAGTGTGACAGTCACATTTCTCTGTAACCCATGGATCTTGACTGGGATTCAGTAGGGACTGTGAAGATGAGGTATCTGTCACAAAAGGAGAAAAGCCACATGCTCAGCATAGAGACGGCTTCGCAGCTCCTCTTTGCCCAAAGTCACAGCCATCTTCCTGGGAACAGGTTGGTCTTTAGCATCAGGAGTACACTATCCAGTTCTGTTTCCAGAGCAAGGTCAGGACCTTTCTGATGTGGCCCAAGTTACCAAACCATGAAAGTTATCCCACAGATTAGAGAACCTTTTCTTAAAGTATCTTAGTGCTGCCAATGAGGAAGCCTCTAGTGCCCAATTTCCTATCTCCCTGGACATCCTTCTGAGGGGTCCAGTGACCAAGCAGGGGAGAGGAAGTTGCTGATAAGAACTTTATGGTCCCTGGTGGGTTTGCTTCCATCCCATGGACTGTCTTAGAACTTACACATCTATTTCCAACCATGAGCACCAACTGATCTAGAGGCAAAGGATTACAGTGGTTGACCGATCCAGAACTGGGCATTCCTCTTCCCAGAAGTCCCAGTGAATAGGAAATCACATATGGCATCAGAAATGTGATGTCGAGGGTTCAGACAAGAAAGATGTGTTTCATTTGTCCGCTGGTCGGCTGCTGAGCGCATCAGGAGCATGGTGTGCATGTTGGTCTCAGGAGGGAGCAGCTGGGTTTCTGCAGCCATCATCTTGGGAATTCTCTCTGAGCCCTGTATCTTTGTACAGCAGCAGAGAAAAGATGTTTGTGTTTTTCAGCCCTGGCCAAAATGTTCTCTGTGTCATGTTGATAGATGATGGCCAACTCGCTTTCAAAAACCTCTTGGTGGCCTTTTAAGTGCTGGATTAAAAACCTGAAGCGGGATCTGATGCTGTCTTCAGCTCTCCAAATGACAAGAACCAACCAACTCGTGCTGCTCATGCTGTTAGCTCCTCGTTGTTTCCCAACTGTACCTACTGTACCTTTTGGGGGGACACAAAGCCAGTGGGTCTTTTGGCTCACCTGGCTTATTTGGGTTTGTTTCTGTTTTCTTTTTGCAGAAAACTAGGGCTGCAGAATTGCCCAGGAACTTGGGAGTTTTATACAGAGTATAAAACAGAGGGAATTCTACAGAACCAAATGGTTCTCTGAGGATAATTATTTTTGTCCCTCAATGGAGACAGAATAATATGAATTACAACCATTGAGTGACTGCTTACACTGCCCCTGGCCTTTCAAATGCATTACCCTTCGTTCACCATTACCCCGTGGAGTAAGGATTCCTATTTTACAGATGACAAAACTGAGTCTCTGATGGTTTAGAAAATGCTGGAGGCTCATGTAACTTTATGTTTTAGGCCCAAGTTGGGATTTTTAAACCTGTATCATTATAAAGTCTGTATTTGGGGTTGAGGATGTAGCTCAGTTTTAAAAAAAACAAAACATAAAACCAAAACATTTGCCTAGCATGACTGAGGCCAAGGGGTCCATTCCCAGAATTACAGGAAAATAAAAGTGTTTTTTCCTCCTCCTTCACAGCCCTACAATGAAAATGCTTGTCTGAGATCAGGAAGACCAATTTGTAGATCTTATGAGAAACAAACTATTAGCTACAATAAAAAATGATTATTCAGTACTTACCAGGAACTCTCACAGTAGTTTTGTTGATTCAGAGGGGTTTCTCCTGTTTTACAGATAAGGAGACTGAGGCTTAGAATGGCTGAGGGAATTTCCTTGGGATGCACAAATGGTAGTTAATGGAGTTGAGCTTTAGATCTAAGTCAACAAGTATCCAGACTCCAAGCTAACCTACATCCTGGGTGGTTGCTGACAACTTGTAGACAACTTGTCAGAGGAGACTATTCTACATGTCTAAATTGAGCCCTAAGAGTGAATTTCTATAGGATGTAAGAGACCAGACACATCTCTGGTTTTACAAATGCTGAGAAGTATGTAAAATGCTATCATTAGGAAGATGGGCAGGGACTGTATTTACAAGATGCTCTCTGAGCTGTGGAGCTGTGAAAACACTTGGACAATTAGATCAGCCTGCCTCTCTAGGCAGGAGTGGAATGAAGCAAATTGGATTTTCCACCAATTCTCAGGGGGCATGAACTCAACTTTTATAGTTCATAGGACAATTCAAGTTTTGATTTGGGGCAGAGTGCCTGCATGTGCAGAGTATGAACTTGGCTAGATTGTAAGATCTTTTAGCTTTCCCTGTGGTCACTTTGGGAATCAGAGTTTGGGTTGTATATTTTATATGGAACTTGTTGACATCAACGGCTTAGTTTTTGACATAAAAATTTGTGTGTGATCATTACCTTGCCCATGTAATTGTAACCCCTCTGTATGATATTTTTACAAAAAAAAATTGTGTGTGATTACAAAAAGTGGGGATGGGGGAGGGGAAGGAGAGGATGATGGAGCATAAATGTCATTAAAGTATATTACATTTTGTGTGTGTGTGTGTGTGAAAATAGCATAATGAAACCCACTTTCAAAAAACATTTTTAAAAAAAGAACAGACTGGGAAGAAGTTAAGAAATAGTAAAGGGGGGAGGTGCATTTGCTCAAAGTACAAGATATGCTCATATGGAAATGTCATGATGGAATTCCTTTTGTATAATTTATTCCAATAAACTTTTTGCCTCTATGTATCTGTGATTAAGAAAGACATCTATGTGTAACTGTCATCAGGAAAACCAGCAAAATAACTCAAAATTATTTTACAAGTATGTATATTTCTGTGGTTGTCATTTCCACATCTAGTTTAAGGTCAAAAGAGAAGCACTGAAGTTGCCTATGTAGGCAAGGGAGGTACACAGCCCCAATAATCCCAGATGTGTTTATATTAGGCCATGGGGTGGGTGCATGTATGATTGTAATAGGCCATGGTGAAACTGGCATTGTGGGAATATTTAACCCTTGAAACTAACAAAATAACCTTTACCAGACTAAGCAGAATCTTGAAACTAAAGTGACCCACACCCTCCTCCCTATTAGCTTTTGAACAGTAAGTCCTTGATCATAATTTTTCTTAATATGAAAATGTAATTGGGTATATTTCTCAATTACTAACATAGTAAACAAATGGAAATTGGTTATTTGTATTCATCTAAAACTTAATCTGCTTTAACTCAATTACTCCAGAAATGTGAATTCCTTGTTGGATTGATTACAAGTTGGCTCAAATTCACTTCTAATTGTACGATGTCAAAAAATATACATGCTGCAGGCCATAATTATTATTATTCTCTTGTTTCAAAGGCCCTCTTTCTTAGGTAAACTTCCTTCTACATTTTGAACCATAGCTCTTTCTCATAAAAGCAGAGTTAGAAGAACACTATTTTTGTCTACAAAATTGAACATTTGTAAACTGGTTTGTAAGTTGGTGAATGCATAATTAATCATCTAACCCGGAGTACTTTTGAGAGTCAGTAGGAACATTATTAACAATTATGCTCAAACAATGGGCTTGAATGGGATAATCACAATCATATAAAAGCATATGGTCAGTGCACTTCTCTGACAATATTGCCATTGTGTATTATCTGTCTGTGTGTAAATTGAATTTAAATTCCTGGGCCATCAGGTTGGCAACGAAAACAATGGCACAAGTTTCCCAATATGTAAAACAACTCTGTGTGGTTAGAATAAAACCTCTGGTCTGAAAATGCTGATGGAAAACAAAGTTATGATGTTATTGTTTTCAACCAATACTTAGCAATGTTGTTTAATAAGTACTATGAGCCAGGAACATCTGAAAGGTACAAGGAATGCAAAATGTGGTGAATAGATATGACCTAAATCATCACAAAGCTTCCAGTCCAGTGGACAGGGTGACTGAATAAATGGAGCACTTTAGTAAATGGCCTGAGTAAAGAAAAGGAAGAAAATGGGGGACACATCATACATACAGCCGTGGTATAAGTGACACTCGATGAAGAGTCTGGCCAGAGTGTTACCTGATTGAGGAAGAAGCATGTTCAGAGGCCCGGATGTAACAGAAACTTGACATCTTCTGGGAGTTGGTTTAAAAGAAAATCTTACTGGCATGCACTGTAGCTCTGAGTGGAGGAGAACGGTTATGGAATCCAGAGCCTTCTCATTGTTTTGAGAAAGACAAGAGGTGTTGACTTTTTGTTGAGGTACAGAGCACCTCCAGAGTGCTTGAAAGGCAATAGTAAGAGCTGTAGCTCTCTCAGCCTGGATGTGAAGGGCAGACTAGGGTTTGGGGGTGGGGTAGGAAAGCAAACCAGCAGACAAGGAGGAAGGAGATGGAGGATGTCTGCATGAGAAGAGTGGCAACGATGGAGTGGTTATTTGGGAGATGGACTCAACCACCAAAGTTGATGGCTTTGGTGCAAGGGTTAAAGGGGGGCGGGGGAAGGCGTGCACAAGGAACTACCGAGCATGCTATGGGTTGAATTTGTTCATCAAATGTTCTGTGTTGAGGTGATAACCGCTAATGTCCTTGCCACAAGGGGAAATTAGAAAACAGGCATGGAAAGAAGAAAGATGTCAAGACACAGAGAGCAGATGGTCATCTATCTGCCAAGTAGATAGAGCTGCCCCAGCCTCTTCCATGTGTCCTGTAGGAGGAAATGATCACACCCACCTTGAGTTAAACCATTCAGGATCAGAATAGTGAAGGCCTGAGTGTCTGGAAATCTCTCATATATGGAGCAGGAACAAAGGGGCCTGCTGAGATGGAGTGGTAACTCACTTGAGTGTGCTGGCTTTGAGGCACTTGTGTTTTCTCCAAAGGAGATGTTCTAATTGGTTGTTGGATGGACAGATCTTGGGAAAGACAGCTGTCTGGGGTGTTTCTTAACCTTTAACCAGTAACTTACATCAAAGAGGGGATTTTGGGAGAATGGGTAGGTAAAAGATGACCTGAGAGAAAGTCCTATTGTTAGTTTCAGAAGTGACTACTTTCTTCCTGTAAAGAGTAAGTGGCGGGGAGGGGGGCAGGGGGGCTGCCAGTAACCCTGGTTGTTATATGTTGTTTTAGAATATCTGCTGTAGGAATTAGGAAGAAAGGAGTGAAATGCAAGACCTGTATATCAATAAAGTATGCAGCCACTCAGGGGCTATGAGTTCAAAAGTTGCCCCTTGAGATAGTAACACATTTTGACCTGTACATTCTTATGAGGCAGAAGATCTAGAACCCAGTGCTTAATTATGATGAGAAATAGAACTGTCAAGAGGAAACTCCTCTTCTGTCATTTACAGGAAAGCTACAGAGGGAAACAAATTCTGCACATCCTTGGATGGGCCACTCAGTTAAATGAAGGCGTGGAATGTTTGGAATGTTAATAACCCAATCAGAATAAAGACTTTCCTTGCTATCCTGAGACTTGTTTCTCTTGATTTTTCATTCAGCAAATGTTGACTTTAAAGTTTCTTCTTTACATTTTTTTTTGGTGGGGGGGGGGGTGGTCTGGTCATGGGGCCTGAACTCTAGGCCTGAGCGCTGTCCCTCAGCTCTTCAGCTCAAGGCTAGCACTCTACCACTTGAGCCACAGCACCATTTCTGGCTTTTTCTTTTTGCTTTTGTGGTGCTGAGGAATCGAACCCAGGGCCTCATGCATGCAAGGCAATTGCTTTACCACTGAGCCACCTACCCAACTCCTAAAGTTTCTTCTTATAGCTACATTCTTGGCTGTAAGGAAGAAGGTAACGTTCGCTGAGACCTCTTTCTAGTTCCCTTTAAATTTCCTAAATAGATGTAATTTCAACATTTTCAAAGCCATGGTTTTTTTGGGGTAGGGATTATTTTTAGGATGTTTCTCAGGGATATTTTTAGATGTTAATTTGTAAAATATTATTAACTGACTCCCATCTGGTTTAGATTTGCTTTTTTACGTTTCCTAATAATTCTAACAAAAAAAAAAAAAGCCAAGTTTGTCTGCAGTAAGTGATTGACTCTCTTACTATAGAGACAAGGATGCTTTTAGGACGTGTTAAAATTCAGATGACATGGCATTGTGATTGGAAGGTCAATTCATATTCATAAGACTTGCCATTTTGTTTCTTTGGGCTTTCTTGAATCTTTTCCTATTTCTCTAGATAGGTATAGAATGGTTTCTTCATTAGTTGCAAGTTGGATTTCCAAAAGAAAGTTGATAGAACTTCAGACCTCTCAGCTTTCAGGCCAGTGAAATTAAATTAGTTAAGTCTCTCCTCTCAACACAGGCTGTCATCAAAATTCATGTGCTCTTAGGAGATAAATAAAAGTCTCTTTTAAGTTCCTGCTCTTATCTCTGTAGCTTTAGTATTGTATTTGGGTGGGAGCCTGGCTGGTTGAAACTTATAATTGGAATTTTATCTATGTAGGCTGGCTTACAAGATGCTAATATTTGAAAGCTTTTCACAGAAAAAAATATTTAAAATTTTATCAAAGTTTGCCATTTTAACTGTCAAAATTGCTTGTCTGGTCAGTAACTTTGCTGGTCTTTTAAATGGCTGAGATTCAGCAGGCAAAGACAGGAAAATTGCAGCTTGACATCAACCCAGATAAAAGCCTATTTTAAAAGTAATCGAGGTATGGTGGTACACAGGAGGCTAAGGTAGGAGGACGGAGGTCCAAGGTTGGCTAGGGCATAAGTATGAGACCCTATCTAAAACGCAAGCCTAAAAACCAAGGGCTGAGGGTGTGTAGTTTCTGAAGTAGAATACTCGACCAGGCAGTGTGAGGCCCTGAATCCAATCCCCAGTCTTGAAGAAAATAAATAGCTAGCACCATAATCTTTCTTCTCATGATGTAAAATGTGGCTGGCTTCTCCAGAGACCCTCATCTCAAGGGAAGAGAGACATACTGACCAACAACAGCACCCCTGATCAGTGCTCAAAGAGATTCCATCCTCCACCTGCAACGGCTGCAGAAGAACAAGGTACAGCAGGAAACCCCCTGGGAGGAGATGGATCTGCTTGTTTCCTTTCAGAACAAGACCTTAAAACTTGAGCCAGTCCTCAGAGAAAAGGTTATCATTGTGCAGTTGGCTTTGTGCTCACTTCTTAAGGGACAGGCCTGGATTTGGAAGAGAAGAGCCCCTCTGCCTCTTCCTCTGTGGAGCAGAGCAGCCTGGCCTCATTTGTAGAATGAATGGGCTGCTCTTCTTGGCAGAGCTCCCCCTGGGACTCAACCTTGTCTTGTCTGGGGAGTTATTTGAGAAGAACTAAGAGGTCACCTTCCCTGCCACAGATGACCAGTTCAGAGGGGAGGGGATCCAACGCCTGCCATCTGGATTCCCCCATCTAGTCACAGCCGCCTCTGCCTCTCCAACATATCTGGTGCTTTGGATGCCAGGCAAGCTGTGGAGGATCAACTCTTCTGTGCATGCTCAGGACATACAGCGTTCAGTCAGTACTGTTGATACTGTCCTGCAGATGCTTGGTTCATCTCCCCTCCCCCACATAACACCACTGGACTTCCACTAAAGATGTGCCTTGTCCCAACAGATCCCAGATTTTCATGTTATCATTTGTATTGAACATGTTCACTTTTACCTCACTTTTTGAGACTAGGATGAGGGCAGATTCCCCCCCCCCAAATTGAGGGCAGATCACACCATGATTTGAACACAACTCTACCATAGAACTGACTGAGTATTTAAACTTTGGGGCTTGTTACTTTTTTAGAAAATAAAAGGATTTTCTTTGGCAATGCTCTTTTGACAAAGCCTATGCAATAAATCCACACATAAGGCAGGTTTGCTGTACCTGGAAAGCATTGTCAGCATAGTCTGTCGTGTTCCACACAGCAGCCCTAAGCACAGGTAGAGATGGTTTTGGCCAGTGTGAGGCAAAAAAGGGGGGGTTTCTTGTCTAGATACACTAAATGCTGCTGGTGGAGGGACATTATACAGACCTTATTGGACAATTGTGCCAGCCCTGTCCAGAGATGGGGAACATAACAGGTTTCAAGAAGGACTTACCTGGCCATGGTTCTCACCAGCTGATTCATCTCAGAGCGTATTCTCTCAGTCACCAATAGCTAGCTGTGACTCTCGAACACAATAAGAAGACAGATAACAAAACTCACTGTTGCAAGGTTATCCATACTCTGGTTATCTCCTGTACTTAGCTACTCAGTCATGAGTAATTGTGCATCAGGGGAATGGTATTGGCGGAAGGTAGTAGCACAAGTAGAGGGAAAGGTTATTTGTAAAATTATACTTTGAGTGTCTTATATGAAGTAACTTCTAAATTTAGAATATCTGATTTCCCAGATGGCGCTTGTATGTTCTTTCTCCCTCCTTTCCCACCCTCTCTCTTCTCTCTGTCTCTGTCTCTTTCACTCTTTCTCAGTTCTTCCCTTCACTTTCTTCTTCCTTCTCTCTCTTCCTCCCTTCAAAGATGATTATGACCATTTGGCTACTAGATAGCCAGTGGTTAGCTATGCTTAATGGTGAGTCCAAGCTTACCAGTATTCACATGCCAGAGCACACCTCTGCTTCCAAATTCAAAGCTTCTCACATTGAGTAATGAGACCTTTTGTTGATGATGATTCTGCACTACCAATAAAGAAACCCAAACACATAGGAGTTTCAAGTGATTTCATAGCTGATTGACATGCACAAAGAATAATTAACATCATGTAATTTTCCTTGCCAGATTGAGTCTCATTTGAATATCGAAAGATATGTCACTTTAAAATAATTTCATACTCTGCTGATGAACTAAAATTGAGACATTGGACACATGGCATGTACGTGCTGTGGGTGAGTACACAGCCATTCTCTCAGAGTGAGGCAGCGACAGCAAAACCCACAAGCAGTTTCCTACCTTCATGGGAAGAAGACACAATGGGTTTTTACAAATGATTTTTATCTAGAAAAACAAACCTGGTCTTACAACTAAATCAATATTTATCCGTAGCCTCTTCAATAACACAGAGCAGCAAAATCATTGATATGAACATCAAGGATGAACCTTTTCTGCTTACGTAGTGCTGAGGAATCGAACCCAGGGCCTCATGCATGTGAGGCAAGCACTCTACCACTGAGCCACCTTCCCAGCCCCTTTCAAACACACTTATACATCTGTGGGTTTGTCACAATGTCACTATTAGTGAACACTAATGAAAATGAAAAAAAGAAATTCCCCAAACTAACTAATATAGATATTAGTTTTTTTGTCATTTGAAAAGTTTGTTGGGGCAATAGTGAATCAAAGGAAAGGTTATGGAGCTGCTATGGAGAACAGTATAGAGGTTCTTTCAAAAACTTTAAAGGGGGGGCATTTTAGGTGGCAGGGCACCTGACCTGCAAGCAACAAGTCCTGAGTTCAAACCCCAGTGCCACAAAACAAAGAAGACCTAAAAATAGAGCTACCACATGATCCATCTATCCCACTTGTAGGTATATTTCCAAAGGAAGTGAAATGATCACACCAAAGATGTGTGTGTGTGTGTGTGTGTGTGTGCACTTCTTTGTTTATTGCTCCACTATTCACAGTCAAGATATGGAACAAACCTTCCCATGAATAGATGGTTTAAAAATGTGAGCTTTTAAATATCTATGTCTGTGTGTGTGTGTGTGTGTGTGTAATTAGAATTATTCAGCCATAAATAATAGTGAAATCATGTAATTTCCAACAAAGTTTATCTAACTGGAGGACATTATGTTAAGTGAAATAAGCTTAATAATAAAAGACAAGTGTATTCTCTCTTATTCATGGAGGCTAAAATTGTCTGGCCTGGAATTAGAATAGTAATTACTTGGGCCTTGGGAAGGGTGCCGAGTGGGTGAGGGGTGAGGGTAGAAAAAAGATGATTGAACACCATCAATGCTGGCGGTATGTGTTTGTGGAAATGTCACTCTAAAACTGATTAATATGTATGTGTTAATAAAACACTAGGGGGGAGGAAGTAAAGGAAGGGAACACACACAGGGTAGGGCTGGCCTGTGTGTGCTAACATGCTAGCCTCACAGCCTTCATGCTTGGTGTCTGCCCACATGGTACCTCCCTTGGACATCCTGGCCAATACCCCAGGCTTCCTTTATCATTCTCGGTGCAAGGCCCCCTCTGCTTGCCCACAGCCTCTGTAGATACGGGGCGGGGGGCATCATCCTGACCTCCACAGAGCAAGCGCTGAGCCTGGCTGTCTTCAAAGTGCTGACTGAGGGCACTTCCTGTCAGAGGGACAGAACTCACAGCCTTGGGGCAGCCACGTCACTGGGCCCCACCATGGGACCTGGGTGCACCCCTGGATCCCTGCAGCCAAGCCTTACAGCCTTTGCTGTGTGATCCCCACACTTACACAGAAGGTCTTTTCTGGCTGTCCTTGTTCCTCATTCTGGTCAAGATGGCGGCGCTCCTGCTCATGAGATTGACACTTGTCAGTGAGAACTTCCCACCATGTGGATTGTAATCTCAGCTCCTGGGATTTTCAAAAGAAAAACCCTTCTTTCTTTTCTCTCACTCTTTCTCTCTCAAGAAGAAAAAAAAAGAATGATCTATTCATTTAACTCAGAAGCTCAGAGAGCATGCGATGAGACCCCAGCGATCAGGGTCTTAAACAATGAGCCATGGTGGACTGCACAGTAGATTTCCCTGGTTCTTTTGTGAGAAAGTGGAGAATTTACTGACTGATGAGTGGATAGCAACCTTCACTCATACATTCTTCTTTCAAGTTTTCTCCAAGATCTCCAAATAGGATCCACAAGAAGAGCTTTCCATATATGTGGAAGAAATGTATATGTGGTGGTCTGCAAGGAACTGTGTTTTTTTCATTCCATTTTATTTCATTTACTTTTGCCTCACTCCTACCCCCTCAACATGCTGGCTTAGCACTCCTTTGTTTTCTCAAGGAGAGAAAGCCTGAAAACTAGAAAATCACTTTATGACTTCTAGTTTATGAAGTTAAAAATATTTACAGGAGGAAAGAGAGCTGTTTCGTAAGTGCTTTGGCAAAGATTAGCCATTCTGCATACCTAATAATTATATTCTAGTGTTAAATTGACCTTTTAACTATACTCCAAGACGTAAGTTGCAGACAGCACAGAAATCAAATTCTGTGCATTGTCTCGTTTATTTACCACGTTCAAGCCTGAAGAGTGCATATTGATGGCTTTAGTTTGGGGCCAGGCTTGTTTTACTCTTAAGTGTCTCCGTGGAATTTAAAATAACTTTGGCACCCCTGGAATGTATTTATTTTTCATGAATGTCAACACCATTGTTTGGCTTATCTTCTTCCTATTAACTGCCTGTTCTTGATCATTTTCAGCAGCCCAACAATGGTTGGCATTTTCAAATTTCATATTTTACCTTAAATATAAACTAAGTGGGCAAGTTCATTATGTTTGCTCTAATTCAGCCCCAGTAATAAGTTGTAAAGAAATTGGGATATTGTGCTTTTCTTAAAACACATCCCTGTGAGCTTTATTGGTTCAATTCATTCTTGTAGATTATGATATTAAAGTGTAAATTAGCAAGGGAGCTATTACTGAGCCAGTTCTTTGTTGTTTACATTTAGGCATAATACAAAGCAGATGTGTAAAATCACACTTGGTTTCCTTCCCGTTTTTGGAGACTGTTAGGATTTTGTATCACCCATGTGGTACCACTGGTGGCAGAGTTCTTGGCACATGAAGAACACATCAGATATGAGAGGCTGTGGTGGAATGCATCAGAAATGAGAGGCTATGGTTTGGATATGGTCTAAGTATGTCCTTGAACGGTTTATGTATTGGAATCGCCACTGTGGGAATAAGGAGTGGTAGGACCTTTAAGAGGCAGAGCCTACTGAGAGGTCTTTAGGTCATTGGAGGTGGCCTCAGCAAAGAGAAGCCTAATTCTCCTAAGACCACAGTTCATTCTCAAGTGACTGCTACAGAAAAGCAAGGACCAGCTCCTTCTCACTCTCAGGCTCCCTGTTTTGTCATGTGAGCATTCTCCCTTACTAAGATACAGTATCATCTGCCACAATGTGGCACAACCTAGGTAACCCTTCCCAGAGCTAGCCCATGCTTCTTAGGCTTCCAGCCTACAAACCCATGAGCTAGATAAACCACTTGGTTCAAGTTCCCAGCCTCAGGGATTTTGCTATAGCCATAGGAAATTAATTAATACACATGGTTACCAGCAAACAGTGGGACTCCAAGCACACAAAAAAAGTATTCCGTGAGAATTAGAGTTTTGGCCTCAGAGAGATAGAAATGGAGATACATGGAAATGATTATGCTATACAAAATAGTGTATATTAAATGTTAAGGTAAAAATACCTGGAGATCAAATGAGAAGAGTAAGGGAGTTTTAGAACTCACAGATGCTTAGACAAACCTCTCTTTTCCAGAGACAAAGAGAAGTTCAGAAAGGATAAGTAATCTGTCTAAGGTCATTTCATCTTTAATGTAGAAGAGCAAAGCTAGGTTCTAGAGCTATGTGTACATTTCCCCTCAGTGTGGGATCTGAGTTGGGCTTTGAAGAGCCACGGATTACAGGTTGGCTGTACAGGCTGGACACCACCTCATTAGAAGGTACCATTCTCATGGACTCTGATGACCTCTTCCTGGGTAGGAAGACACACCACCAAGGGTGGGCCTCACATGGACAGGACAAGAAAGGTTGGTGTCCTAGGGCACTTGAACTCTGGCTCTCATGGACCCCGGGGTTGGTTTGATTTGTATAGACCATGCAAACTTAAGGGATTACCAAGTTATTGCCTGTTGAATTAGGATTACTATCTTCCAGACTCTGCTAATGCTAAAATCTTAACCAGGACTTGAAAATTAACTCTGTTTCCTTAGCATCTGTATGATCTTGGGCAAGTTAATCCTTTGGGTCCCATAGTGGTAATGGCACCTACCTCAAAGAGGTGGTTATAAAGATTAAATCAGATTATAAAATAATTTCTAGAGCATGTATCTTATTGTATGTGTGAAATAAGTGCCCACTATAGTGTGTGTGTGTGTGTGTGTGTGTGTTGATTAATTGGGGATACGTGTGTGTGGTGTTTAATTGGGGATAAGAGTTTTAGAGTTTCCTGCATAATCTGGCTTCAAACTTTGATCCTCAGATTTCAGCTTCCTAAGTAGTTAGGATTGGAGATGTGAGCCACTGAAATGGCCACTGTTTTAATCAGGAGGGTTCTAATCTACTCTAGGTGTCTGAACCCAAATTCCTGTAAGGACTTTAGACTGTGTGAGAGTTCCACTTCTGTCTTCTGGAAGCAAAGTTTAAACAGAGAAAGAAAGCACAGTGCACCTAAGACTGGATCAGCCATAAACACAGCCCTTTTAGTATCAGTGCCTGAGTGCCGTCAGTCACTGAGTAACTCACCCAGCAACAGGAAGACAGTTACCACTTTCAAACTTTGAAATAACCTCTATAAAAGTGGCTTTCCATGTTGCCCAACTGTGGCCACAAAGTCACCAAGAGTTCTCCTCATCACCTGCTCAGCCGTCAATGCATCTTCTTAACCTTTAAGGATACAGAGTTCTGATGTGCGATGATCTAATAAGACTTTCAGCCAGGCCCCAGTGGCTCACGCCTGTAATCCTAGCTACTCAGGAGGCTGAGATCTGAAGATCACAGCTCAAAGCCAACCCCAGGCAGGAAAGTCCGTGAGACTATCTCCAATAAACCGCCAGAAAACTGGAAGTAGTGCTGTGGATCAAGTGGTAGAGTGCTAGCCTTGAGCTGAAGAGCTGAGGGACAGCACCCAGACCCAAAGTTTAAGCCCCATGACCAACACAAAAAACAACAACAACAAAAAAATGACTTTCAGATTTACCGGAATAATACACATTCAGAAGAAACTATTTCTAACTCCAGATTTTGAACTTCGATTTTTTTTCTCAAGCTTGTGCACAATATTTCTTCAGTATGTGCACACTATTTTCCTATGGTGCTGATAGTGGCTGGAGCTGGAGCTCCCATGGGGTAGCCAAGTCTAGTGGCTCAAGTCCAGTAATCTGTCTCCTTGGGAGACAGAGATTGGAGGATTCTAGTCTGAGGCCAGCTTGGGTTTAACTCCATCTTACTCAGTGTCTAAGCACAGTGGCAGCCTCTGGTCACCCCCAGAGATGGGGGGAAGCCTAAATTGGAAGAGCTCAGCAAAGGCCAGTCTTGACATAATGTGAGTTGGAAGAGCTCAGCTTAGGCCAGTCTTGGCATAATGTGAGACCCTACCCCAAAAATAAATTTGCAAGGCAAAGAGGCACTGGAGGTGTGGCTCAAGAGGCAGAGTAGCTGTCTAGCAAGCCTGAGGCCACTAGGCCTTGAGCTCAATCCCTAGAAATAAGAAAGATATGAGCGGTTGGCACTCTACAGTGTGCTATGGTCCTATGATGTTTAGAAAGTTCAGTACTGGTGGGTCAAAGGGCAAACTAATTCAGCAGTGATCCTCACTGTACACCATGTTGGAAATGAACTATATAACATGAGGAGGAGGTGGGAAGGAAAAACTGGGAGAATATGAGAAAGGGGAGACACTATTCAGAAAGAAATGTAGTCAATACATGACTTACATAACTGTAACCCCTCTGTACATCACCTTTACAATAAAAACAGTCTTTTTAAAAAAGATAGAATGCAATTAAAAAGACAAAAAGAAAGTTCAGTACATTAAAAGCATTGTCAACTTAAGGTGTTTTCAACTTACACTAGATTATTGGGTTGTAACCTCATCATAAGTTAAGGATCATCTGTGTATGGTGTGGTGTATATATATATATATCTCTATATATATACACACACATATATCTACAGAGAGAGATAGGTAGATATAGATATTATATAGATATCTACTATATATCTGTTATGTAATATGTCTATATATCTACATATGTATATAATATGTAGTTATCTCTCATATAGCTATATAATATATATCTTCCTATATCTTCATCTGTATGTGTATAAAATTATTTTCCTGGTAGGCAGTGTTGAGAGTAAGAAGGCCTAGTGAGCTTGTGGCTGGCATCACAGACACAATTGATTTTCAGTATCAGAAGTGTAGATCTATTTTTCCATTAAGGAGAAATAAGAGCATGAGATGCCAGGAGCTCAGAGCAAATGTCTGATACAGCCCTCTTCTCTGATAAGACAGGGTTGAGAGAGGTTATTGAAAGGAGATGGAAAGACAGTTGGAGCCATCCCACCCTTGCTCAAAGCGAAAGGTCCTGAGAAGCAAAAGGGTAACAATGTGCATCTCTTATCATTAATATTCTCCCAAGGCTTTCTTTTCCACATTGCTAATTCAAAGGCCTCTGTGTCTGGATTATGGCGTAGACACTGCTGAGCAGCCCCTTATTAGCCAGGATCCCATAGGGAGGTGAGGGTGTGGTGGGAATGAAGCTCTGCCCCCTTTTTGCCCCTGGGAAATGAGGGCCAATTTGGAGCTGTTCTGGGGCATTCTTCTTACATCAAAAAGATGTCTATTCCTACCTCAGGCATCATTTTGGAGGTTGATACTGCTTCATTTCGGCACGGTTTTCCACTAAAGAGAGACAAAGAACCAGCAGTCTGGTCCCCTGGGCTAAGGCATCAGGGAGCAAGAATCCAGGCTTTGAGGCCCTTCAGCTTTAAATCTGTCTCATGGCGACCTTCAACAAATGCCATGAGGAGATTGGCTTGTAATGGCTTACAATGGGTGGCAGGCTTTCACGTCACTTAATTAGGCTCATTCTTGTGAATTTTATTTAACTGTGAGATCCGAGCCCCAAACACTTCCTGGTCTTTGGAACTTTGCAAATCCAGCCTGGCTCATGGTAGATAATTGTCATTTGCTCTGTTGAAGACAAGGGTGATGAAGCAGATAGGGGAACGCTACATAAGTAAAATACAACTTTTCCTCCTATGATCTTATCGCAGCAGAGGAAAAATAGGAAGGGATTGAAGAGAAATAGTAAGTGGCTCTTTGCAAACATACATAATTGAGTCCTATAATGGCTCTTCTCGATGTTTCTGATCCTTTATTTCCTTATCTGTAATACAGATTGATCCCTGAAAGGCTTGTATTCGAACACATTTATTAAAACCAGACATCATAGGTTCAAATCTCAGGTCTACCCATCACTAGTTTTGGAACTCTGGGCAACTTTGCTAATCACTAAGCTGAAATAAGAGCGTTAGGTCCCATGCCCAGCTCTGGGCCTACCTCAGGTCTATATGACAGATCTATACATCAGATCAGCCACTCTTCCTCCTCTGTCAGATAAAGAGAAGAATTGTGGTGAAGGGTAGAGAAAGGGCATTGATTACTTGGCTTGGACACCATGTGGGAAGAGAAAAAGTAAATACTTCAACCCCTCTGTGAGGAAAAAGTTATGTATGATGATTATACAGTCCCAGATACATTACTCTCTGGTAACATAACTCCCCATTCCTGTAGGGGGGGGTAGCTGTGTGTCTGTCTTTGTGTATTCCATCAGGGGTGATACTGGCTGCCATTATTTATGACTCTCCTCCCAGTGTTTAGCATTGTACTAGCCAGTTTACAAGGTTGGTTCTACTTAATGACACAGAAAACCTAAAGGGGGAGGAGAATAGTCCAGTTAATAGCAACTTACAGATGAGTCATATTTTATATTGTGCTTTTGACACTTAACATGGGCATCCCTCCTACTATTTGTTGTTTGTCCACAGCATGATCTTTGCATGATTGTACCCCTTGCCAGTGTATAAAATAGGCACTTTATCCATTTCCCTCTTTTGAATATTTCAGGCCTCTTCAGAACTTTGCTGTCATTACAAATAATCCCAGGATAAACATCCTTGTTTGTGTCATCATAGTCTTCCCGAGAAATAAAAGTTTTGAGTCTCAAGTTGTGAATGATGCTGAAGCTGTTGGTTCATCTGGATGAGTTGGTTTCCTTGAGATATTGTTCCATTTTTGCATTCTTATCAGTGGGGCGTGAGTCTGTTGGTCTCACAACTAGTATTTTAAGTAATTAAAAAAATGTTTCTGGGGCTGCGGCTCAGTGGTATAGTGCTTGCCTAGTGTGCACAAGGTCCTGAGTTCAAGCTCCAGGAAAACACACACACACACACACACACACACACACACGTTTATGAGATGGGGTTAGTTCAGTGGTAAGAGTACTTGCCTAACAAGCTTGAGGCCCTGGGATTGATCCTCAGTACTAAAAACATCAACAAAGATTAAACAAAAACCAAGCCAAAAAAAACCCAAAACCTTTATTTCCTCTTGCAAAGACTAGCTTTTGAGATCGCTGATTAGTGCAGGAATTTGAGCCTACCAATAAGAGAACAGTAGGAAGAAATGAAAATGAAGCAAAGGACCAATTGAGCAGAAAGCAGATGATGACATATTAAAATCCAAGAGGCAGATTTCTAATGTAAAGATGGCTACAATTAGGTGATTAAAAAAAAAAACTTACAGATGGTAGATTCCATGTTTAACTCAATTTCTCCCTCAATGTCAGTGCAGGGTGGTTTTTAGTTGTTGCTAGGATGGAAAGAAAAATGTAAACTTGTGTTCCAAGGAGGTTAGGAGAGCCTACATCTTTGTGGCTGTGTAGGAATCTGTTATGTGGAGCTTTCAAAGTAACCTAACCACCAGCCAGTTGCTGGGATTTTTATCAGTGGAAGCTGGACTCACTGTATATCAAATAGACAAGAGAGCCAACCCCTGGGAAATCCAGCAGAGACACAGCCTTCTTGTCTGAATTCACTCAATCCAAGATATACTGTAAATTGCAGGACGTGACAAGTTCTGGGGCTAGTCATTGTTTTTGTTTAATAAGCATCCAGTAGGTCTGAACAGTGTAGACTAGATCAGACAAAAAGAGGCACCCTCTTATTCCTGGGATAATCACAGAGTCTGTATTCATCTCTCATCTTACTTCTCCTTGATATTACATGAGCTGCTTTGGAAAGGCTAGATGTGGGTCCCTCCAACTACAGAAACAGTCATCTGGTACTTGGGCTAGGAGCATAGGCCCTAGCCAGGGTGAGAGGGGCCTGTGTGTACCAAACTGAGACAGGATGGAGATTGTAGATTCCACTTTGCCCACGGTCTTCTGCAGTCTGGAAGTGATGTAAAAGGGGTTGGGTGGGTGCTTTACAGAGTAGAAAGAAAAGCCTTTTGTCCCAAAGCAAGCAGAGGCCTACAGTTTGCACGACTGAACTCAATTTTCAAGTACCCAGAGTCATGTAAGCCCTGGGAAATTTCTGGTTTCTTAAGCCACGTTCCTGTTACTATCAGGGCATCACACCAGAAGCAGGTCTGGCCTATATCAGAATATCAGAAAGCTCCTAGGATTACAAAGGTGTAGGCTGGAAGTGAAGTTCCTGTAACTCATTCACAGCATGTGGGACATTCTCTGGTGTTAGAAATGTTCACCTTCAGGACTGGACAATACAGTTGCCCCCTCAACTACATGTGGCCTTTGAGAAGGTGAAGGTGGGTGGTGTAACGGAGGGATTGAATTTTACCTTGTATTCTAATTCGTTTCACTCTGCATAGCCACCTGTGGCTCTTGGCTGCTGCCTGGGATTGCACAGAGATTAAAAAAAAATTCCATTTCAGTTCCTAACACAATTGAAAACCTAAATTCTGATCATTGTTGTTTGTACTGGGGTCTGCACACAGGGCCTCTTGTGCTTGCCAGGCAAGTACTCTGCTTCTTGAGCCATGTCTAAGGCGTGTTGTTGTGAGTTTGCTTTTCAGGCAGGGTCTCCAGCTTTTGCCAGGGCTGGCCTGTGATCTTCCCCCTCTCTACCTGCTGGGTAACTGGGATTACAGGTAAGCATGCCCAACCACCCTAATCTTGTTTTAGGTATTTTTTTTTAGTCTGGAGAGTCTGAAAAAAATTAGAATTGGTCCTTTGTCCAGAAAAGAGTTAGCAAAAGTTTGATAAGGAAGAGTTGGGAAGCACAAGTAGTTAAATAAGGGTTTGGCTGATGGCAATGAATTTGTTTGAAATGGCTCCTGAGTTTATGTGGTTTTCTCCTGTGCTCTGTTGGGGTAATAATTCCTCTCCTTTCTGGTTAAAGTGGTTATTTTGGTGGCTCAATGCTTTCGTGTTCAATAGGCTTGATTTTCCACACAGCTGGGTTATCTCAGCATGAAAGCTCTTGGCTTAAGCTTCCAGCTTTTCCGGTGCCTTCCAGCTACACAGATTGAGGCCCTCGTCCCTCCCCTCAGCCTCTGACTGAGGCTGACAGCTTCTTTGATGTGCCAACATAGAAAAATAAACAAATTGTCCCTTTATGGGGGGGAAAGGCCAACCTACAAAGGCACCTGATGGTCACAAGTGCAGTTTATCATTTCTTCCTTGATAAAGTGGGTTCAGGTCCATGTGTTTTACAGGTTCAAGCATAAGAATTCACCACCACCATGGCAATTCGGCTCAAGGCAGAATAATGGAGTCTATGATGAGATTCCACTGTTATATAAACTACTGGGCTTAATAATTATTTCTAAATGGATAGCGTTGTATCTTTGAGTCTTTCCTTATGTTTTAAATAATTTTTCAAAGCACCACATGCTTGATTAAATGAGGAAGTTGGTTCACTTCTGGGAGTGTAATTCAGGCCCTTCAATGCTGCTGAGGCCCTTGTCCCTGACAAGCGTGTGCGGGCTGCATATTGAGCTGTGAGAGTCACACAGCTCTTGCTCAAGAGAAAGAAAAATTCCCCACGGTAGCACCCTAGGATAGCTGTAATCACTTTAGACTAAATGAGAATCAGTACTTCCAGAGGAGGGGCATTTTAAAAGTCAAGGAAGATTCCAATCAGATAAGGTATAGGGTATTCCCATCTGCATCATTCTTCCTGCAGTAAAAGGGAGAGAGAGAGGAGGGAGGAGACAAGGATTACTAGTGATGATAAAACTGAACCAAATGATGAGAGGACAAAACAAGGTGACCTCTGTGGGATGTACAGACAGTAAATGATGCTGGACGCTAGGGACTCACACCTGTAACCCTGGGGCTGAGACTGAGAGGATCCCAGTTCAAGGCCAGCTTGAGTGGCAAAGTAAGTGAGAAAACATTGCTCCTACTCCCACCCCCATGCCCTCTTCTCAACTCATACCTGAGTATACCTGTTATCCTATGATGGGAAACTTAACACAGATGGATTGCACCCAACTGACATGTACCCAGAGAAGGAAGCTAGAAACCCTCTATGAAAAATAGTCAGAAAAAACAAAGGGCAGGAGGCATGGCTCAGCAGTGACCAAGAGGGTAATGTCTGGTGGTGCAGGATCAAATGGGACCCATTCCACATGGAGACCAGGAAAATGGCCTGAACCATGACTGGGCTCTCTTGCGATGGACTAATCTACCCACTTTGGAGGTGGAAAATGAGAAAATAAAGATGTCTGTCATTAAGTTTCTTCTGTATGATGCCCTGACTCAAAGCCCTTAGTTTACTTATGTACATGTGTAGCAGTAGAGATGAAAAAAACTGAAGATGCCTTCTCTCATCTAGCTTTCTCCTTCTTTCATTTCATTCTTCTGCAAGGTAAGAAAGAAAGTTAGTTCGCCCCACTAAAGAACTAGCGCTGGATGCGGGATGGAAATGGATTGCGTAGTGATTTGTGACAGAGTTCCAAGATAGCAGGGTTAATATTGGCAATCCCCCAGATAGTTGGATGATGGAGTTGTGCTCTCTGTAAACACATCCCAGATTGAAAATACTGCAAATCAAATATATGTTTATATACCTTACTCTCTGAACACCCTAATTTTCCTAGTTTAGATGAACCATGCTCAGAACACTTAACTTAGCCTGCAGTGGACAGAGTCATCTAGCATGAAGCTTATTTTTTAATGGCAGAAATCCCATGCAAATTTTGAATACTTTACTGAAAGGAGAAAAGCGGAATGACCATACAAGTATGCATTGTTACCATTATAAAACAGAAAAATCCTGAGTTGAACTATTTTAAGTCTGTGATGATTTAATCTTCTGAATTAAAAGTTTCAAGTAAAACAAAAAGTAGGAAAGAATGACAGGTTCTGTCTCTTTTGGGGGGAGAGTGTGTGGAGTGCCAGTTCTGGGAGCTTAAACTCAGGGCCTGGACACTGTCCCTGAGCTTTATTTGCTCAAGGCCAGCACTCTACCGCTTGAGCCACAGCTCCACTTCCAGCTTTTTGTGGCTGATTGGAGGTAAGAGTCTCATAGACTTTCCTGCCTAGGCTGGCTTTGAACCATGACCCTCAGATCTCAGCCTCCTAAGTAGCTAAAGTTACAGGCATGAGCTACTAGGGCCTGGCAAGATTCTTAGTTTGTGTGTGTGTTCAATGTGGGCACAGGAAACTGTGATGGCGTGTATGCAACAATATGCAACAGTGTATGACCTTCCTGGGACAGTCTGAGCGCATCCAAGGAGTCACTACTATTAACTTTATAATAGAAAAGGAGCTGGGTTGCTCTGGTCTTTCCACTCATACCTATTGCCACCTTCCTGCTGATAATCATGGCCGAATTGATTGGACCCAGCTTGACTCCTTCTGCTACATGAACCACCTGGAGATTTCACCTCAAGAAGAGTCAAACTGGATGTTCAAAAAAAATGAGCGAGTTTATTTATTATCTCTAGAGAGAGTGAGAGATGGAGAGCAGGATAAATGGAGAGCCTTCGAGAAATAATTTTTACAGGTAGTATTCATTCACAGCCTGAGTGTCTGCTCTTTCCTGAAGGCAGCTGGTTTTATATGCAAGGAAACACAGGAGAGGCATTTTATTTTTGTCAGAAAGATTTACTATCTTGTGCCAATATGATTTTCTCCCTGGTATAGTTTTCTTACTAAATTTCACAAGAATCCTGGGCCAGATTCTGGAAATGAGGTTTCTGATTGCTGCTCCATTTCAAATTTACTGGATTATAACAGGTAATATCTTTAACCCTCCTCCCTGGGCCTGTTTTCCATGCAAGCAAAATTAAGAATTCAGGCATCTACAGGAAAAGGAATGGCAAGGGAGTAGGGTAGAGTATTTTTTATGTCTTGGAAAAAAGAAATAGCATATGCCATTAATTAATCATTATTCTACTGAAACCTGCCCAGAGAGTATGAATTCCTGTTTAGCCTTAAGGAATGAGGGGAAAATACAAGTAAGCAAAGCAGTGATTGTTTAATTCTTTGCTCAGTCTAATGTTGAGACAATTTTCCAAGACCTGGGGTGGGGGGTAGGGTGAAGGTAATGGTAAGTGTGTGAGTCCTGGCTTAAACTTGGGGCTGAGGTACTGTTCCTTAGCTTTTTTGGTCAAAGCTAGTGTTATACCACTTAAGCCACTGTTCTACTTCCAGCTTTTTTTAAAAATAGTTAATTGGAGATAGGAGTTTCTGGGACTTTCCTGTCTGACTGGCTGGCTTCACATGGTGATCCTCATATCTCAACTTCCTGAATAGCTAGGGTTATAGATATAAGGCCACTGGCACTTGGCCAGATGAGGTGCTTTTCAAAGGTCAGTAATTAATTAATGATTCTTTTTAGAACAATCAGAAGCTTTTACATTTCACTTAACAATTTGGATTTTAGAAACTTTATCTCACTTGACATATGAGGATTGAGTAGCTCGTGAAGTTAGGATTTTGTCTGTTTTGCACCATCTTCTTACTACAGTGCCTAAAGTCATGCTGTGAGAGGAAGAGGGGCTCAGTTGCAGGTGATGAATGAAGAGATGATGGATTAGAAAAAGGAGTCAGTGACTATTTTGCAAGATATGGACAAAGGGACTTCCTGTATTGTTAGTGGGAATATGAATTGGTACCACCACTTATGGAAAGCAATATGAAGGTTCCTCAAAAAAGTTGAAGTAGAATTGCTATAGGATCCAGGAATCCCACTAGTGTGTAGATACACAAAGGACATGAAATCCATGCATCTAAGAAACACCTTCACTTCATGTTTAATGCAGCCCTATTCACACCAGCCAAGATGTAGACTCAGCCTAGGTGTTCATAATGGATGAATAGGCAAGGAAAATGTGGCATGTACATGTAGAATGGAATAGAATTTTCTGTAAGAAGAATGAAACCCTGTCATTTATAGCAGCATGGATGGAAGTGCAGAATGTTATGTTTAGTGAAATGTCAGGAGCATTCTCACATATATGTGGAGACTAAAATGTATTCTCCTGGAATTAGAATAGAATAACGTTACCATGGTCTTCAGAGGATGTGCAGACATCAGGATTGGAGAGAAGATGTGGAGGATTTGAAGGCGTAAGGCATAGAGAGAAGGTGGCTTATGGGGTACAGGGCTACAGTTGGATAAAATGACTGGTTTTGAATGTTCTAGAGCATAGTAGGATAACTATGATTGAAAACAATTCTACCTTTCAAAATTGCTAGGGAAATTGAAATATTCCAGCCACATGTGATGGTGGTTCCTGCCTGTAATCCCAGCTACTCAGGAGACAGAGAGTGGGAGGATTGTAGTGTCATGCCCGATAAAGCCAAAAAAAAGTGAAACAAACAAAAACCAACTTCATAAAACTATCTCAATTGAAGAACCTGGGTGTGGTGGCATGCACCTGTCATCCCAGTCACTGCTGGAAGTATAAAAATAGGAGGATTAAAGTTCACAAGCAGGCTTAAGGGAAAAAGAATAGCCCCTATCTCAAAATAACTAGTGCAAAAAATGAGCACTAGCTAAAAAAAAAATGACCAGGGCCCTAAGACCAAACCTCAACAGTCCCATTTTTCTTAGTGTTCACAACACAAAGAAATGGTAAATGTCTGAGGAGATGGATATGCCAAATATGCACTGTATATAGGTACTGGAATGTCACAGTACACCCCATAAATACATACAACTTATACATTCGTTTTAAACAGCTTTGTAAAATTTTAAGGGTGTCTCCAAATGTTTTCTACCTTAAACTCAGGTATTGGAACAACATTGCTGAAATACATCTGGGTAGTTTCTGTAGAGACAACACGAATTGGTGGTTGTCAGGGCTAGGAGGAAGGGGGAATAGGGAACAACTGTCTCATGGTTCCAGGGTTTCTTTGGGGGTGAAGGAGATGGCTTGGAAATGCATACAAGGTGCTGGTTATACAATACAGTTAAGATATTATGTGCTGCTGATGTCACTTTAAAATGTTCAAGGTGCGTTACCTGAATCTCAGCTCAATTAAAGAGGAAGAAAATCCAAATGGTTATGGGAAATTCAAACTGATAATAAGAGAGCTCCACACACACAGCACATACCTAATGAACAAAGTCAGCATGTGGGTCCGACGTGAGCCTGGGCAACTGCTAGTGATGGAAGTGAGGCCACCAGAGAACCAGCAGTGGAAGGAACAGCATCTTTGTGAACAGTGCACCTGTGAGAGTCCATTCCCAGCACTCAGTCTCTGCCTGTGAAGTTCAGAAGGTCTTCAAAGCTTCTCTCACCACCTCCCACCCCCAACCATAGGCATCCCTGCTCCATATGTCAGCAGCTAGCAGTAGCTGGCAGTGGGTCACAGCCACAGTGTGTGTGTGTGTGTGTGTGTGTGTGTGTGTGTGTGTGTACATGCTTGCACTAGAACTTGAACTCAGAGCCTGCACACTGTCTCTTATCTTTCTCACTTAAGGCTGGCACTCTATCAGTTGAGCCAGAGCTCCACTTCAGGCTTTTTGGTGGTTAATTGGAGATAAAAGTCCAGTGGACTTTCCTGCCAGGGCTAGCTTTGAACCATGATTCTCAGATCTCAGCCTCCTCAGTAGCTAGGATTTTAGGTCAGAGCCACCACCATCTAACTACAGTAGGAGATTTTTACAGAGTGTGCAACTGAGGGCCAGGTATCTCTCAGGGCCTTCATTTACTGTTTAGAGATTTGCCAACTCATGGAGTTGGTTATGTACATCTAAGCCCCAGACATTCTGTTCTTCAAGGCTGAGCTTGAAGGACTGACAGAATGAACAGGAGTTTCATCAGCCTTGAGATGGGGAAGATTTCAGGGATACATGGGACTTGAACCACCACAGAACTGATTGGGCAAAAGAACCAAGAGGTCTTGACAACCTATTCCTTTCAATTTCATCAAACTAGAAAGTATGCCAGTGTCCAAGTGAGGGCACTTGGTATTGACCCTAGAACTTCATAGTGGCCTCCGGCTGCATAGATTTCTTCAAAAACTACAAATAAAATAGCGATCTAACTGCAACTGTGTCAGCACACGCACGCGTGCACACACTTATGCATATGCACAGATGGGTCATTATCTTTCTCGCTATGTTTAACATCAATGCTAAGATTTACAGAGTTCATTCTAGGGTATTTGGTTTTCTCCTCTGAATCCTTTTGCCTTGATAAAACCTCAAGCCATGAGGCGTGCCTTTAAATGTGGTTGAAAGGGTTAGTAGAAACAGAGGGATCAAAGTGACAGTTTGGGACAAGCAATGCCCCTCCGTATTGAGCCTAAGGCACTTTCTTCAGGCTTTGTTTGCCATTACTCTGGACTGCATAGAGCTGCCCTTTGCTGTCATTTACTGTCTTGTCTTCTTCTCTCCCTTACCCTATACTTATTGCTCTGTTCACTCAGGAAAATGAAAACCACATCACCCAGGACTTGTGACATCTTCTCCAGTGGTTTCCCTTTTAACTTGCATCTTCCTTGTCTGTGTCCTTACAGAACTCATCTCCACATCATCACATTTTATGACTTTGGGGGCTCCTGTAATTCTTCCTGGTTTCTGATCTGATCTCTCTCTCTATACAACCAAGTTGTCAACTCTTTGAAGACTGGTCTGTGTTCTTCATTCCTTCATATGGTTTTTTGTTTGTTTTGTTTTTGTCAGTCGTGGGGCCTGAACTCTGGGCCTGGGCCCTGTCTCTCAGCTCTTCAGCTTAAGGCTAGCACTCTACCACTTGAGCCACAGTGCCACTTCGGACTTTTTCTGCTTATGTGGTACTGAGGAATCGAACCCAGGGTTTCATGCATGTAAGGCAAGCACTCTACCATAGAGCCACCTTCCCAGCCCCTAATATATTTTTAATCATTCCTCAAGTTTTTGATATACATTGATATTCAATAGGACACCACAGATTAAAATATTACAGACTGTGACATTTGTGGAGTGTTTTTTTAGGAGAGGTTATAATATAATATGACATTTGTGTTGCCTGGGGGTTTATTTTCAGGTTAAGTCCAAGTCTTCAGACCTGTGACCATTTAGTAAATTGCTCCCAGTCTCCACAGCACAGTTTACAATGTGAGGCACATCCGTGGTGCATTATTCCTGTTTGTTTGATGACTGATTGAGAGACAACCTGTCAGGAATAAAGCAAAAAGTACCGTTTTGTTGGCTTACAGACAGTCAGACTGTGTTTGAAAATCACCTGCAGTAGGAGCATGTTCTTGCTCAGTGTGTGTGTGCCAGGAATCTTATTCAAACTAAAACCAAAATTCACCACAGTTAGCCCAGAGTGGAATTTGTGAAAACAGTATTTAACTTGACCTAGATATTGATGAGAATGACAGCCTAGTCCTTGATGTAGGAGTCAGCAGATATAGGCTATGCCCTTTTATTTCTTTGCGTGGCATTACTGTCTGTGCAAATATATTTAGTTCACATAGCTATGTACCCAGCTCTGACATCTGCAGCTTGGTTGGTTGATTATAAATGTCGAGTGAATAAATACATTACCCCTTCCGTGACCTCCGGAGGAGAAATGTGACACAAAGATGCTTCAAAAATCTTTCAAGGAATTCCTGATGCCTTGCAATTCAGTAACCTGAAGGACAGATGTCAGTTCCTGGACCTCCCAGAGGAACAACCACACCTTGGTATTGCCATGTGCAGGGATGTACTTGAACTTGTCTGATACTATGGAGAGAATAAGACAGCTCTTCTCTGGAGAGTTTTTAAAGAGGAGAAGAAAATAAATACGTCTGAGAGATTCTGATACTCTCTTAAGGAAAGAGATCTAAAGAAGACTCTTACATGGATTGAAAGATCCTGAAGAAGCTGAGGCTGGGTAAATTTACAAGAAGGCTCAGGAAACCTACAACTCAACAGTGGAGCAACTTGAATGGGTTTCTTTTTAGCAGAGCTTTTGAATTTGTGTTTCCTGACTATATAGACACAATCTTTCTATTTTTAGATCTAAACTAACTAGGTCATAAGGATTGCTACCTTTTTGTTGTCGCTTGGCTTTTTCACTCAAGCCCAGTACTCTACCACTTGAGCCACAGTTCCATGTCTGTCTTTTTGCTGGTTGATTGGAAATAAGAGTCTTGGGGGATTTTTCTATCCAGGCTGGCTTCAAACTGCCATCCTCAGATCTCAGCCTCCTGAGTAGCTAGGATTGTAGGTGTGAGCCACCAGTGACTTGTCTAAGTGTTATGTTTAATAAGCTTACTGGTCTCCTCTAACATTTTTGAAATAAGGTGAATGACGTATTTGTGAGTATATTTGGACATACACTGTGGTTACAATGGTGGTGTGTACAGAGCTAAAGAAAGCTCTGTTCACAATGATCATAAAGGAAAAGTGAAAGATGACTTGCTTATTATTCCACATGAAAAGAGTGGATTTATACTAAGTCTAGTGAAGTGAGTAAGTTGGAATCAACTTGGCTGATCAGGATAGTAATCTCAGAGATACAGAGAGAGCTGGGGGTAGAGTATAAGTGGCAGATTGCTTTTCTTGTAGGAGTGAGGCTCTGGATTCAATCCCCAGAACCACCACAAAGAAAAAGACTTATAAGAGACATAACCAGGCACGTAGGTTGAAGCTCAGAACTGTTGGGTGTTAGGCTTAAAGGACAATTGGTTAAATCCAGGGCTGTAAGAGGCTAATTTGAAAGAAGTAGAGCTATACAGCTAGTGGAGAAAGTTACTTTAATAAGAGGAAACAGAGACGATGAACAAAAACAACAGGTAGGAAATAAAAGTATAAAAAGGGTCTCACTCTACCTTAAAGGAGATGTCACCTTTAACAGGATAGAAGAAAAATCCCCACCAGTTGAAGTGGAAAAACTCCATCTAAATATGAAAGCAGGGAATGTGTCCCAATGCTGGAAATACTCATCAGTGTGTTAAATGTCACACATTCTAAAAATATGAGCTAGATTTCAACAACCCTATAGTTAAAGACTGATGATAGGAATTTTGCTTCTATGATGCCATCGCAATTCAGATGGTTCTTAAATCTCCATAGCAACAGCCCAATACTACTTTTTGTTCTATCTAGTCACATGATGCCTGATGTACTACATAGGGAGCCGGTAAAAGAGTTCATTGTATTTCCTAAGAAGTGACGCAGAGACCAGGGGCCACTGTGGAGGGATTTTATTAGGATTGGACCTGGGACCTGTATACTAGATCCTTGATGACCTTCTTTCTGAGAGCTGGCAGTTCCCCTGGTGTAAACCTTTGCCTGTGTAGGAACAGACACTGGTGTGGTTTGAAGAATTATATTGCACATCCACTTAGATAAAGCTCATTAAGGCTCTGATGCCCAGTTGTCCTAGAACTCACCACCAGTAGAAGTAGTGATCATGAGCCAGGAAGAACTTACTGTGTTCACCTGATGATACCAGAAGATTCATACTACTGTGTCAGGAGACATGCTCAAGCCAATTTAATGGTCTGTCCCTCAGTTCTCCCATTTATGACATGGGAGAGGTCAACAGAGCCTTTTTCTTATTCAAAGGAGAAGGTCTATAAATCATTCAGGCAAGTTTTATCAAATGCATTTTGGACTGCAATGTACAAGTCAGATATACCTTGTCTTAAGTTCAGGTATGAAAAGTACCAAGTTGTTAGATGTCTCACCCCTGGGTGAGAGAGAACACCCCTAAGCTTGCATGCCAAGACAGAGAAGAATCTCTCCTAAACTCTCATTAAAGTTACAAGAGCTTTTATTTTAAATAACTCAGACTGACTCAAGCTCCCAATGCTTTCACCATCATCCTCATTAATGAATGTCAGGCCGAGTTAAGATCCATCTAAACTTGCCTTGACATTGGCTATTTTTCAATGGAAGCAAGAAGCTCCTGGGGTCTAGTCTTAAGTGATGACATGAACATTTGGTACCCTGTCTGGATCAATTCTCCTCTTCATTTATTCTTCTGTATATGAGAGAATATTTACAAAAGAACAAAGAATGTAACCTGAAACATAGGAGGCAGTCAATATACATTTGTTCTTGTCATCCTCTTATCTCTTTTTCTTACCCCAAATTCTTATATTTATGATATTTTATGGAGTCTAAGAGGTACACCAGTGATACAGCATGTTGATACTAAGGACAATGTTGTAGCTGCACTATGCCATCATCCTTGGGAAGTATTAAGCTTTTACTATTTACGGGGCATTGACTTTAGAAATAGAAATACAGGTTGTGACACCTTGTACTTCTGTCTTACCTTTTCTTTCATCTCTTTTCCTCTATTAGATTATGGAACCAAATAAATTATACTTTTTCAAAGTCTACTTTTAACACTCCCAAGTACATCTCAATGTATAGAGACTTTTCTAAGTTATTCTACTATCATAGCTCAACTCCTTTCTTTATAAAAGACATATAGAGTAGGTGAAGACAGGGTGAAGAAGATGTCTTGGGATTCTGAAATCTTAAGAAAGTCATAACATTCTCTGGGACTCATTTTAGTTGTCCACTCATTTTAGTAGCCTATTTATAGGCTAGTTGATAAATAAGTCAACGCTAATATTCTATGATTTTATATCTTGTTATTACAGCCTTATCCTGCCTTTAAAAGAGTAGCACTATAGCATTTATAGAATGTAAGCAGTTTCTTTAAAATTGTAAGTTGAAGATAAAAGATAATAATGACACAAGATAGCCCAAGCTAGATCCAGGAGGAAGAGAGATCAGCCAAAGTGAGCTAGTTGCTCAGGGAAACTTCCTGGAAGAGGATGTGTATGAGAGGATGCCTAATCTCATTGATCAAAGGTAGATTCCTGATAAGGGAATACAAACGGAACGATAGGAGTGACAGCCTAGAAATAGTAATGGCAGATAATTCATTTGAAAGGCAGTGGTGGGTCACTAGGAAGAGGATAACAGGTAACTCTAAAAGCTCAAATCAGGATTTATGGTAATGAGAAACGGATTCATTTTTAGTGGGGAACGCTCTATACTTGATTGCATGATTTAAGAGGGAGGTATTCAAGACAGGGGAAAACGATTAGACCACTGAACTGGCGTGGGGTCATGGGACTTCTACAAAGGAAGAGAAGCAGAAATCAAGGATGAACGTTAACTAGAAGAATGGTTACCATGAAGAAGAACATGTGGAAAGTCATTCGTTTATTTGTTTATTTATACCGGAACAAGAACATGAACTTAAAACCTGTGTTCTCACTTGGCTTTTATACTCATAGTTAGTGCTCTACCACTGAAAGGATTCCTTTATTTTTGTCTCTTTTTTCTGGTTAATTTGAGATAAAAGTTTCACAGGTATGTTTTGTTTTGTTTTTGTTGGTCATGGGGCTTGAACTCAGGGACTGGGCACTATCCCTGAGCTCTTTTGCTCAAGGCTTCCATTCTAACAGTTTGAACCACAGCACCACTTCTGTTTTTCTGGTGGTTCATTGTAGATAAGAGTTTCACAGACATTCCTGCTAGGCTGGCTTTGAAGCACAATCCTCAGATCTCAGCCTCCTGAGTAGCTAGGATTACGGGCATGAGCCACTAGTACCCAGCTAAGTTTCAGTTTTCTCTGCCTGGGCTGACTTTGAACCATAATTCTCAGTTCTAAGCCACTTGAGTAGCTAGGATTGTAGGTGTACCTAGCATGTGTGGACAGTTTAGAGAAAGATCTAGCAGGTGGCTAGGGTTAAGTTCTGCCTATGCTACAGCTGAAGGGACTACAAGCAGGAAGAAGGATCTTTCCTATAGACCATTAGCAATGGGGAAATGCATGGCTGCATCTATCTCAACTTCTTCATGGGTAAACGAGGAAAACCCACAGCCCTAAGGGGCATAAAACTAATGGCATGTTTCCTTTCTTTGGCTTTCTTTTCTTCTAGTGGATTATGAAGTCAAATAGAAACCAAATCCTCCAAATCTACTTTTAGCCCCGCCTCCTCCATACATCATTCATCAGGTATTCACTGAGTTCTTTTTTTCTGGGAGAGGACCATGTTCCCCTCTATGCCTCAGAGCTTCCACGTCTGGCTGTTCTTCTCCTGTGTGCATTTTTTTTTTGAGGGAAAGTGAAGACATACACTGGATAGAGAACAAAAGAAATGTCTGTAGAAACTTTTCTAAGTCATTCCACACTGCTGTGGCTCTGTAATTCCTTTATTTACAAAGAGTATTTCCCGCATCAAGGGCTGGTTGATCAATTCAACTCTAATATTGTATGGTTTTCTATTCTATAACCAGGATTAGCCTGCCTGTAAGAAGTAACATCAGTACATTTATGTTGTAAATAAATGTGTTCAAGTATCAGCTTGTGTCCAGGGCTACCTGAAAGTATCAAAGAACACAGTCTCATTCACTGAATCCTTTGACAAAAAACAACAACAAAAAAAATAAACCCTTGAAGACTTTAATCAACTATTGCATCCACAGAAGCTGAATAACTCCTCTTTCCCCCGATGGGAATGTAGGGAAGAGGAAAAAAGAGGCCCAGCTTTCCCATAATCCACATGGTCAGATGGCATATAAGAGCAGCAATGTCTCTGGTCTCTCCTTTACCATATGGGCCTCAACCTCCATTGCTACCTCTTCCAGTGCTCTACAGACCCTGGGTTTTGGAAAACTAAGCCCAGAGCTTTCTATTCTCATTAACCTTCATACAAATGGCTGAGTGTTGCTAAGTCCGTCTCTGCGCTGCAATCATTCCCATTAAATCCTACTTTGCACAGAACCTGACCACTGCTTCCCTGCTGGCTCCTGTCCTGCTCTGCCCCATGCCTTCCAAGACTACATCCCTGCTAGATGGGCAGGTACTGGGCCTTCTTCACTGTTGCCATGGTTACTCTCTTTTACAACTGTTGAAGACGCCACTCCCTCTAGCTGCTGCTGCTCATGCAGCTACTTCACCATGACTGCCAACAGCTGATACTGCCACCGTTCACACCCAGACTTCCACCATAGATTCTCATCTGCCAATCCCCCCACCCCCTCTAGCACCTCCTCTGTAGAGAGGCTCGTGGAGAGACACTGCTAACAGTGAAGCCATGACTGCTGCTGTGGGCTCTGCCTGCAGTGTTAACAGCCAACCCTGAAGCTTCTCACCTAGGCTGCCCATGCCTTCCAAAGATCTCACCTGTTTCTTTTTTTTTTTTTAATTCCCCCACTAGGAAACATTTTTTGAGTTTTTGGTAATCTAGTTCTATGCTTCAGTGGACATAACTGAGCCTCCAGGGGGTTAACTTAAATGTGGCAAATGGCACAGTGTGACAGGATTTGACAGGCTCTTGGGAGCTGCCTTGGCTACAACATTCAGATCTTCTAGCTCTTCTTTGACTTAGGAGGCTACTTTTGTTCCCAGAAGCACAGTGGATGTGGAGGCTCAGCAAAGCACATGCCCCCTAGACTTTTAGGACTAGATGAAAGAATGCAAGGAATCCAACTCTACATCCTTCTTCAATCTGCCAGGAAGCAAGAGCCTTATGTAAATGGGTCTTCCAGACTTCTTCAAAATAGACATGCAAAGTAGACACCCACCCACAGTGACTTTGGGCTATATTCTATGACACACACACACACACACAGAGGAGGACAAGTCGGTTGAAAGGTTATTTCTGAGCTCTGTGCTGAGAAACACATGTCCGGTCCAGAGCTGTGGGAAAGGGTGATTGTGCCATGCATGGAATGGCTTTGGATTGCTTTCACACACACCAAATAAATAAATAAAAATGATAAAAATTCAAGGACTTGAGACCCAGATTCAAAGCAGTCTTTCCTCTTGGGTGTTGTTTTCTTGCCTTCCAAGCAGCCTGGTTGTGTAACTGTCTAAACATATCCAGGCCTGAAAGGGAAAGGCTCTCGAAACCACTTCAGCGCTCTTGTTTGTTTAGGTTCCATTGTCTCTACATCGTAGCATGTTGGCAGCCCCCTTTGGAGACTATCAGAAAGAAATCCAGCCTTGCCTTCAAAATAGAAAAGGGAAACGAGCTTTTACACGCCCGAATGTTTCTTCTTTCATTCCTGACACGAAGCCATGTGCCACACACCTGAGCTTCTTTGAAAGGATGCTTCAGGAAACCACTTTCTCTGGGAGGCAAAGAAAGAGCCACCCTTACCTGGCCTGGGTATGAACTCCTGCCAAATTTCAGAGGCTCACCTTCAGTCCCATGGACCATGGTTCCCTGTGGAAAGCCCTTCAGTCTTTGCGAAGCAAACAAATGCCCTTATTAAAAACAAAGTAAATGAACTTTTCAGAAGCACTAATTTTCCCATTAAAAAAAATTCTATTAGAACAGAATGTTGGCTAAGGGAAAGTAGATGACAAGCACCATCACTCACCATCAACAAGCTAGATATGAAACATGGATTCAGCTCTATGAGCTTTGTTGATGTGCCTTTAAGAGAGCCTTTTCCCCACACCACGACTAGATAAATCATAGTAAAGTTTTGGGGTTTTTGTTTTTGTTTTTGTTTTTTTTGTTGGTCGTGGGGCTTGAATTCTGGGCTTAGGCGCTATCCCTGCGCTTTTCAGCTCAAGGCGAGCGCTCTACTGTTTGAGCTACAGCACCACTTCCGGTTTTCTAGTGGTTAATTGGAGATAAGAGTCTCATGGACCTTTCTGCCCAGGCTGGCTTTGAACCATGATCTTCAGATCTCAGCCTCCTCAGTAGCTAGGATTACAGGCATGAGCCACGGGTGCCCAGCCATAGCAAAGTTTTAAACAGTCTTTTATTTCTTTCCCCGCACTGTAGTTGTGATCCATGCTTACAGTCTCTCTTGGCCCTTAGGATTAATTACTATTATGTTTAATGCTAATACAATTTGGTTTCTTAGGTTCAGCTGAGTTCTGAGTGAGAAGAATCACATCCTGTTAAAATGGAGGTAGAAATATTTGTTGTGTCAGCTCAAAGTGTCAGCTGACTTTATGATTTTCAGTCCTGGGATTTCCTTTTCTATTCATGGGATGCGGGGGGGGGGGCGGGGGGCAGCCCATAGCTTTGTTTTTATGGATACTAAAGTAAAGATACAGCAAAAGGAGTTCTCTCCAGGTTTTTGTATGAGAGACACCCATCAATATCTATTGTTAATTTCATTATTTTGACACAGGAAGAAATTGAGGCTAGCACTCATTTTCCTCGTGCCTCAGGTTGAAACTAACCAAGGAACTCTAAAATGCAGCATTGATTTGAAAATCTCCTCCAAGCACTGAAAATAACACATAGTAAGGTGCATTTGCTGTGTGAAAAGTCACAATCTACACCAAATTCTACTAGGTGAGCCCATTCCTGTTAATTAAAGAGACCATTAAGGGGATGTAAGTGTGACCCATTTCAGCTTATAAAATTAAATAACTCAGCTGGTGCTAGTGGCTCACACCTATAATCCTAACTACTCAGGAGACTGAGATCTGAGGTTGATAGTTCAAAGCCAGCCTAAGCAGGAAATTCTGTGAGACTCTTACCTCCAGTTAAACACCAGAAAGCCAGAAGTAGAGGTGCAGCTTAAATGGTAGAGCACTAGACTTGAGCAAAGGAAGCTCAGGGACAGCACACAGGCCCTGAGTTCAAGACCTAGGATTGACAAAAAAAATAAATTAATAAAAAAATCAGAGAAGCAAACTAAAAGCAAAAGAGACTAGGATTGTGGCTCAAGTGGTACAGTACTTGCCTACCAAGTGCAAAGCCCTGAGAGTTTAATTCTTAGTAAAACACACACACATATACATATCCCTCCCTGACATGGTATCTTTGCTGTCTTGCTCCAGTGTAGGTCAGGAATGCTAAAGGAAGAATGACTTCTGTGTGAATGAGGAAGACCAAGTCATTCTTCTTCTGTGCTCCCAAAAGTCCTCTGAGCAATGATCTGGGAACACAGTAGCTGCTGTTTTCTCCTTCTTGAAAATATGCTAAAGAAAAGAAAGCAATAAACATAAATATCACTTTCCAAACACTGCAAAACCATGTTACTCTATCCTTTATATATTTTCATAAAACACAGGAGAAGAGGTTAAAAGAACCCATTTCTAGCTAAAGTTTTCATGATAATGGAAAAAGAGATTATTTTCTCCACTGCATGAATCTCTTTCAGAAAGACTCTTTTGCAGAAAGGAAGTCTCCCAGGGCTAGATTCCAATTAACTTCTGGACCAATTGCTGATAACTTTAGGCAATCACTGTTCTTTAGTAAATGGGGCAGAAAATCTAAAAGATCATAAAAGACAAGACAACTGATCAACCAAGACACAGAAAGATGTCTAATTCCATTCTTCCTTTCAATCGGCATAACTGTAGAGAATTGTGGAAACAATACAGTAAGTCCCACACTTGATACTCTATAGCATAGAGCTGCTCTGTGTGTGTGTGTGTGTGTGTGTGTGTGTGTGTGTGTGTGTGTGTGTGTGTGTGTGTGTGTGTGTGTGTGTGTGATCTCAGCTTTCATCTAGAGGGTTGGGAAGCACTTCAATAATCACACAGGCCATCACTGAGTTCAGTGAGTTTTCCAGCTACCATAGGGAGGAAAGAGTTTCAAATCTGAACTTTGAACACCTCAATTTGGAGTTTGTGTTCTGGATTTTGTACTTGGGAATCCTGTGATCTTGGATTTGTTTTTGTACACATGAGCAGCTTACTAAATACAGTATTCAGTGCTACATAATTGTAACCATGGGTTTTCCAGCTGTTTTCAATTTTCACTGATTAAGACTCTACTTGACTGATCTTGGCTGGTCTTGCTTGTTGGTGATTGGTTGGCTTGCTCATGAGGCTCTGGTTGGCTGATCTTAGCTGGTCTTGCCCGTTGGATAACTGGTTGGCTTGCTCATGAGGCTAGGGTTGGCTGATCTTAGCTGGTGTTGCTCATTTGTGATTTGTTGGCATGCATATGAGTCTATATGAGTTGTTTCTTCCCTTCTTCCTGGATTAAGAGGAGTAACCTGGGGGTAACTTTTCTTGACATTCTCAAGCTTTTGTATATACCACATCTATGAATCACATGTCATATTCAAAGAAAGTGAGAGAGGTTGACAAAGCCACATAGGGAAGAGCATCAATAACAATGATGTGCCGAATGGTACCCAGTGATACCATTGAGTCCCATATTTCATTCTCTCAATCTTGGGTTATTGTCTGTTAAAGGAGGAATAGTGATATTCCTTTAAACATTAAGTAAGATGCCACTTAAAAGGACCTATCTTAGCCAGAAGTTAGAGGCTCTTGCCTATAATCCTAGCCACTCAAAAAGCAGAGATTGGAAAGAGTATGGTAAGAGGCCAGCCTAGGCAAAAAAGTTCATGAGACACCACCTGCATCTTAATAGCAAAAGCTGGATGTGATAGTGCACACCTCTCATCCTAACTATGGAAGGAAGCATGAATAGAATATCCAGCCCATCCCAGGCAAAAGCAAGACTTTATTTCACAAATATCCATAACAAAAAAAACCCCCAGACTTTGCAATATCTAGTATATGTCTGAGTCAAGCAGAAAAGGGCAGATAAGGTGATGTTAGGGAAATGAACCCTAAGATAGGTATTCAAATGTTTTTTTTTCTTTCATACGATTGTTTCTATCACATTTATAAGATTATTTCTTTGTTGATTTGTATGTCCCTCTCCCACGGTATAACCCCTGCGTTCACTGTATTTGATGTTGATATAATTTGTGGAAGGGAAGGGAAAAAACAAATCATTTAAATAGGGATACAGGTGGACCCATTGCAACAATGAGACGTACAAGTCGTTATGTCGAAAACGAACTTTACAACTTTGGTATGGGGGAGGAGGATTGGGTGGGAGGGGGTGGTGGGAGGATGGGAAGGGATGGGAAGGGTAAACAAAGGAGGAGGCTACAATGCTTGATAAGAAATGTACTCATTATCTTGCCCATGTAATTGTAACCCCTCTGTACAGTATGTTCACAATAAAAAAATATATATAAAAAACCAGACTGGAGATGTGGCTCAAACAATAAAGCACCAGCCTAGTAAGCACAAAGCCTTGAGGTCAAAACCCAAAACACCTTTCCCTTTAAAAATAAAAGTATCTAGCTCAGCCAGATACTTGGGAGACTGAGGCAGGATTGTGAGTTTGAGGGTATCTTAGACAAAATTAGAACAACTTTATCTTAAAAATACAATAAATAACTAGAAACACAAGGCTGGGAATGCGGCTCAGATGGTAGATCATGTACCCTGGTTTCAATTCTAAGTGTGAATGCTCAATAAATGTTACTTTAAGTCTGTTTACCCTCCAACCTAGTAAGGAGGAAATTAATGCCTGCCACACTGAGAGGAATTGTTGTAAGGGTTTTGAAAATGGTAGCATATGAAAGCACTTTGAAAGAATTTCAATTGCTATGTAATTTTTGTATTGCAATAGCTTATAGGTTATTTACCCTTACATAGACAAATACTATTCAAACACTTGGATTAAAAAATGATCATTTTCAGCCAGGTACTGGTGGCTCACGCTTGTAATCCTAGGTACTCAGGAGGCTGAGATCTGAAGATCATGGTTCAAAGCCAGCCTGAGCAGGAAAGTCCATGAGACTCTTCAATAAATTACCAAAAAAAATGCTATAAGTTGGAGCTGTGGATCAAGTGGTAGAACTCAGGCCTTGAGCAAAAGGAGCTCAGGGACAGTACCCAGGCCCAGAGTTTAAGCCCCAGGACCAGAAGGGAAAATAGAGGATTATTTTTCACTGAGCACTTTAGCATGGAGTAAGTAAAGATGTTCTCTGATAGGTTCTGCACTTACATTATAAGTCTAAGTGCATGTATATGGCTTAGGTTAAGGGTCAAGGAGAGAGAGGGGAAAAGGAGAAACGAAACCTGCACCTTCGTTCTATACCTTCACAGCTTCACCAAGCTGATCCAGAAGAACTCCTTTGCTATCCTTTATCACTCTGAAGCTCAGCTCTTAATGAGAATGTTTCCAAATGAGAAGCAAAGACTGATGGGAGGTCATAGAGGATCAACCCTGGATGGTTGTCAGGTCAGAAGCCTCTTACCTTAATAAATCGAGAACTGTTTATGAGGCAGAGCAATAGAATCCTCAGCTAATGAAGCTTAATTGTGCAGCTGCCTGTGGTCCCCAGAGACTTGAAGGGACAGAAAGAAATTAACCTCAAAGAGGGCAGTGGTTGGAGGGAGAAAGGGCGCAAGTCAGTGCAAGCGATGGAAAGCCTGACCTCTGACCAGGATGCATCTGATGGCCTTCCTGGCATTTGCCAGGGCCCCTGGTCTGCAGAAGTGTGTGAGGAAGTTATCCTCCTTAAACATCCAAATGGAAAAGGAGTGAGGCTCAAAGGGCCAAGGGCATTTGCCGAGGAGATTCCTTGGTGCAAAGAGTCAGAAATCCCCCTCCTCTCAGTGGAAATGCCTTTAGCAAGATCGCGGCTGAGCCTCTTCGCCCTGCAGCACACATTGATATTTAGCTGCTTTCCCCATGTTGCACAGCCAATGACTTTTTCTCCTAAGACAGACTCAAGCTCAGATTGTAAACGCTGTCCTTATAGAAGTTAAAGGATCCCTTGGAACACGAGGATGAACCTCCAGGATGCCTATTGGTCTGGTGATGATGGATCACTGGGCTTGTATACCTACTGCCCAGATTAAATGAGTTCCTAAATGCTCCTGTTACTACCACCTATCCTGATGCTTCCTCTTCTTAAAAAAAATTAGATACTAAGGGCTAGGTATAGTGGGTCAATCCTGTAGTCCCAGCTACTGAGCAGATAGAGATTGGGAGTACAGAGGTTTGAAGGCATCATTGGGCAAACAAATAAATAGCAAGATTATCTCTTCTAATAAGCTGGGAATTGTGGTGTATGCCTATAATGGGAGGAATAGGAAAAAGGATTATATGGAGACTGTGTCTCCCCAAAAAGTCACTAAGACCCAAAGAGCAAAGGGTATGTGATACAAGAGGTAGAGGACCTGCCTAGCAAGTTCAAACTCTAGAACTACCAAAAAAATCAGTTACTTCATATATACACATTAAAGATGCCCATTGATATTCAAAGGACTTAGGAATGATAAGTGATAAACTAGCTGGTGTGTTCCATTTTTATAAATAACTGTTTCTCTGTAATAAAGCCAAGACTTTTTGTTCCATAAGTGCCCTGGCATGAAGTAGATTGTCAGTGAATATTGGTTTCATGAATAAATAAGTGGATGACGTACAGAATGTTAATGCAATGGCCTAAAACAATACAGTTTCACAGGCTTATTTTGCAGCTCCTGACTAATAAAGAACTCTGTATGTCCTAGGCTGGTAGAGGGGAATTTCAAACAATGGGAACAAGGTTAAATGGAAAGGGTGTAGTAGAAGGAATTGCATTGAGTAAAGGTAGGTCCCTTGTGTAGGCAAGTCATTTTGCTAGTTTCTGCAGAGGAACCCAATGAATAGGGGGCAGGATGAAGAGCTGGGATGAACTAACACACAAAAATCACTCTACACAGTGAGTGCTTGGCACAAAGTCAATGTTCAGCCCCCATCATCTCCATCTTCATCATCAACATCAGCATCAAGGACAAAGCACAGGCTCTGGGTCCTATAGGTTCTTCCGGAGTTGGTGCAGTTAGGGACCTCTCAGAGTACCACCAATACATGCTGGGTGAACAACCCAGTCTCCAGGAGCTGAGAGACTGGAGTATAAACAACCAGACAAGTTACCCACTTCTCAAGTGGATATATGGATCTATAGTTTTTTTTTTCAAAATTCCTTCCTAAAGTCCCATCCTGTGGCTCTGGAAGACTGTCCTACATCCAGAATCTAGGCTTGGAATTTGTCAGATGCCAACCAGCCTCCAACAGGCTGTCAGTGTGACTTTGTTTTAAATGGGACACTGTTTTTCTCGTTCTACTCCTTTACAGGAAGCTTGTTGGGGGTGTAGGGTCAGAGAGTGTCAGGAGGCAGGGATGACCTGCTGAACCAAAGACAACACAGGCCTTGAGTAGAGACTGAGTCAGAGTGTCTTAGGATTAGGGAAGGACAATGAACAGGGCAGGTGTCTCAGAACAGAGTTGTGGAGAATCAAAAAAACAAGGACACAGATAGTGCATGTAGCTTGGTCTGGCCCTTGAGGAATCAGATGTCATGGAAGTCCAATGTTGCATGTGGAATGAATGAGCTTCCACCAAGGAAGAGACCACAGGCTCTGTGGTCCGGAGCCAGGAAATGGGGGAATGGAGGGATGGAATCTCTTGTCTTGGATAAGCAAGAATGAATTACTACCTTGACAACCCTCCCCCCAAAAAAAACAAACTTTGAGATGGTGGCTCATGCCTGTAATCCCAGCTACCAAGGAGGCTAAGATCTGAGGATCACAGTTCAAAGATAGCCCAGGGAAGAAAGTCCATAAGCCCCTTATTCCAACAAGTCATAGAAAAAGCCAGAAGTGGAGCTGTGGCTCAAGTAGTAGAGTGCTTCCCTTGGGCAAAAGAAGCTCAGGGAAGTGCCTAGGCCTTGGGTTCAAATACCAGCCAGCACACATACAAATAAAATCTCTTCCACTTCACTCTGCCCTGAATTCCTTTTTGCTATTCTTTTGCCATCAAAGTGACAAGTAATGCTGAATGAAATAGCCAATCCTGAGTCATTCACACACACACACACACACACAATACATTCACAGACACACACACTTAGCCATTCACACTCTTACTCATACCACACACTCACAGATACTTGAACAACACACACAACACATTCATACCTACACACACATTTGTACATTCATCTTCTTACACACGCATAGTGCACCTACTCCTATATCATACTCACACATATTTAGTGCACACACACAAACTTATTACCAGTGCTGGGCCAAAGCAAGAGTCCATAAATCTGTTTCCACCCTATGTATGCATATATACATCTAGTCAAACCTCCAAAATGCCATTCACCTATCCAAATGTCATATCCACACTAGGATAATAAACAAGTGAGTATTTAGAAATATCTAAGTGGGGAGGAAGATTTCTTTTTAAAAAATTTTTGCACAGACAGGAAAACTGATACTGGTGTCAACTGGTTCCATCCCTGTGTAAATTCCACTTCTTAAAAAGGATAGGGAGTTAGGGAGGGAGGTCTACATGGATGGATGGAAAGATGGAAGGGAGGAAGGGAGGAAGGAAGGGAAGGAGGGAAAGGAAGGAAGGAAGGAAGGAAGGAAGGGAGGAAGGAAGGAAGGAAGGAAGGAAGGAAGGAAGGAAGGAAGAAGGAAGGAAGGAAGGAAGGAAGGAAGGAAGGAAGGAAGGAAGGAAGGAAGGAAGGAAGGAAGGAAGGTTGGCTACAAAAGTACCACCACTTCTAAACAGAACAAGCCAAAGACCTGTAGGCAGCCCAGCCCAGCCCCAACCCCGGGCGCGCTGGACCTCCAGACACAGCAGCTCAGCCCTGCCTGCTTCCTGCTCTCCATGAGCTGCCCAATGGCTCCCTTCAGACCCCTTTTCTTGGCTCAAACGCGGTACCTTAAGACAGGGATCATTTGTCAAGTGAGCCTAGTATACAGAGAGCTGTAGGCAGATTATGGAAAGAGAGAGGGAGGAGAGAGAGGGAGGAGAGAGCGAGCGCAGAGAAAAGAAAGCCGGGGAAGAGGGCGCGGGGAGCAGCCGACTCGGACTTGGCCAGGCAGCGCGCTTCAGAGGCGCTGGGGATTCAAGTTAGACCAGTGCTGGTGGTGCTGGTGACGGGCAGGGGTGCGGCCCCGCGTCACCCTGAAGAGGGGAGCCCCTGGCGGCTCCCCACATGGCTCTTTTCATGTGGGATGCTTAAGGACAGGCTCACAGACAGAGTAACTTACAGAAGACAAACTGGCATGTGGATTCTGCCAACATGGAAGGGCTGCTGTCTCCGATGAGGACAAAGGTAAGGGGGTGACTCCCCGCTTTCTCTGGATGCTGGGGAGGGGTGTAGGGGAGGCTCCGGGGGAGCTTTTGTCTTATTTCAGAACTAGGCTGGCGAATGCAAGTGGATCGCCCAAAGAATAGGGTTGCCTGTGAAGCGGTGGGGTGCGAAGGGGAGAAGGGGGGGGAGCCATCTGTCAGCCTGGGTACCAGTAATCTTAGCAAACGATTGCGCCCCTTGGTTGATTAGACAGCCATATTTTAGCAGGATTTCCAATCACCCCTTGCTTTGGAGCCAGACTATCCTTGGAGCTGTTCGTTTTGGGGGAGAAGTAGCAGTTTCTGGGGTTTTCTGGTTGATTAGCAGGAAAGGTGACACATTTAAGGCAAAGTGCATGCCCAGTGCCTACTTGAAATAGTCTCTCCTCCTCCTCCTTCTCCTTCTCATGTGTGCATGGAAGGATTGGGGTGGGGGGTGGGGGCTGGCTGTGGAATGTAGGTTAATGCATTCTAGAAGCTGGTGTGTTCTCAAAAAAAAAAGAAAGAAAGAAAGTAGACGACTTGCAGGATAGATCTCAGAGCCCACTCGAGTCTGACACTTTGAACTTGGACCTGGGACACTTTCGAAATGGTCCGAGAGATTGTGCCCAGTCTCCTAAGGACTCTTGAGCACCTGCTTTCTTTGCTGGAGCTTGCTTTTTACTTGAGAAAGGAATGCTTTGGGAAGGGAGAAGGGGATTTCTATTGAAAGCTCAGAGGTAAAAGGGTCCCGTTGGCATCTGCTGAAACCACAGATAACTCTTCAGTGCGTGGGTTAAAAGTTTCCAATCACCTCCGTGATCCAACTTTTCTTCCATCGAAAATTACAAAGCCATCCCGGGGGCAAATCGCTTGTCATAAACACACACCCGCTGTTGAAAGTCTACAGGAGAAGGCTTTGATTCACCTCAGCAATGTGGTGTTCTGCTAAGTGATTGGGACACAAATAGACCCTTTTGTCAGAGGATAGGTTGTCGGTTTAAAAAAAAAATTTCCCCTCTGCCACTTAATGAGCATGACTATGACATTTTGAGGGAGTGTCAGAACCAGGGTCTCCTGCATGAAAGCAACCCTAGTCCTTTGGGAGGATCCTGTGTCTCTGTCGTTTGATAGTGGTTCATTAGGAGGAAAGCCTCAAGTGACAGTTGATTACAAGGATTCTAATTCCAGCCCCTGGGCTAGCTGGCTGGGTTCCTTGGGGACCCCCGTTGTTCCTTGAGCTGGATGAAGTCAGGTTGCTTGCAAGTAACACACTTCCGTGCAAGGCTGTGAACGTAGCATGCTCTTATTACACATAGACCTTTCATCACAGCCAAAGAAAAGCCAAATGGAGCTGCCTATTTCTCTTTATCGACAGGCTATAGTTTGAATGCTTTAGGGAATGGCTTTATAGTCAGTTCCTTCGGCTATTTGAAATGACTGCCTCAGATAAACTGTTCTAGAATGGTCCACTGACTGGGGTGGAATAGAACTACGGATCTGAGTGCATAATCCTGTGCAAGTTATGCCCAACTCTCCCGGGAGACTTTGAGGGGAGTTCCCTATGCAAATGAGCCAGGACCCAGGCCATGGTAAATCACACTGCAAGTCAATTAAAATGGCATGTTATGGGAAGAGGAAGAAATTATGTTAGTGGATCAGACAGGTCATAGATTATATTTATCAGTTGGATTCCCATCATGGCTTGTTCCTCGATTATCATACTCTCGAATGAATGTTGAGATAGAGGAAGTTTGGGTCTTACTGAAGTTCAAGCATAACATCTCTACACAGCAAATTGAAATTTCATTCAGACCTTTTAGCATGTAGGTTTCAAGGTGTGTGTGTGTGTGTGTGTGTGTGTGTGTGTGTATTAAATTGCTTCTGTGAATTCCTTTCAAATCTTGTTCTTCCTGACACTGCAAATTAATATTGATGTATTGAAAATTCAAATTATGTTTGAATTTGGTCACCTGGAGAATCCTCAGAACTTGGGGAAGAAGCCGGCTCTGTAGGGATGCAGGGGTAGAGTGTTTATGGTGAAACTCAGCTTTTGTATCTACATCACCATATCCTGTGTAGTTGAAATTACCCAGGGATTTTTTTTTTGTAATTTGTGCCAAAGACATCTATCAATGACCATGTGTTGCTTCGGCTGCATTATGCTCTGTTTCTATTCTGGAATATCGTCCTCCCCCACCCCCACTGGTGAGACTATAGCTTGAAGTTTCTGATTTTCTGTGTCATGATGGCCAGACAAAGAAGGCCTCCTCCAGCTAAATTTTGGCATGTTGTGGCTACTTAATAACTTACTGACAGTTGAAAGCAAGTGTTGAGGTAAATTGGACATCGTGCAGTAATTTCATTATGCCATGTAATAGACTTAACCAGTCTAAATCATGGGTGCTTAATGCATTTTTATCTTGGGATTTGCATAATTGGCACATAAATATGCATGAGATTAACTGGAAGTGGCAAAATAGGGTGGGCAAAGATGTTCATAAGCATCCAAATGAAGGCCATTTGGAGATCAGCACCTGAGTACCTTCCCCCTGTCTCCTGGGTGGGTGGCCACACTTGACATACCTGGAAGCAGACAGGGTGACAGCTGGTGTCCCCCTAATCATAGCAAGTGTATTGTCAGCCGTGCATGGCTTTAGCATGGCTGTGGCTTTGGGGGTTCACTTGGGCACCCCATTTAATCTTCTTTTTATATATAATGTAATCTAGAAGTGTCTCTAGCTGATGGATGGACTTCTGGTCTCCTTGCAGCCTGGGACACAGTCCTAGGGATTCTTACCATCACCAATGTTTGCAGAGTGGCAAGGCAGACAGAAAGAAGGAACACTGAGAAGTCGATTGACTCATTCTCCTAAGAGGGAAAAGGGAAAACATTTTATAATTAATTACCTTTGTGGACCGTGTAAAGGTATCCTTTTTAAAAATTGCATTTTGAACCCTCCAACTTCTCTTTAATCCTCTGTGTGCTGCCTCAAGCAACTGAGACTGGTTTAAAAAATTCCCCTCACTTCTAGCTTCTGGGATTCCTGTTTGCCAATGTCCACTACAGAATTTCCTGTGGACACCTGGTCAGAGCACATGACATCAGAACAGCTCTGACTTTTATAACTGCAAGAAGTGTATGTACTCTGAAGAAACTGTAACAATAAAAGGATACAGAAGGAGCAAGGATGAAGAGGAGAGAATGGGATAGGAGAAGAGGAGAGGGAGAGAAAAGAGGAGGAAGAGAGGAAATGGAAAGGGAGAAGATGGATGAGGAAAAGGTAAAGGGGAGGAGGGAGAAACAAGAGAGGAAAGGAGATGGGAGAGGAGAGGATGGGAGGGGAAAAAGTGGAGGGATAGTGAAAATAGGAGGAAAGAGGATAATAAAGAAGAGGAAAGGGGAAGAGAAGAGAGGAAGAAGAGGGAAGGGAAGGGGAGTGGAGTGGAGAAGAGAGAAGGGAGATGAAGGTTCATCTTTTATCTCCAAACAAGATTACAGCTGTGTTTTACCAAATGTTTGTGCAGCAGATAGGAGTAGATCAACACCAGTCACCCTAGAAAGGCCGGGAGTATGAACTTTTCAAAGTTTAGTAACTATTTTGTTGTACAATTGGAGTTTTGAAGAATACTCTCTAGTGTTGTTGCCATTAATATCTGCTCCCAGCTTATAATTACCTTGCTCCCTAGAGATGGTGCATTTTTATCTGTCTCAACCTGTCTATTCTGCCTTGGAGACATTGCATCATTTACTGTTTTACAGGAAAGAAAGAAAGAAAGAAAGAAAGAAAGAAAGAAAGAAAGAAAGAAAGAAAGAAAGAAAGAAAGAAAGAAAAAAGGAAGGAAGGAAGGAAGGAAGGAAGGGAGAGAGAGAGAGGAGAGAAGAGAGAGAGAGAGAGGGAGGGAGGGATAAAAAGCGGGCTTCAAGTTTGTCAAGGAAGTCTTCTCAGAACACCATCCATTTGATGATACAGATACTTGAAAGGAATCCAAAGCTGGGCTTATAAAGACTGGCATTTGAAGGACTGGAGATGGGGATCCATGGTAGAGTGCTTGCTTTGCATGAGCAAAGCCCTGGGTTTGATCCCCAGCACTGCCACACATGACAAAGAGCATTTAGGATGAGCACAAGGATCTCATTCTGAGCATTCAGCTCTTAGGAACCCAGGGAGAATGGCCACACACAGCTGGAGTTCCTCAAAAATTGTCCTTCTTCCTTGAGCTGGATATAGTGTATATATAATCTGCTTGGTTAAATGGCAACTCCTTTGAACAACTGCTTAAATACAATAAAAAGAACTGTCCTTAGAGCCCACACTGTGATCTTGGAAGCATATTGAAATATAGATGTAAGTTGTTAACATTCTAAAATTACAGGCAATATAGCCAGCGCAAGAGAGTTTTTTTAAAGGACAGACAAAGGGTTTGTGGCTCTTTAGACCAATTAGGACACAGTAGATGGAACCCTTAGAGTCACTTAGGATTGTGCTAAATCTGCTTGACACTTTGCCAGAGCTCCACTGACAATGCTGGCTGAAACAACCTATTGTGTCCTAGCGACTTGATATATGGATTCAGATAAAGTACTGGGGTCTTTCCTTCAAAGAACTTACTAAGGACTAAAGAATAGTTTAGCCTGCATAGAGCAAAACTAAGGAGGGCGTGACAGTTACTTTCAAACAGACTAAAATAACCATACACAAAATTATGCACCAACTAATGACAGCCTGTACTTTATCTTAATGGAGTCTTGAATAGAAAGGGGTTTGCCAGAGCTCAAGAATGACAGGTTTGGATTACATTCAAAGAAATGTTTCCCGATGTTGAAATGTTTTCCTAGAAAGGTTGAGACAGTCCCTAATCTAGAGGCCTCAGAGACAGGTAAGACAAACCTACCTATAAAGGGGTATGTGTGTCTGACACATCAGGATGAGCTGATGCAGACATCTCGTTTTTATGAGGTGGTGTTAAGTTTTGCCATCAAGCCAATAAAACCAGAAATAGGTCTGGGTATGAAGCAAGCACACATCAGATGCCCTTACCAAAAGTATTTCTTGAGCTGCTGAAATCAGTTGGGTGCAAGCAGGAAAACAAAGCTCACTCTTCAGAATGATCCTTTTTCAGGTATCTGAATTATGGAAAAGAAGTTGGAGCTATTGGGATTATTTATCTGGTTACATTTTCCTATGCGAGTCAGAGTTTCTGTGACTGTAACAAACACCCAATAGTCAACTTGTAAAGTGAAAAAGGTTTAATTTGGTTCAGACTTTTATAGGTTCTCGTCCACAATAAGTTGCTCCTGTTACTTTTTTTTTTCTTGCTGGTCCTGGGACTTGAACTCAGGGCACCACTGTCTCTGAGCTTGTTTTGCTCAAGGCAAGCACTCTACCACTTGAGCCGCAACACCACTTCTGGCTTTTTTGAATAGTTTATTGGAGATAAGAGTCTCACAGAGTTTCCTGCTTGGGCTGGCTTTGAACCGTGATCCTCAGATCTCAGCCTCCTGATCAGGGTGAAAAATAAAAATTTAAAAATGTAGCAGAGGAAGAGATCAGGGCCCTACAGTTCCTTTGATTGCACACCCCCATGGACCTAAAACCTTCCATGAGGCCCTACCTCTTAAAGGCTCTACTCCCTCCAAAAAGTACTATGCCAGGGACCATGCCGATCTTCTCGTGAGACTGTAACTAGGAGGCAGCAGGGAGACTCCGCCCGCCAGCAAGCTCTCTGACAGGTAGAATCTTCACCTGTCCCCAGTCCAGGAGCAGCTCCAGAGGTGCCTTTGTAGCATACATCACCCCTCGTACAAGGCCTTTCATGACAAATGATTTTGATGGGTGGATTGTTTAGAAGAAAAGATTGCAGAATATGCATTAGCCAAGAGGGACCCACTCAATAAAAGAATGGCTTTTCCTTCTAGTAAGGTTTTGGATATGCTTTCTCCCACTTACTTGCTCTACTATAATAAATACAGCCCGGAAGTTGTGTGCCAACTCTCCACCTCCCCATCCTTACCCCCCCCCCACCTCTGAGCTGATTGTTTATTATTTAACTGGACTGAAAGCTTCATGAGAAAGTCCCAGGGTTTCATTCACCTGGATTTCCAGGGTCCTCATGACCTGAGCCCCATCCTCTTAGTCCCTCCAAGCATTAGAAGGCACTGTTCTCACTGGCTGAAGCATGATCCTCCTCTTTCTGCACGCTCTTCACCTGTTGACTCTTAACTGGTCCTTTAGATTGCAGGCAGGTCAGATGCTACTTTCTCTAAGTGAGTGCCCAGGGCCTGCTTATTCCAAGCCTTCTGCACCTTGTGAGTAAACCAATGCTCACTTACTGTCCTCTGAGATGGATTGTGAGCCTCCTGATGGCAGATTTCACTCTACCCCCCCCCTCCATGTCCAGTAACACAGGGTAGCGAAGCAGAATTGTAAGCCCTTGGTACATATTGATTGACAAATGTATGAACATACAGCTCCTGAAAGCCTTGCAAGAACTCATGGAGGGTTTAGTGACTACTGGACCTTGAGCAGATGTCATGATTCCAGAGAGACTGGTAAGAACAATCTAGAACTTTCTCCACAAGGCACAAGGGCAAACTTTACAGAGTGAGATTGCATGGTAAAAATTCCATAGTAAATCATTCTTGCTTTCCTTTAAATAACCTATTCTTTTCGGGTTAGCAAGAAACTAGTGTTATTGAATATTTTAGCAGCTGACCAGGGTTGAGAGACTTAAAGGAAGACAAATCATAGCTAGAGGCTAACCCTGACCTCAGTTTGAGGTTTTTTTTCCCCTCTGTATCCTTTTCTCTCCTCTGTTTTAGAAAAGCAGCAAGCCACTATGCCTCTCCCTGTAAGAACCTTTCCACTTCTGCCTAAAGGCAAAATTTCTTGCAGGATACTTACTATTCTAGCTCCTGGATTCTTCACATTGAGCTCATGGCAAACATGTTGCCAGACTTACTGGGAGGAACACGAGTGGAGAGAAGAGGTGGGGCAGGATGAAGGGGAGGGCTGCGAAATGTCTTTGTTCAATCTCTCCCAATATGCTAGACTTTTCTAGCAAAGAAGTAACTATGCAGCCAAACCAGAATACACACTCATATTCTTCCATACTGGACAAGCCTAAAGAAAAGACAACTTCCTTAGAACTGGGGAGTCCAAGGAATTCCCCCTGAGCAGCATCTACAATTCGTAGGTGTGTGACAGACTCACTACTTAGGATTGTAGGTATGATTCTAACTGAGATTTCACTAGGAAAAGCTCCTCATCTGTGAATTACACGTTCTTTCCATGAATGAGTAGGAAATTGGTAAGCTGCCTTGGTGGAGTCATTTTTAAAAGTGCTGATGTATTTCCACCTTGTATCATTAGCTAGTGCTTAGAGAGAGGCAAGAGGAAATGGAAATGTGCGGTTTGGGGGTCCTGGATGTGAGCGGGTTTCCTAGGAAACCACCTGCCATGGCGTGTGGCAGGATCTCTGTGATGTGGAGAAGGGACGAAGAGGAGCATGAGGTGTGTGAGAAAGGGAAAGGCTCAAGCTCTAAGTCTTCAGTTAGTAAAGAAAATACCTTATTCAGAAATGTGGAAACTGCTGATGAAGTAGAGGCAGACAATGCCAGGAGAAATACAAATGTATACAAAGGCTGTACAGGAAAACAATCTATTAGTATGTAAAAAAATAAGCAATGTAGAAATAATACATTCAGATTCTCCCCCTTCTTCCTTTCTCTTTTTTCCTTTCTCTTTTTTCCATCCTTCTTCCCCCCTCTTCCTCCTCCTCTCACTGTCTGTCTGTCTTTCTTTCTGTCTCTCTGTCTCTCTGTGTTTGTCTGTCTGTCTCTGACTGAGGATTGAACACAAAGCCCACTGTATGCTGTACTCTACCACTTCAACCACTTTCCCCTGCCCTTTTATTTGCACTTTGTTATCAAGATAGAGTCTCTTTACCTTTACCTGGGCTGGCTTTGAACTCATAATCCTTCTGCCTCCACTGCCCAAGTAGCTGGGATGACAGGCATGCACCAATACACTCAGTCAGGTACATTTCAACTTTGCAATAGACATAAGGATGACCATCAAATTATCCTTTAAGAATGAACATATTACTTACTATTAGCAAGTCACAGCCCCCAGTTATTCAACCAACAGTGCGTGCTTTCTACAAGATGGTTTATCACCTTCCTTCCATGACGACCAACCTGTTATTTCGGTATCAATACCGAAAGCTGGGATCAGGGACGTAAACCATGTTCCTGTAAATGCTTGTATACACCTGTGATCACCAAAGTCCTTCCCTCGCTCCTGATGGACTAAAATGGAACCAGCTATGTGTTAAAGAGGGGGAGGGGAATAGTAAGATATTTATCGCCATGCCTTTAATAGAACTGGAACTTAAAAATGGTACTAGGCTTGCTATAAAAGATACTCAATGGACCAATGTATCTGTAATATATTTTCCAAATGAAATATGTGTGCTTTTATTATTTGAGTGTTTAGTGGAAGCAGATGCCCCTGAAGGTACACACTTGAACTATGAACAGGTACAGCTTAGTAAGTTTGAAGAACTTTGGTTTTACATTTGCTCATGGTGTCTATGAGTTCCTGAAAGCATTTTTGTCTGTCTGTCTATCTGCCTGCCTGTCTGCCTACCTGCTGATGGTAATTACAGGGGTTTAAAATCAGGGCCTTGTGTTTGCTCAGTAGATCCTCTACCACTTAAGCAATGTCCAGACCAGCTTTTCACTGATTAATTTGGAGATGGAGTCTCACAGACTTTCCTGCCCAGGTTGTCTTCAAACCACAATCCTCTGAATCTCAGCCTCCTGAGTAGCTAGAATTGTAGGCATGAGCCCCTAGCAGCAGGCCTCTAGAAGATCTTTATCAATATTTGTCAGTTCTGTGCTCTGGTGTATGAATTAAGTTTATTTCCAGTGATGTGTACATAATGATGTGTTTTAGCTCATTTGTAATTATGACTGTGTGAGCATTCCCATATGTCCGGGTATGTTTGTGGAAAGTAAAATTTCAGTGTAAACCTAATGACTTATGAATTATATTAATGTCATAAGAGCTTGTCCCAGATTTTAAAGTTAAGTGTTATTGAATCAAGAAGTCCTCATAAAATGGAAGAAGGGAGTTTTATTATTTCTTCTAAAACATAGAAGGAGGGCTGGGAAGGTGGCTCAGTGGTAGAGTGCTTGCCTAGAATGCATGAGGCCCTGAGTTCAATTCCTCAGCACCACATAAGCAGATAAAGCTGAAAGTGGCGCTGTGGCTCAAGTGGTAGAGTGCTAGCCTTGAGTTGAAGAGCTCAGGGACAGCACCCAGGCTCAGAGTTCAGGCCCCATGACCAGCAATCTGAGGGTTGAAATTTGAAGGCAATACCAGCTGGAAAGCTTGTGAGACTCTTTATCTCCAATAAACTAACAAAAAGCTAGAAGCGCAGCTGTGGCTCAAGTAGTAGAGCACTAACTTTGAGCAAAAGAAGCTCAGGGACAGTGCCCAGGCCCTAAATTCAAGTTCCCTCCACCCAAAAAAAAGAGGAAGAGGAGGAAGAAGAGAAAGAGGGAGGGGCCTGGGGATATAGCTCAGTAGTACAAGTCTCAGAGTTTCCATCTCCCATACCACAGAAAAAGATAAAGAAGCTTTCCTCCCTCATTCTTATTTTTTTTATTTTTTATTTTATTTTATTTGTGAACATACTGTACAGAGGGGTTACAATTACATGGGCAGGATAATGCATACATTTCTTACCAAGCATTGCAGCGTTTACCCTTCACATCCCTTCCCAGCCTCCCCCCTCCCCTCCACCCAATCCTTCCCCTCCCCTCCCCCCCAACATTGTAAAGCTCGTTTTTGACATGACAATTTGTACTTCTCATTGTTGCAACAGGTCCACCTGAATCCTTAAACAACTTGTTTTTCCCCATCTCCTCCACAAGTTATACTGACATCAAATATAGTGAAAGCAGGGATTATACTGTGGGGGAGGGACATACAAAGCAACAAAGAAATAATCTTATAAATGCATTAGAAACACATGCATGAAAGAAAAAAAACATTAAAATACATATCTAAGGGTTCATTTTCCTAACATCACATTATCTGACCTTTTCCGCTTGACTCATACATATACTAGATATTGCAAATAAGGGAAACCATGGGACCTGTGTTTCTTTGGGCCTGGCTTACTTCACTTAATAGAATTTTTTCCAAGTTTTTCCATTTCCTAACAAATGTCATTCTTTCTGATGGAGGCATAGAATTCCATTGTGTATATATACCACATTTTCTTGATCCATTCATCTACTGAAGGGCATCTGGGTTGGTTCCATATCTTAGCTATGGTAAATAATGCTGCAATAAACATAGTTGTGCTGGTAGCTTTAGTGTGGTCTTGTTTGTAAACATTTGGGTAAATGTCCAAAAGTGGGATTGCTGGGAGCTCTAAAAGTGGGGAGCTCTATGTGAAGTCTTTTGAGGAACTTCCATACTGCTTTCCAAAGTGGTTGAACAAGTTTACGTTCCCACCAACAATGAAGTAAGGTTCCCTTCTGTCCACATCCCCTCCAGCATCTGTTGTTGTTAGAGTTCTTGATTTTTGCCATTCTAACTGGAGTGAGGTGGAATCACAATGTTGTTTTGTTTTGCATTTCTTTTATGGCTAGGGATGTTGAGCATTTCCTCATGTGTCTACTGGCCATCCTTCTTTCTTCTTCAGAGAAGTTTCTCTTTAAGTCTTTAGCCCACTTATTTATTGGGCAGTTGTTTCTTTGAGGATTTGTTGTTGTCCTCCCTGATTCTTAATCTCTGTCCATTCACTACTTACAAAAGGCAACTGGTGGTACACACCACAGTGGTGCCCCTGCTTCAGTCTACCTTGTTGAGAGGTGACATAATGGCTCCTATGTAAGAGATGAAAGGAATAGAGTGGTCGTGCCTTCTTACCCACTAGAGCTCATGAGCCTGGATCCTAGGATGGACGATTAAAACACTTCACCTTCTGCATCTGACTACCCTCCATGGCAGAGTACAGAACGGTAATGGGTCACTGGTTGTACCCATAATGCTTGATGGGGTTAAGATTCCCACCGCCCTCCCCACCCCCCGCATTGTTTCTGGGTAGCATTACACCAATGGCACAGTGCACGTTTACACAGCTCATCCCTATTAAGAGCAGGGTAATGTTTGTGTCACCCCTGGAAAAGACCTAAAGACGCTTGAACTTCCTCTCCAGTATCCTGGGGTAGGCATCATATACATCATCCATTCCCTTCCAGACAAGAAAACTGCATCCCAGAACATGACACCAGGATTTACACTCAGCCTGTAAGGGCTCAGAGTTTGCAGGCGTTGTCAGAGTCTATAGATCTCTGGCCTTGACGTGCATTTTGGTTCCAGAATCATGAGTTACTGACCATAGAAAAGTAATGAGCATACAGGTTAGCATGGAAAGCCAAAAAGATAATATATCCCAGCACTCTCCAAAATCTGCAAAATCAGGTCATCTTTCAAGGAGCTTCTTCTCTGACAATTGTTTGTTTCTCATTTATCCCTTCTGTCCAAAAAAAAAAAAGTTGAAGCAATTTATAATAAAGATCTGCATACCTATGCCTATTAAAACAAAAACAGACTATTGCAAATGGGGAAAGGAAATGAAGCAAATAGATGATTACATATTTACTGTAATTAAGCATTACAGTTAGTTATTACCCTGTCATTTGCCTCCCTTGATTATCTAGAGAACTGCATTAAAAATTTTTTTTAACTGTTCAATTAACTCAGATGCCTGGCAAGTACTGTGTGCCACGGTTGGGACAAAGGTGTTTCAGACACGATGCCCCTGCCACATCTTTCCCTGGGGAAAGCTTGTTACACGAAAGCCAGTAATTGAGAGCTGGACTGGGTAAGTTACCTACCGCCATATTGGATCATTAGTGTTTCAGTGTCACTAGTGTTTGAAATAAGAGTTGGGACAGATGAAAAGCCAGGCAGTTCTGAGAGTATAAAACACTAGGATTCCAGGGTTCTAACGTGTATCAGTTACATCATTGTCTAGTGGTATAATGGTCAGGATGGGGTCAACCATTGTAAGATGACCAGAAAGAAGATCAACACGGTTAAGAATATTCCCCTATGGACCCTCTGGCATAACACTGTTATATTCTATCATACCATATCAAGCTGTATCCTACTGTGATGTGTCTGGAGTCACAGATTTAGGTACGGGCAGGCTGGAATACCTTCCACATTATAGACAAATTATTTCCTCTCCTAAGGATGCCCTCTAGGGGTCTTGGGCCTCTTTTCTCCACCAATTAAAGAAATAGGAGGCAGGAAAAATGATGGCAGATGTAAAAATCACTTGAAAATGAGAGTGAGGCACCAGGGAAACTGAGGAAAACCTCTTAGCTACTAGTGAGTTGGTACAAGCCAACTAGGACTCTTGGCTGAGAAGGATGCCTTGTGTCCTATGAAGCCTTGTTTACTTGCTTCTTGGGCAGGAAGGCAGAAGAGGAGACTATCGACATCTTGATTCAAGAGAGTAAGAAGTGGGCTGGGAAGGTGGCTCAGTGGTAGAGCGCTTGCCTTGCATGCCTGAGGCCCTGGGTTCGATTCCTCAGCACCACATAAGCAAAAAGAAAAAAAAAGCCGGAGGTGGTGCAGTGGCTCAAGTGGTAGAGCGCTAGCCTTGAGCTGAAGAGCTGAGGGACAGCGCCCAGGCCCAGAGTTCAGGCCCCACGACCGGACCCAAAAAAAAAAAAAGAGAGAGAGTAAGAAGTAAGGAAATTGGTAGCCCCATGTGGAGCTCTTGAGAGTCTCCCTTTCATGTCTCTTTGGAATGAGTGTCAGCTGTACTGGCATCTCATCCTGTTGAGTCACTGTTCCCCGTACCCCATGGGGAGGGACACAGGTCTGCTCTAGGGTCAGCAGGAGCTTTGCTTCCATCAACGCTAATTTCCATTTCCTAGAGTCTTCAGAGGAGGCAGGGTCTTTTCACCCAGCTGCTGCCTGTCTCTGTCTGCCTTGACTTTCCCTTTTGGCCTCCCCCACCCCCGACAGTCTTGTCACATACGCTGGCTGCTGCTTGCAGCCAATTTTAGAGTTGATGTTTATTGAGCACTTTAGGATGAGCCACCTTTTAAACTCTTCCCACATATTGGCTCATTAATCCTTACGATAACTCTATTAGACAGTTCCTATGACTATTCTTGTTATAGAGATAAGGACATTGAGCCACAGAGATGTTCAGCCATTTGCTCAAAGCCGCCCAGCTAACTAAGACCAGAGTTCTTAACCAATAAGCCCTTTGAAATGATTTATTTGGGGGATTGCCTTGTTAAGAGACTGTTCAAATCTGTGTCTGAAAACCTGCTTCTAGAGCCTGCTATGTATGGATTCTAATTTTAATACCTTATTAGTCCAAAACAAACTCACTCTCTAGATGACAATGCTCTGTGTCAGATATATTTACATCTTTGCATCTAAAGAAGGCAAGCTCACCCCAATCTTTTTTTTCTTTTTACTGTTTCTACCTCAGCATAGTGCAGTTATTAAAAGTATGCTTTCAAGGTCTAGCCAGCTCAAGTTCAAATTGCACATCAGCCAATCATCTAACTCTGTGACTCTGGAGGTGTTGATTAATTGCTCCATATCTTAGTTTCCTCTAGCACATATAGCTATGGTAAATACAACATTTGCCATACAATTACTAAACTAATAATCATGTTGGCAAAGAGCCTTGTTTGAGTTGTTTGAGCATGTAAAATAGAACCTGGGACAATGCCAACAGATGCGTTGTTACTGTGAACCCTGCCCTTTCCCAGAGCAGACCTCTGTTCTTGTGGTGTCATGCATGTTGATGATCTTCTCCAAGCACTCAGAAGTAGGTCTGAGGCGCTCAATGTCTCAGTGACCTATGAACTCAGGTTTTCAGTCCAGGAGCACTTGTTAGTATGTGTGACTTTGAGCCAGATAGTGATGCGTTTGAGCTGAAGAAGATTGAGTCTTCCGAAAGTCGTTCAATCACCAGCAGAATTTGGATTAGGATTTTTTTCCCTGTGACTTTCCATAGGAAGATAGTTAGTGTTCTCTACTGCGGTTGTCACTTCCTTATGGTGGATATGGATGCTTCCTCTGTACTTGTCCCTCTGTACCTGTGGATTTTATTCTTTCTGACTCTTTATAAGCTTCTATCAATTGGTGCCAATGATGTTCTCCAAGACAAGCAGAGAACAACTTTGAAACAACTTTGATTCCTTTTATTTTCCCCTCTGCTGCCAGAGTCTAATCAGCCACCAACAGTGTCTCCAGGTCCCCGTTAAATGAAGGAGCAGCAGGAGCTGATTTCTAAGGACCTCCCAGGGCTAAAATCTGTTCCCACATCTTTGCCTGATTCTAGTCATTTCAATCCCGACTTCCTCTTGACTCCCAAGTGCTTTGCCATAGGCTCACATTTCCCAACCACTGCCAGCACAGCTTTTCCTTACCTGCCGTAGAACCAGTGAAAACACTCAGGAATCAATCAAGATTGTGCTAGCTCAAGCTCCTTCCTGCTTGGCATGGCACATGGGAAGTTGCCCATCTCTCCCAGGTTCATATGTCTAAGCCCCCTTCTGAGTAGTTCAAATTGTGCTGAGACCATGTCCAGTGTTCCTGAATGCCACAGGCGGTGGAGAGCAAAAGGGCTGTTAGGACACGGTTATTGGCAGTGGGGTGGTTTAGAGCAGAAGCCCACTGAAGGGATGGGAATATTAATTTGTGGGATGGAAACAGAGTATGATGGAGAGCAAAGGAGATTATCTATACTGGTCATAACAATCAGGAGCAAGAGTAACAAGAGCATCTTCTCTGGGTGAGTAGATTCTAGGCTTCACCTTCACTACCATTCCCTCTCTTTTCCAGCTCCTCAGAACGACTTCTTAGCTGAAGCCAAATCCCTAAAGACGAGTGGCAATGCGATTGTGCCATAGCTCCCAAGAGGAACACTGATTTGCATCTTAATGCAACATCATGTTAAAAAAAAAAAGTTTTAAGGGGAAAAGATGTGAATATCAGCCAGCAGGGGAGAAGGAAATTTGAGGGGCACCGGGTTTCCCCACAACCATAGAGACAACATCCTCTCCCTTCACTTATATTATCTTGCACAAGTACCTCTGCAATTTGGCATTTTATTCCAGCTCATCTGAATTCCCATTCCTTTTGTTCCCTCTTAAGTGAAAAAGATCACATATATTCTAAACGTCTGCCCCATGCAATTTAAAAAAAACCACCTCTAATTGTGGCAAAAAAATGCATTTAACATAAAATTTCTCATCTTAGGCATTTTAAGAACATTATTCAGTGGCATTAAGTGTACTTACATTAGAGTGGTTATCATTCATCCATCCATCCATCCATCCATTTAACAAAGCTAAAAGCCTAGTACCTATGAAAAAATCCCCAATTTCCAAGTCTTCCTCAACCTCAGCGATCACCATTCTCTTTTCTGCCTCTGTGAATCTGACTGCCCTAAGAACTTCATTTCGGCGGAGTGATACAGAATCTGTCCTTTCGGGAATGGGTTTTGCGCTTTGCATCATGTCCTCCACATTCACCCTCAGGGTAGTATGTGTCAGAATTTCTTTCCTTGTTCAGCCTGAATAATATTCTATTGTATAGAGCTACCATGATTTGCTCACTATGCATCTATTGAAGGGTAATGTTGCTCTACACATGAATAGACAAATGTATCTGTCCCTGCTTTCAGTTCTTTGGAAAATATCCCTAAGAGTAGAATAAAAGTCTACCTTTAATTAAAAAAAATCATTGATTTTTCTCTAGCAGTGAAACCATTTCATGTTCATTTATTTTGTGCAACGGGACACAAGTATTATACTTTCTCCACCTCCTTCTCCAGCCAACATGTTATTTTCTGGCTGTGGTTTTCTTTTTGGGGGGAGGGGGTGTTTATGGTCATCCTAATGGGTCTGAGGCAGCATCCGATTGTGATTTTGGTTTACATTTCTCTAATGATTAGTGATGTTAAATATCTTTCCATACTTAATGGTCGTTTATATAACTCCTCTGGAGAACAGTTTGTCCCCATTTTAAAAAAATGAGTTTTATTTATATTACCTAAACATTACCTAGACAATCAGATGTTGTGGGATGATCCAAGATCATTCCATTAGTTCTTCCCATTAAAATTCCATCTGGCTTTAAGCCCTTGGCTCAACCCTGGACTCAGTTTTCCTCTCTGGTAAATGAAGGTGTTTAGTTCATGTTTTCCAGGTCTCTTCCAGGTTGTAACATCCTAGATGCTTAGCAAAGATTCAGGCATTCACTTTGGAGTCTGTATCTTCTGCAGATTCTTCAAATACGTGTCCAAGGACTGGATTCTAGTTAAGAATGCATAGATCAGGGCTACTGTTTCTCTTTATTCTCTTAGGTGTTTGATGAGTTTTGGACAGTATTTATACTCTAAGAAACAGTCACCATGCGATCAGACCTTCTGAAGGATTGGCATTTTACTGGGTCCAATTTTGGACTTAAATTGTTTGACAGTTTCCCTTGACAGCAGTACAGTATGCTTGGCTTAGAAATCCATGCTTAAAGCTTGAGAGACTATCACCAACCCTTGTATGTCAATGGTGTACATATCCTGAAAAGCCAGTACTGCATATAGAGAGAGGATGCTTTCTCAAGGAGATAAAGTCAGTAAATATGGAACTCTTCAATAAAGAAACATGTTCCCCCCTGGAAAAGCTCAGTGGTAGAGTGCTTGCCTTTCATGAATGAGGCCCTGGGTTTGATTCCTCAGCACCACATAAGCAGAAAAAGCCAGAAGTGGCACTGTGGCTCAAGTGGTAGAGTGCTAGCCTTGAACTGAAGAGCTGAGAGACAGAGCCCAGGCCCAGAGTTCAGGCCCCACGACTAGAAAGAAAGAAAGAAAGAAAGAAAGAAA
>NW_012267240.1:16358338-16365685 GCF_000151885.1 Dipodomys ordii
AGACAGAGCCCAGGCCCAGAGTTCAGGCCCCACGACTAGAAAGAAAGAAAGAAAGAAAGAAAGAAAGAAAGAAAGAAAGAAAGAAAGAAAGAAAGAAAGGAAGAAAGAAAGAAAGAAAGAAAGAAAGAAAGAAAGAAAGAAAGAAAGAAAGATGTTCCCTGTTTGTAGCATGTCTCTTTATAAGAAATGATTTTTCTATTCTATATGCCTCCGTCAGTAGAGGGTTTATCATAAAGTAGTGATCTTCATAAAAACCATTCACCCAAACCTTGTCTTTTACATGAGCTCTCCTTTCTAACAACATAAAAATCTGTTACGGCATATATGTATAACTATTGTAAAATCTGTTTAGGCATACCTTTTGTGATATTTAAGTGGAAATGAAATGTTTTCTTTTCAACCAACCTTTATGAAATATACCACTTATCTAGGCTGGTGGCTCACACCTGTAATCCTAGCTACTGGAGAGTCTGAAATAGGGAGGACTGGTTTAAAGCCAGCCCAGGGAGGGGGAAAGTCTTCACTCTATCTCCAAACTATTCAACAAAAAGTAAAGCGAGAGGCATGTGTTAAGTGGTAGAGCACCAGCTAAGTACACCAGTTGGGCAAGTTAGAGGCCTTGAGTTCAAATCCTGGTATAGACAAAAAAGGTCATTATGCCAGAGTCTAAAGATACAAGAAGCTAATAATAGTGTAATATCTCTCTCTGTTTCTTTTTCTCTCACACATACACACACACACACCACACACACACACACACACTCTCTCTCTCTCTCTCTCTCTCTCTCTTTCTCTCTCTCTCTCTCTCTCTCTCCCCCTAACACTGTTAGAAAGGCCACATGGTGAGAAGCACTGGGGAGAAGTAAGTTTAAAAAACTTTCATGTGATAGTGAAGTGGAAAAAAGCAATTACTGTTACCTGTGTTGTGTGTGTGTGTGGGGGGGGTTATATTGGAGGTGGGGCTGGAATGGATCAGAGGAAGCTCCACAGGACAGGTAACATCCTGGATATAGCTTAAAGGAGAAAAGGCATCTTGTAGATAGGAGGGGTGGACTGGAGGTGTGGAGAAGGAAAGCTGAGCAGTGTATTAATGCTCAGCACATTTCAAGATGTGTCCCCCAGAGGTAAGAATGTCACAGAAGAGGCCTGGAGCAACTGGAGATAGGCTGAGCAGAGGGGATTGAGTCACATGGTGCGCTTGTTGCCTGGTCCTGCCCTGGGGGCCTCATTTTCTTAGACAATGGTGATAAAATGCCTTCTTCACAGCAGTAGTAGGATATAGGTGCCACGCCAGAAATGACCAGGCACAATGTGGGCCTGTGCAGAGTGCAGAATGGAAACTTCATCAAGTTCTTTCTCTGCTACTTTCCTGACTATGAGATCTTGATAAGATACAAGACTGCTAGTGTCTCTGACGCTCAGACATCTCATCCTGTCTCCCATCTCCTGTCTTCTCCCTGAAATCTCATCCCTGGCATGTATCTTCCTACCATGGCCTGTGCTTTGCATTTCCCCTGCCTTTAGTGGCCAAATCTCTGCCATCCTTAGGCAAGAGCTGGGCTTTTATCCATCGTTTTGCCTGGTCGAAGCTTCCAGGAAAATCACATCCTTAGCCAGACTTCAGTGTCCCCAGTCCCCTCCTTTATCAGGAAGGGACAATGGCAAATTCTTTATTTCCCTGAGAACTGCAGACTTTCTCATCTAGCAAAACAGAAACCAAAAGATGTGGAGCAGAGCTATGGCATCATTTAAAAAATTTTAATTATCTGGGCTGGGAAGGTGGCTCAGTGGTAGAGCGCTTGCCTTGCACGCCTGAGGCCCTGGGTTCGATTCCTCAGCACCACATAAGCAAAAAGAAAAAAGCCAGAAGTGGCGCTGTGGCTCAAGTGGTAGAACACTAGCCTTGAGCTGAAGAGCTGAGGGACAGCGCCCAGGCCCAGAGTTCAGGCCCCACAACTGGACCCCAAAAAAATTTTTTTAATTATCCTTAAGTAGTTGTACAAAGGAGGTGCCATATAACAAAGCAGTTAATGAATATAATGCATCTTGCTCAGTGTCACCCTCTTCAGCATTCTTACCCCGCCTTGGGCCCACCCTTCTCTGATTTTTCTTAATTTTGTGGTATATGCAATGAATTCTTGACTGAATTCTCCACCCCCTCCCTCCTTCATTCATATCTTCACTTTTTCTTTTGAATAAAGATAGTTCTGAAAGAGATAGTGGGAGATGATGCCATGGCTATTTCCTCCAATTACCATGAACTTTGATGTATGAACCTAGAGGAGGAAGATGAACCGCAGAGAAGAAGCCAACATGAGAACTAGTAGTAGCATCAAGGAAGAGAAAGGAAGAAAGAATCTCAAGAAGAAGGGTTCAATGTCCAGCTTCAGAGGCTAAGGCTATAGGACATACACAATTTATTATCTGAGATCTTCAAAGTCCCCTTCAGTGACAAGGAAGTTGACAACATTCATCTCAGCAGTTACAGCGACCATCCAACAATAGGTACAAAGTGCTTTCCTGAAACCTGGCCTATATACAAATCCTTGGTTAAAAAACCATATCCTTTGGTCTTCAATTTAGGTATTCAGCAAAAAAAAAAAAACCACAGGCATACAGTTGAACATGTATAATTAGGAAAATAAGAAAGGCACTTGTTCCACACACTTTCCCTGTGATAGTGTTTCTAAGTTGTTTTGTAGAATGCAAACACACACACACACACAAGACATAAAGGAAAAGAATCATTGTATATGTAGAAAAATCATCATATGTAGAAATTAATATCTTAGGAGTTTCCAGAGGAGAGGATTGAACTCGCACTGCTAGCCAGCAAATAAGTAATGATATCTCTTGAAAGAAGTATGTTTTGGATAGAATTTATTGGTTTCCATTGTTAATAGAGATAAGAGCATGGTTTCATCCGTGCCTTTATCAGTGTTGGGTGTGGATCATTTACAACATGAAATGATGCTCTGAGATGATGCTTATTTTGTAGTCTGCACACCTCTGATTTCCTCCTATAGTTACCACCATTCTCTGACTACCAAATTCCAAACAACCATGAACTGCATTTGCATGTTTCTTTTAGTAACAATACCAAGAAGGTGATTATAAACATATAGACCAACAGTAAGACAGCTACTCACAGCTCAGAATGGAAGACTGCTTATTTCAATGGAGAAAGGTCTTGGGGATTCCTAGTGAGGCTGGACCCCAGGAAGCTTCAGAGATCCTCCGGGAAGGGTGCTTTATCCAAGCTGTGGTGACAAGGACATGTATGGAGCTAAGAACAATGAGTATCGACAAACATTTCCTGTTTTAAATAGAAAGTGTCCTGGAATCTTAATAACCCCTCCAGAGTGCTTGAACTGGCTGGATATCTTACACCAGTAGGTTGCCAATTTTCTATGGATCCACTGTGCCTGCAGCATTAGAGAGGTAATAAAGCAGGTTGGATTGCTTTCTCTCTCTCTCTCTCTCTCTCTCTCTTTCTTTCTCTCTCTCTCTCTCTCTCTCTCTGTTTTGGTATTGAAGAGAGAATGTCTTATTTTTAAATTACTTTTAGATAAATAGACGAAAGAGTTGCCATTTAACAAAGTTGATAAGACAATATATCCTGATCAGTGCATCCCTTTCAACATTCTTACCCATCCCCCTCCACTCATCCCTTCCCTCATGCTTCTTAATTTTGTAGGATGTACATTGGATTCTTGTCTGCATTTTCCCCCTCTTCATTCCTTTACTTCTTTCTCTTTGACCCCACTCTACCCCTTTCAAGTACCCATTTCCTATAGGTTTATGATATGCAAATGTGTTATCTGAATTGATCTTTTTTCCTATGATTTCCATCTAACCCTTCCTACAGGACTAGAAAGACTGTTACCTTAGGAAGAAGTAGAGCAAAGGCTGTAGAGACCTTTCCTCTGGAGACAGTTGGATTCTACTATTTCCTCTTTCTTTTCTTTTCTTTCTTTCTTTCTTTCTTTTTCTTTCTTCTCTCTCTCTCTCTCTCTCTCTCTCTTTCTTTCTTTCTTTCTTTTTTCATATGCTGGTCCTGGGGCTTGAAAGCTCTCAAGGACAGTACTCTACCACTTGAGCCACAGCTCAACTTCTAGTTTTTTTGTGTTTAATTGGAGATAAGAGTATCTCAGTCTTTTGGGGGGGCTGGTCTGGCTTCAAACCATGATCCTCAGATCTCAGCCTCCTGAGTAGCTAGGATTACAGATATGAGCCACTGGTGCCTGGCTCCACTACTTTCTCCTAACTTCCATATTGTGATATCCTTGTGAAATTGTAGTCCTGGGCTAGGCACACTTAAAGTGATCAATGAATGTTTGTGACTAAATAAGCAAGTGTACTATCAATTGCTTTAGGGTCTAGATAGTTGAAAACATAACCATCCATTTCCCACTCCCTTTGGGTAAAGAGGCTTTCGGTCTTTTGGTCCCTCTGCTTAATTGCTGAGGTACTGCTGTTGTCTTTGTATCTAACAACTGGCTTCTTATTGTGAGGGGCTAGAATATGTTTGTACCGTGCAACACTAGGTGCAGAATAGCTTTGTTCAAAGTGTTCTTGGCCCAAAATGTCTCCTTAAATAATCCCGTCTCCTGAAAGTGAAAGGAAGAGAGAAGGGAAAGAGGCAGGGATGCAAATGTGTTTAGACACCATTAAAATTCTTTGAGAAAACTGAGAAGGAAGGAAGCAGATACCCTCAGGTATTCAGAGGTGGAAATATATATATGCAACTGGTGGCTAATGAAAAGAGAGATGATCAAGGGCAGGAATAAGATCCACACACAAAGAAGCTGGTGTGGATGGTGGTGGGGGGCATCTTAGAGGTGTTTATATTCTAGAGGTGTTTATATTCAAGGAGAACAGGTTTTCCCAGACTACGTAGAGTGAATTTTTTATCATGTCTCTCTACTTGTCTCTACTCAACTTCAATCACTTCATTCATATTAGGCAAACAACTTCTTGATGTTGGAATCAGAATGTGCTGATAGCTCTCCAGTCACAAGGCAAAATTCAAAAGATTCTGGTCTCAACGGAAAAGGAAGAAAGCAGGAAAGATGCCAGGGCAACTCAAAGCTTCTGTTAGATGCAATAGCTTCCTGTCACTCTCTGTGACTTTAAAACACACACATACACGCATTCACAGGTAGAATTAATCAGCTCAGGTGTTTGCATGCAGACTGCCTTAGAGTCTTGTTTCAGAGTTCAAATACACTCTTCTGGGTGGGGTGGTGGTGGAGATGGTGGTAGAGGTGTTATTCCTGCAGAGAAGATGATCTTTCATGCATTAAGGTCCAAGTTATACTCATCCCATTCCAGCTGATGGGAAACAAAGCTGAAGCCACGGTGCTTTCTCTGGAGGCTGGGCCTGGGAGCATGTGCCCAGATGTGGTAAGTTACTGCACCTCACCATTAATGGTCCTTGGTGGCTTCACCTAATGGCATGACTCTTGTGGGCTTGGAATAACCAGCAAGTGTCAGTAACTGAAGAGGAATAGGTGAGCGATCTGAATCCTGAGGCAGGTAGGTGAAGGAGTATGCCCACAGGAGGTTACCGGGACTGGGCATGGCCTTGCTGGCAGGGTCTGATTTTCACTTATTATCTCATCCTGCAAAATGCACAATATGAGACTTGACCTTTTTTTGTTGTTGTTGTTGGTTGTGGGGCTTCACCTCTGGGCCTGGGTGCTGTCCCTCGGCTCTTCAGCTCAAGGCGAGAGTTCTACCACTTGAGCCACAGCACCACTTCTGGTTTTCCGGTGGTTAATTGGAGATAAGTCTCATGGACTTTCCTGCCTGGGCTGGCTTTGAACTGCGATCCTCAGATCTCAGCCTCCTGAGTAGCTAGGATTACAGGCATGAGCCACTGATGTCCAGCTAGACACGAGCTTTTAAAGTCTTCTGGCTCCTAGTGATTAACTAAAACAAGATCATAGGAAAACATTGAAGGAGGAGTGTAGGGAGAGGTCTAGGGCTAACCTTGGTGGAAAGGAATCTGGGTTAAGGAGGAATCAGGGTGCATTCAGAATAGACTGAACGTCTAGAATCTATCTCCTGGCCCTATACCTCTGAGAATTTAAAAATGTGCATCAAAAACTGAATTGTAAATTCAGATTGGAGAGTATTTTTTAATTTTTTTAAGTTAAAAAAATTTAGTATAAGGAGGTTACTGTTTAACTTGTCAGGTTTTTTTTGTTTTTTGTTTTTTGTTGTTTTTTTTTTGTCGGTCATAGGGCTTGAACTCTGGGCCTGGGTGCTGTCCCTCAGCTCTTCAGCTCAAGGCGAGAGCTTTACCACTTGAGCCACAGGGTCAACCCACTTCCAGTTTTCTGATGGTTAATTGGAGATAAGTCTCACAGACTTTCCTGCCTGGGCTGGCTTTGATCTGCGATCCTCAGATCTCAGCCTCCTGAGTAGCTAGGATTACAGGTGTGAGCCACCAGTGCCTGGCCTCAACTTGTCAGTTTTAAGTACAATACATCTCCATCATTATCACCGCTATTTTCCAGGCATGTACAATGAAGCATATGTGTAATCCCAGAACTTGGAAGGCACATAGTAGAGAATAGAGAATCAATAATGGCCTCTGAGCCCATGATGGCCCTCTCGCGTCCTGCTTCCTAAATCCCCAGTCAGCCATCTAAATACACAAGTGTATATCCCAACACACCCAGGAGAGTGTTCAGAGGAATAAGGGATGATGGGAAATACTCCAAACATGCTAATTCTGCTGACCTGTGTCTGTCAGTTCCCTAATGAAAGCCTCACAGATTTCCCTAGCTGCCCATGGGGAAGCTCCGAGCTGGACAGTGAGGCTCCCCACACCTCTGCAGTATTAAGCTAAGTGACATGAAGAGGTGAGCACTGCCAGCCAACCATTCCCATTGCTTTCCCACAGCATATTCGCATTCATCCTGCCTTCCTTTCCCCTCAGAATGAATGGTGACTAACTTGGAAAGGACCGCAGGGCATTCTGGGAAATCCCACCTGCTTGTGTATGTGAGTTTTATGCCCCGCTGGTCAGGGAAATTGCCTGTGTGACGGCAGACCAGAGGGTAACTGTGAGCCAAGCAGGGGTCGTCAATCCGGGCTGCAAAGGAAGGGGTGTTTGGAGCAGGAGTGAAGAGGTTATTATAGCAGTTAAAAGGAAAAGCCACAGTGGCATCTTGACAGGCCCTGAAGGACAGGTAGGGCTAAACATCTCAGGTCAGTAGACTACAGATAACCATCCTGTTCTTCCTTCAGTCTCTTGATTGCTTCTGTCTCCTGAGTGAAGATTTTGGCCGTGTGTGTGTGTGTGTGTGTGTGTGTGTGTGTGTGTGTGTGTGTGTG
>NW_012267240.1:16365835-16379306 GCF_000151885.1 Dipodomys ordii
TGTGTGCCCAAATTTCTTGTCATGGATTGACCAATGGATGGAAGCTTTATTGGGAGCCTGAGGTATCCATTAGGAGAGGTGTCAAAAGGACTCATTTTTGGGTGACAATTGGTTGGATGCCTGTATCCAAAGGCCACCTTCTACCCAGAAGGCAGGCCACCAGCAGATTTTCCTTCCTAGCAGAGAAGTGTCTAAAATCAAGTTTCTTTCCCAGTGCTCATTCTACCTCTGGTTGACCCTTTCTACGACTTCCAACTGGTTCTGAAATGAACTATTATGAAATTCTATTCTGAAGTGTTCGACACTTCATATATTCTCTATCTGTATTTATATATACACACATACACATACAGGAATCATAATGCTAATATTAATGTTAGCTATTTTTATTCCATACCAAACCCCTGAGGCTTTCAGAGGATAATTTTGTTCTATATCGTGTTCCTGATTTAAATCACATGAATTAAAAAAATATGTCTTGGTTCCATGAATTATTAACTAGCAATGCTTAATGAGATGATTTACTAATGAGACCATACACAACGTTGGAGAAGAGCAGGTGAGCTCTTAGGCCCTTGAGATGGAGGCTGTGGTCTGTAGTAAGGTTTCTCCTCACCAGGCAAGTTGTAAGTGGTATGGGGAAGCCATGGTGAAGGCCAGAAGAAATATAGTGCCTCTAATGTTCCTCTACAGACTTTCCAAAGGGGCTTATTTAATCGTACCTCATTGGCTCTCCTGTCTCCAGGACTGTCTCCAGCCCACCCATGCCCACCACACTTCACAATCTTCATGTCACCCAATGAAGAGGACCATGGGGTAGTCGCAGCGCAGTGTGGGTAAGGGAAGGCTGGAGGCTATGCCAGCTCTTGCAGCAGAGATGATCATTCCTGTGATGATGAGCACACTGGCGGTATTTAATATGCACATAATGCATTACAGTCCACAGGGTGACTCCACCTGCATGTGCGCATTCTCTTTATCACACTAGCAGACTTTACCTGGGTAATGCACAGGCCATGAGTTAGAAAGCAGAGCCACCATATACAAAGTCCTATTCAAACAAGCCAGTTCATTTTCCTATTGCAGCAAAAACCTATCAACATGTGTATCCTATTTGAGTGCCCAGAACTCTTGGGGCAGATTCCACCCTGACCTGGATGCTCTCCCTATCTCTGGATTTGTTCTCTTCCTGATTTCAGCTCCATTGTAGCTCCCCAACACAGCTTCACCCACTTCCACTTCCACCGGAGGCAAGTCCCTTCCCCAAGGCTCCTGTAGCTCCTCAGGATATGGGGGTACCCCCCCCAGATGCCAAAGCTCTGTGGTCAATGAGCAGCATGTATTTTTGCTCACTCAGTTGCAGCCCTATGCCGGGTGCCTACATATTTGTCCAGTGAGTAAATGACAGTTTGGTGAAAGGCCTAGCAGCCAGAATAAATATGTAATACTGCAAATTACTTCAGACATCTAATGGTGTCTTCTCACTGAGACAAGTTACTTTTTCTGATGGAGCATTCCCCTCTTTGCCCTTCTTAGAACTTCCTATTTTGTACTGATAGCCTCACAATCCTCTGTTCCAGAACATTCTGAGGATTCCACTACCTTGAAGTGTTTCTCTAATCACTACTATTGCCACCACTCCCTCTTTCCCAGGTAGCCCCAGGAGATCGAGGAGAGGATCTTCTCAGAGGTCAAAGAGGAGGCTGGAGGTCATCTGGTATCCCTAGGATGGGGTTGAGATCTCAAGTGGAGAGAGTGGAAGGAACAGAAAGCTAGAGGTGTTCGATGACATGAAGGATAAGGAAAAAGACAGTGTTAAGTATTTCTCCTGATGTCCTGGCTTAGATGACCGTGGATGGAAAGAGATTCTGGTAAATTGGGACAACATTGGGAGAAATGAGACTCCTCCAGGCAAGTCTTTTGTACGATCCATACTCAGTTCCATCAATGGAGGGGAGTCAGGCCTCAACTCTGCTTGTTCGCTTCCCTCCCGCTATGCGGGACCCTGTGTCCTACTTAAACCAGTTCTCCAGGTAGCAGACTTATTTACCTATGTTGACACTTTCTGCTTTCCATGAGAAAGTTCTGAGATCGCAGAAGCTGAGCATGCGCACCTGACTCCACCCCATAGCAGGTTACTGTTCTGCCCATAGCAAGTGGTGGATAAATATTCGCTTGATTTATTGGGGCTGTAGCATAGGGAAGGTCAGATGCCACACTTTGATGAAAAAAAAATGAATTCTAACCCCAGAGCAGATAAAACACCCATCTCATCAGCTCCCCTGTCTCTGTGGTGCCTTGCTCTCATGATTTAAAGAATGAGTTGATTCAGTAAGACTTGACAACAGGATCTGACCTGTGCACACGTCAGGCTGTTTGTCTGAGTGGCAGAGACTGGATGTCCTAGGAGAAGCTCTTTTACCTTCCATTTCAGGAAGGCAGGGGTATATATTCCCCACTTCCTTGTTAACTAAGCAATTATTTTGGCAGCTCTAAAATATTTCAAAGGCAGCAGAGAAATGGCTGGTGGACACTGCTCGTAACTATTTCATAGTGTTATCAAACGTGATTACAAGAAAAGAGAGGCCCTGTACATCCATTGAGGGACAGGACCAGTCCTGGATATGGATGGCAGAATGTCAGGACAACCAGCCTCCAGTCTCTGACTTGATTACATCTGCTGTGTTCCTCCTCAGAGCTGAGCTGCTTCATTAACTACTCCTTTTTTGCCCTCATCTGTGAAGGAGAAGCTGGGAAATAGCCCCACAGAGAACCTCCATCCTCCCTGCAATGAAAGACTGACATGCTTCAAAAAAGCTCTGTCTTTTGTTGCTGTCCCCAAATGCAGTCTGCAATCATACCCAGAGACTCACAGTCTCGCCATGGACCAGTAAGGGAGGGCTCATCACAGTGGCAAAGGAGTTACACACAACCACACAATCTCTGTAGGGATCAGGTGACCCTGGGTTTAAGTCCTGGATCTATGGGTTACGATGGATCAAGCCACTTAACCCCCATCAGAGCCTCAGTTAGTCCCTCTATGAAGTGGGAACCATTGGGTTTACAGAGTGATGTTAAGAATTACTGTTCTACCTGGCACCAGGGCTAGGATGACTGTGTCTAAAATCACCAAATGAATTTGTGGGAAAGTGGGAACTCAAACTCCCATTCTTTGTCCTTGATTAGACAGCTTTGCTTTCATCAAGAGGCTGAGAAACCCTTCCTGTGAGGAAGTCTACTCTCCTGCATCAGGAAGCACTTTCCTTGTTTCATACATAGAGACCAGCATTATGCAGGCTGGGGGAGAAGGCCAGTGTGGGCTCTAGGGTCTTCGGTTAGATATTTGCCCTAAACTCAGATCCGTGTGGCATTTGACAAAACCTCCTGCAAGCACATCCATCCAGGACTTTAGACAAGTAAACAGGTTGCAGATTAAACAGCCCATCAAAGCGCATGCTCAGTATGTACCAGGTCTTAGTTTGATCCCCAGCACGATTCCCCTTTCCTTCTCCCTCCACCAAAAAGCCAATCTCAGTTGTGAATCACTGGATTGTTATTATTTACTTGAGGGTGAGAAACATTCCATTTAGAAATAAGCAAACCAAAGTGACTGGGAAGAATGGGATGGTACCTAAAGTTTTAGAAATAGTGATGGATACCCCAACCGAAGTTTCAGAACTGCTCAGTGGTCTGTCTCCTAGGAATGGAGGACAAAACCTGCTAGAATCGTCCAATGCTCAGGAAGGCAGATGAAGTTTCTGGAATAGTTGCAAACTTCCCCACTGCTGAAGGGCTTGGTGTGTGTGATGAGACTTCTAAAGGCACACAGAGGCTGAGAAATTCCCACGGCAGCAGTCCCAGTAACTGCCAGGAGGCTGGCCTTGTAGAAACCCAGCTTTTCTGGATGGGGAGAGGTCTGGGACCAGGGGTGAGGCCCTGGCCTCCGGAGAGTTGGATTGTTGATGCTTAGAGAAATAGAATAGGATTCAGTTACTGGAATGTCCAAGCAAGACATCCAAAGACCTTGGCACAAAACAACACTCTGGGCTCGAATGACGGGGCAGCTGGCAGGTGAAAAGAACGGGCTTGAACTGGCCACCTTCCTGCAGATTAAAAATGTCCTGTCAGGGTAGTACTAGTTACTGCCTGTCTCTGTGGCTTCTGAGAGTTTTACTCAAATTGCCTTGCTATGAATTTGTAGCAGCGGCTACCTCTGGGATCATATGATGCTTCCAGTATCTGTGTTGTTGTTGTTGTTGAATCTCTACAGCTTCTTGTGAAGCAAAGTTTCCATTGAACAAAGACTAAGTGGAGTTTAGTGAAGTTAAATAATTTGCTCTGGGCCAAAGTTATTAGGAGATAAGCTAGAGTTAGATTCCAGGTACTCTCACATGTACTGTAGTCGTATAGTAAGAAGCTCATCTGACAGAGAACTAGTCTGGGTCCATACATTGATGGGATGCTTATAGCCCTCCTCAAGGAAGAGGACTATTCCCAGCACCCCTTCATTTAACTGATGAGGAAACTGAGACACTGAGGGGTTGATTTCACATTGACATAGCAGTATGTGGCAGGGCTGAGGCTCCAAGCCAGCGGGACTCATAGCCAACACACCCATAGCTTCCCAGCATGTGGTCCCCAAAATGAGACGTCAACATCACCTTAGACTTGGTATAGATACAGATTCTCAGGTCCCACCCTCAACCAGTACAGTCAGGGCTTCAGGGAAAGAGGAAGCCAGGGCTTGGCTCTGAGCCTTGCAAGCAGGATCGTGCTTGCCCTGTCAAATCTGTGACTCTTGTTCCCTCTCTAGAACAGGAGATCGCAGCTGAGAAGCTCCTAAACGCTTGCTTCTCGAAGCACGGTCTGGGGTAAACAGCATTGGTACTGGCATGATCGCAGGAGGGTGTGGCCAATGCAGACTCCTGCAGCCACAGAATCACAGTCTGTGTTCCGGCATGATCCCCAGAGACTTGTATGTACAAGAAAGGCCACCAATCTATCTCATCACAGAGGAAGGGGAAGCAAAAATGACCATGGATGCCCAGAGAAAGAGGAGGGTCCTGCCTAGGCCTGGGTATGAGTTAAGCTCATAGCGGTTATGGTACCTGACAAACTCCTACCTCCCGGTCGTTTCCATATTTAACTCAGGTAAAATCAGAAATGCATGATGGGGAATGCTCCCAGCAAACTAGATGTGACCCTCTCTGTCATTCTCCTCATGCTCTCTAGCTACAGCCAGCCACCAGGGAAAGGAGAAAATAGATGCTCAGGATGAAGCCTTCATGAACAGCCAGCAGTCCCTGCCACGTGCACTGGAAACATTTAGCTCTCAATTGTTCATTTATCCACTCAATGAATTAATAATCTCTTGAATAATGAATACAATTCACTTAGTCACCCCCGGCACTCACTTACTCATTCAACAAATGTCTCTTCATGGCTGTTAGAGGGAGGATCGTGGACTCAGAGTGAGTCACATCTAGGAGGGACAGAGCAGGTAGATACCAAGAACACTGGTGTTCTGTGGAGACAGGATGTTAGCATTAGGCCGGGAGGGCTTCCTGGAGGAATCAGCAATGAAACAAGTTTAGACATATAAGGAATAGCAGGAGCCTCCAGAATTGATTGAAAGTACCATGTGAGAACTCAGAATAACCCATCTCAGGAAGCTGCTGTGCTGGTGGGCAAGGGAGTGGTGCCAGGGAATGAGAGGAATACAAATAAAGTTTAAATGTATCTGAGTGTATCCAGGGGCTGGTGGCTCTTGCCTGTAATCCTAGCTACTCAGAAGGCTGAGATTGGAGGATTATGCTTCAGAGTCAGACAGGACAGGGAAGTCCCTGAGACTTATCTCTAATCAGTCACCGAAAGGCCAGAAGTAGAGCTGTGGCTCAAGTGGTAGAGCACCAGCCTTGAGTGAACAAAGCTGAGGGACAGATTTCATTCCCTGAGTTCAAAACCCCAAACTGGTACATGTGTGTGCGCGTGCGCATACATGTACACACACACACACACACACACACACACACAGTGGCTTATTTGCCTGTCTCCTAAGAGCTGGGAAGTGTGGACACAGGGCTTGGCTCATCCTGGCAGGAAAAGATGCAAATAGCTCTGTCTGCACACTTGCATGTCACCTCACTGGGCAGAAAAATCACCAAACATTGAGTCCTTCCTATAAAAGCCCTTTGTAATCGGCAAGAATAGGGGTACAAGCTGCTTTTAATTCACCTATATTTTACAATCCCAAAACAGCTGTCACCTGCTGTGCCCGGGGGAACTCATTACTTTGTAGAGGGGACTGCAGGTTCCACATTCCCTCCGTCCTAGTTGGTCCTGGGCTTTCTGAAAAGCAGAAGCCATATCGTCACCAAATTGCCACACACAGACACACAAGACACACACACCTTGAATCTGTTCCCTAGAAGGTCTATGGGACAGGTTGCAAAGTTCTGTCCTTCCTAATTAAGGATTGATTAATTACTTAATCAGAACAGATAGCAGCTGGGGCAATGTCACCTTGTCTAATATGTTGGGCTCGAAGCCCCCATTCATCACAGGACATTGTGGACACAGAAGGGGCAGGCTCATTGGAAGTTTGGCGTTATGGTTAACCCACCACATCCAATATATCACAGCAAATGTCACTGTCACCAGCCCAGGCTGCCTTCTCAGAGAAGTATCTTATAATGGCAGACAGATGGAGTATCTGTACATGAAAGAATGGCTTGCTCTGTTAGCCAGACATCAGTAATTCACATCTGTAATCCTATCTACTCAGGAGGCTGAGATCTGAGGATCAAGGCTTGAAGTCAGTTCAGTCAGGATAGTTCAAGAGACTATCTCTAACTACCTAAAACATAAAACAAAACAACAACAACCAGAAGTAGAGCTCTAGAATTGAGCAGAAAAGCTAAGGGACAGTGCCTAGGCCCTGAGTCCAGTTCCCAGTACCACAAAATATAAAGATTTGAAGTTTAGATTTGTTGGCAGTTTCACAGTCTCTCCAAGTAGCACCATTTGGCAGGTGCTGCATCGTTCACTGCACGGATATTTAGGACATTTTTGCCTGCTTCGCCTCAGGTTCTAGACAGGATCACATTTTCAGAGCCAAAGAGAGAAACCTAGCTGTCCTAGATTTCTGGCTTGCCCTGAATTTCTTCCCATGAGTCACCAGGACATTTTCTGGGACACACTAAGCTCGTCTATATATCACCAAGCACCCACACTGTTCACATTGAGATAAGAGCCTGGTAGCTCTTCAAGCCCCTACTTCCTGCCCTCCACCTGTAGGCCCCATGGGTAACCAAGGAGGTATCTGTTTCTGGTTAATGTCTGCCTTTGACTGGCTAGCATCTCCTTTCTCTGGAAGAAAAAGAAAAGAAAGTACTCCAGATTCCTCAAATGGATTAAGTAGGCTGTACATTGAAGGTAGAATCTCAGAGGCCCAGAGTCACTGCTGTTTTGATGGCATTAGAACTCTGTTAATTTCTAGGAGATGCGGCTGCAGTTGCTCAGAAATGGAGGACAGCAGTTGTGATGATGATCAGGAAGCCAGGAGATGGTCACTTGTACTATATTGGGGGAAACAGTCATCTTCTTAGCTAGAACTCCCCCCTGACTGTCAGGTTCAAGGTCTCTTAGCAAGTACAACTGAATACCTGAACCCTGTCCACGCCTTCTCTCGGGTGAATGGAGAGAAGACCATGGGAGGCTGGGCCCTTTGACCAAGTTCCCTGTGCAAGGACTTTCCTAGGAGAACATCCACATGAAAGGAATGGAAGAGGAGCTGAGGGTGCTGGGGAAGCTTAGAAGGCAGTATAATTGGGCTGTGGGAGAAGGGAATGGGGAGACACTGGACGGAGCATCTTCAGGGTGCTGTAGAGTTATGAGAGCAGATGCCACAAGATGGAACTTGAATCTATAATCAGCCAAGCAAACAAGTTCAGTGTCTCCCAGCAATGGGTCCTCTATCACATGAGGGGGGCACCCCTAGAATGGGTGGGGATGGCTTCTCAGTGCTCCCTTTCAATACCTCCTGCCAGTCCTTGGAGCCACCGTGATTTGTATCATTGCCCATCCACCAGGACATTCTCCTGGTCACCACTGAGCCATGCTTTTTTTAAAAAAATTAACTCAAACCAAGCTAAGAAAAGGGGTACAAGTAAATTGCAGCACGAAGCCAGTTCTAGCATAAGAGTAACCTTGCATCCATCTTTCTTGGGTGATGTAGGCCGGCTTGGCTAATGGCCACCTCCTCTTTAATGGAGGCAAAGGTGGATTTATGGCAGGTGATGATATATGATGCCAGGTGCTAGTGTACATGCATTGTCTCATTTACAGAGGGTTGAGAATCCAGGAAGATTTTTATGAGGCCACACGTTTACTGCTTGTTTTCAATGCTGTTGTCACAATGGTGTTTCTCTCCCTGGGGGGAAAGCTGAATATTGTGACCCACTGAGGGTCCTCTGCACCCCACCATCCTGTGGTCAGAAGCCCCCCTTCCTTTCTTTCCATTGGGATTGCTTTATCCATAGGATCATCTCTTGGGGTAACTATTGGGGTAACTCTCCATGTCTGCTATCAGCAGAGGTAGGAAACGAGGTTGAACATTTGATTTTTTTTTCCCATTCCAACTGCTCCAACAGGTCCAGTCTGCATTTAAGAGACCTATAAACATACCACCCCTGGGATAGCATTTGTTCTCTGGAATTCAAGGTATAAAGCAAGCTGTTGTTTGGCTTTGGGGTTTCCCTCTTGTATGCTGCTCGTGTTTCCAGAGTAAGACACATCCCTGTTTTCCTGTCAGGTCTGGTTCCTATGAAATTTTCATAACCAACCCCTCCATTTGCATGCAAGAAACAAAACATAGCTGGAGGAGAAAAACAACTAAGTTTCAAGATCTTGACATGTTCTCTTTCCGGCTGCTGTTTCCTGATGTCTTGAAATTGATTCGTATGGGTGACCTTTATGAACAATTTCTTTGGCCATTCCTTCAAAGCGATTTATTGAGTGCCTGCTATGAGCAAGGCTTCAGAGGGGACCCACAATCGTGAGAGAGACTCTAGAGAGGTGATAGATGGGAATCTTACATGATGGTTTTGATTATGGAGACAACAGACATAGAAGCAAAACAGTGTGGTAAGAAGATGGAGATGCTAGCTATGTTATAGCTAACTAGAAGAAAAAGCAATCAATTACCTTCCCTGTGTACTATATGATATTATGAGCAACTAGAAATCGCCCAGGCAGACATGCACCAGGACCTTTCCATTAGGAATAATTAAGATGTAGTGAGCTAGGTGTGGTTGTGCACACCTATAATTCCAGTTTATCAGGAGATAGAGATCACAAGGATCATGGTTCAAAGCCAGCCTGGGTAAAAAGTTAGCAAGAACCCCTGTCTCAACCAATAAACAGAGTATGGTGGTACGTATCTATAATCCAAGTTATTATATGGGGATAAGGGTTAGAAAGGATGGCAGTCCAAGGCTAGCCTGGACAAAATCACAAGATTCTAGTCTGACAATTAACTAAAAAAATGCAAAAAAAAAAAAGTGTTGGGAGCATGGCTCACCTCATAGAGCAGCTGCCTAGTCAGCATGAGGTCCTAAGTTCAAACCCCAGTACTGCCAGAAAAAGAAAGAGAGAAGAAAAGAAAAAGAAATAATGAAGTAGCTTTAGACTGTGTGAGGTAAATGCCAGGACTTGAGACCTGTAACTGCAGAGTGCCAGGAAATAGGTTTGCCCTTTGTTCTTAGAACCTCATACAATTCTAGAATATTCTACATGATCTAAACTGTTCACTGAGTGGGTGCGCGGGTGAATTCCATGCACATCATCGCTAGGGAGTAGGTGATCACTTTTTCTCTCTCTCTCTTTTTGTCCACTCTTCCTGTCCCACTGCTGTTTGTCTGCAGCCCTTCACTCCCAGGACCGCCACGGTTGCACAGAACACTAGCACGTGCTAATCCTGCTGGCTTAACCCTGGATTATACAGGCTAAGCCACCTGCCGGCGGACCTGCGTGGTTCTGAAACTCGAGAGGAGCTTAACTGGAGATACTTTGTTGCTTAAATTTCTCTAATTTTTTTCCAGTTAACCCCCAGAGGTGCCTGTCTATTCTTTGCATCTGAAAGAAAAGCTGGAACTTTGGGGCAGAATTGTCTGGTCACCACTTCTGCCTCGAACCCTCCTTCCCACTGCTCTTATGGCCAGTGTCCAGTGGCCATGCCTTCTGACCTTCCCAAATTCAGGCTGAATGAATGAGAGCTGTACAACAGAAATAGGTATATAAGAATTGTGCAAGGGCTGAGAAGGTGACTCGGTGGTAGAGCGCTTGCCTTGCATGCATGAGGCCCTGGGTTCCATTCCTCAGTACCACATAAGCAAAAAGAAAAAAGCCAGAAGTGGCACTGTGGCTCAAGTGGTAGAGTGCTAGCCTTGAGCTGAAGAGCTGAGGGACAGCGCCCAGGCCCAGAGTTCAGGCCTCATGACCAGACCCCCCACCCCCAAAAAAAGAATTGTGCAAGTCGTGCGACAGAAAGAAATAAGTATATACGAATAGGCATATTAGAAAAGGTAATGCACCTGGGTCTTCCCAGGTGCCAGTAGCTTACACCTGTAATCCTAACTACTCATGAGGCTGATAGCTGAGGATTGAAGCTCAAATCCAGCTAGGCAGGAAAGTCTTTTATCTCCAATTCACCACCACCCCCAAAAACAAAAAAGACAGAAATGAAACTGTGGCTCAAGTGGTAAGAGTGCTATCCTTGAATAAAAAAGCTTAGGGACAGTTCCCAGGCCCTGAGTTCAAGCCCCAGGACTGGCACACACACACACAAAGAATTGTGTCTAAAAGCAAGATAAATCTGTTCCCAGTGAGGACTTGAAGAACCATGCTATCAGTGATGAACTCATGCTTTAGACCAGGTTTTGAGAGGCCATTTCTGTTGGCCTCTTCCTGGGGCTGTTGCTTGTTACTGCGTTTGAAGTAAATGGAAGCCTGAGAAATGAGGTGAAATCGTGTCTGGGATAACACAGCATTTGAAAAGTTAGTAGCAGTCAGACACCTGCAGAGGCCTCTCCCAGCTGAGCTGAGGATGCTGCAGGTAGAGTTGGGCCAAAGGATGCTCCAAGGATGCTCTGTAAGTCCTTCCTGCATCTCAGGAGGAGGACCAATCTTCACTGGGAACAGAAAAATAAAGGAGGGGGGGTAACAATGCTCGATAGGAAATTGACTCATTGCCTTGCTCATGTAACTGTAATCTCTCTGTATAATATCTTTACAATAAAAATATATATTAAGAAAAAAAGATTAAAAAATAAAATTTTATTTAAAAAAAAAAGACAAACAGGGATCCAATGATTTCTAAAAATGAAAGGAAGTTAAATGTATTAACAGTGATGGAGTGATACAACAAAAAATTTCTTGAGCTGGTCTCTCCCTCTAAAGTATGAAGAATACACATAAGCCTGCCATTCAAAGGGATTTGAGAATCTGGGCATAGTGATGCTCACCTATAATCCCAGCACTCAGGAGCAGAGGCAAGAGAATTATAAGCTTGATCCCAGACTACATAGCAAAATTCTGTCTCAGAGAGGGACAGGGACCGAAGAAAGGGAGGGTGAGAGAGAGAGAGAGAGAGAGAGAGAGAGAGAGAGAGAGAGAGAGAGAGAAATGAGTACAAATCTGTACTAGATACACAGCTGTTCCCCGCCTGCCATCCAGCCCAGGAGCATTCAGAACTGGTCCACGCTCTGGCAGAGCCCCTGTGTCCTCTCCTCTGTCTGTCTCCATGATTATAATAATTATACACATTGAGTGAAGAGAGAGATGGAGGCATAAAATGGGCTGTCCTTTTGCATTTGGGGAGAAATTAGATTCAATCATTTTCTTTCTCCAAGCCAAGCCAAGGGTGAAGATGGAGGGTCCCGATGGATCTATTGTTATCTCAGAAAGGCTGTTGGACTCTTTGGAAATCAATGGAGAGAAAGTGCAGCCACAGCTCCCCCCCCCGCCCCCCAATCAACACATACTGCTCACTGCCTTTCACCGTCTTCTCTATACTGATCCATGGCATGCACCTGCCCGATGAATCCTCCTGAAATGCCACATAAATCATGTTCCTCCCGTTCAATGATTGTCCTAGCTCCTAATTACTTAGAGAATTAAATTCAAAAGTAGACACATCTACTCCAGGCTCTTCCCCAGCGGAGACAGGTTCACAAGACCCCTATAGTCTGTCCCCTTCCTTGACATAAACCAATCTTCTCCCTGTTTCGCAACGAAGTCATGAGCTTTCCCAACATGGAGCATGTGCTCACACTCTTCCTCCTCTGCCTTTGAGATCTTGTCTTCTTTCTATAATTATAGAACACCTGTTGCCAGAGGTTAGCTCTCCCCCCTCTTCTTCCCCCCTTCCTCCCCCACCCCTCCTGTGCAATGTTGTTTGTTCTTCTCCCCAGGGGAATACAAGTGAGATTGTTGTCACTCGTTTGTCAGTTCACCATGGAGTCCTGCAACAACCTCTTATGCCATTCAAAACAAAAGAAAAGAAACAATGAACAATTTAGCAGAAAAACAAAACAGATTTTAAGTTGCTCCACACTTGGGATTGTGACTTTGTTCTTTTTTTGAACTTGACATGTTTTGCCTGAGGAAGACACGCTCAATAAACATGGCTTATATGGATGAATTAATTCATCCATAATTAATTAATGGATTGATTGTATTAAAATTCAGTGTCAACAATGTGGTTACCCTGGTCTTTTCCATAGTGATCCAAGCTAGTGATCCCTGTGGATAAATGGCAGTGGAAAGGCAAGGAATCCTTAAGCTAGACTCCCCACATGGTTCTGTGAGGGTCTCTCGAGAATGATAACACTCAGGGCTACAGCATGCTGGTGATGTCCCCGTAGCTTTTGGTAGATCTGTGCCTTGGAAAAACCTGTGGCATAGAAGCTTATGATTTTAAAAAGTAAAGTAAAAACTCAAATATTTCCTGGAGCTGGGCACTCCTGTCATCCTAGCTACTCAGGAGGTTGAGATGTGAGGATGGTAGTACAAAGCTAACCTGAGTAGAAAAGTCTATGTGATTCTTACCTCCAATTAACCACTAGTGTGTGTGTATGTGTGTACATACATATATATAAACATCAATTTAAACGTATGTATATAAGCATATAGTACATATATATATATATATATGGAAATCCATATATATCTACATGGGAGACATAAGACTAAGGGAAATCAGCCACCCTTAAAAACATAAGTCTCGGAGGGGGGACCAAGATGGCGACGGGGCAGTAGGGAAACGCCACAGCTCTCTCCAACCAAAAAGAGAGTTCGAGTTCCAACGCTTAATCTCCCCAAGAGACCGACAACAACAAAAAGACGAACACTCAGAGAAAAACCAGAGGTGAGAAATAACAAAAAAAGAAAGAGAAGAAAAGAATTTCAGAAC
>NW_012267240.1:16385516-16416884 GCF_000151885.1 Dipodomys ordii
AAAAAAAAAAAAAAAAAAAAAAACATAAGTCTCTCCTGTCTTGGTTTCTGTAATAATTCTAGCAGAGTCCACACAAGAAGAAAAGTATCTGCACTAGATCCAACGATGGGGTGGACCTCTTTCTTAATGTCCAGTGTCCTTTGTCTTTTAAAATTTGGTGCTATATGCTGATAGATCATAAGAAATAAATTCCTGGTGAAATAAAAAGAAAAACCTATAAGCCTGAATCATTTCAATGAAGAAAATGCTGAGGACAGTCAAATTCATGTTCCCTGAGAATAGAATGGTGAGTGCCTCAAGCTTAGGGAGGAGAAAGGAGACAATAAAGACCCAGATTCATTGGTAACAATAAGAATGTACTTAATTCTACTGACCTGTGCCCTCGAAAACCAGAAGTGAATTCTATGTTATGTGCATTTTACCAGAAAATTTTCAATTTTTTAAATGACATTTACAGGGAAAGGAAACTCCTAAAGAGAAATAGCAAGAAATATTTTTATCAGGTCAAAGTCATTTTGGAAATGGAAGAGAAAAAACTGCTTACCAAGTGGTTTTCTACATAACCAAAGAATTCACAGGAGTTTTTCAACATAGGTGAGAAATCTCAACTGTGGTCACTTCTTTGGAATATCTTCTGATTTTGCCCTTTAAAGGTGAATGTATGGCTCATTTATGATCACAGCACTCAGGGGACTTAGGCAAGAGGTTCCTGGCCTATATAGTAAGATTGTCTCAAAACAAAACAACAAACATAGATATACATTTCAGTTGTTCAAATGCTTACTTCTGCATTCTAGCCTTCAGTCATAAAAGCAAAGAACCAGTAAGGTCGGCTTATGATGGTCTCTTAAGTTTGCCATTTTCAAAAACAGGAGTCTTCAGCACCCTATTGCTGGCTTTGATCATAAAATACAAGGAATGGTTTTTCCTTCTAGTGAATTCTTTCCAGTCTTTTTAGGAACAAATATCTCCCTATTTTTAAATTAGACAAAAAAAATTCCCTGGCAGTCTTTTTTTATATATAAAACCTACTTGACTTATTTGAAAGCAGCATTTGTGCGTCGTAAGTTCATTTCAATAATAGTTTTAGTGACTCACTGATAAAACATCACAAGTGGGAAGGAAAGAGAGGACAACCATTTGTAAGAAGCAAATACAGTGAAAAACTTTTTGGCATCTACGTTAAGCAATTTATACCAAGTGTTGATGAATTTTCTGACAGTTTCGATAGGAAAAGAAACACATGGATATCTATGTATTGTCTTCCATCAGTAATAGTCTCAAACGTAAGAGTGCTTGACAGTAGTTAATTGTAACAATTTACTTTTACTTTCTTCAAAAGAAAAAATACATGGATTTCTCTTTCCCTTTCTTTGTTACACTGATTTTTCCATTGCGGGATTTCTTTGCCTTCGTAGAAGTTTCACTTCCTTTGTAACTAGAGGATCAGGTTCTACTAGGGAGTTGAAAGTAACACACAGTAGACAAAAGATTCCTTGGGAACCTTCGCAGGGGGCAAAATATGTCACAGTTGCTGCTTGTGGCGTTTGTTCTAAGATGTGTATACTCCACTAGCAGCTCCCTAACTCATATTTGTTACTCCATATAGGGCATTTGGCATTACTCAAAATGTGGAAATCCTTCCCGTTATAAAAGCAGTAGGCTGGGGATTTAGTTCACTGGTTGAGTGCTTGCCTAGCATGTATGAGATGCATGAGTCCTTCCTGGCTTTTATCTCCAACACTGGTGGAGTGGGAGTGGGGATGGATCATGGAAACACCAGCTGTATATAGGATTTTTTTTCTCTCATACTGCCCCTCCATCAGATTTTGTTTGGTTTTGGTCGGTGCTAAAGATGAAACCCAGGACCTCACACATGTGTTAAGTACATGTTTTCCCCCTGAGCTACACGCACATCCCCCCTCCATACTTTCCCCTTTTAACATTGTTTTGTTCCTGTGGAGCTATTTTCTGCTATTAGGATTTATTTCATTGTATCCCTCCCCTTGAGTGATTCATTGTATTGAACTTCCATAGCCAACTTGGGGCCACATGGTTGGTCCTTCAATCTTCAATGTCATTGTTTTCCCTGAGGAGACCTAGCTGTTGAGTATGTTCTTTCTCTAAGGCTATTTTCAACAAAGTATTTCTTCAGCCCTTCTTTGTGCTAAGCAGTATTGTCTAATTTGATTAAGGTCTTGATGAAGAGAAATGCATTGTGTGCTGGAACAGATTCTAATTAGAATACACGGTGAAGGTCTCCCAGGGTGTTCATTAAAGCATCATTCTCATTTAGACCCATTCCCAATCAGATAACCCAGATTTCACAGAGGGCTGGAGACTTACACCACACAACGTGCCTTCTATGTACTGTCCTAAAGTACAAGGGGCTTCTGGAGCCTTTACCCAGACTCTGTGGTCAGTGCTCCCAAAGATCCACTCATCAGCCAGCTCTTCTTCATACAAAATGGATGACACAATGTCATCCTTAAATTATTGCTAAATCTGAATATATAAGGCATGTCTTTAAACACATTTATCTGAAAACAGGAATGAGACCTAGGAATGATGCTTGGTTTCTCATAGTAAGAAAAATGTAAACTCAGGCTTACACTACCAGATGGGCAAAAACCTGAAAGTCTGGCTGTAAAGAGGCAGTGAAGAGTCGGACCTTTCTAAACAATGCTAATGGGAAGGCAAAATAGCACAGTCCCTGTAGAAGAGGCTTCAGTGGAATAAATAGCATGTATTGTTTGGCCCACTTCTAGAGATCTGTCTCTAAGACAGATAGACAAAAATACATGAGCATGTATCTCTACAGCTATTCACTATTATAGCCAAAATAGTCAACTTGAAATAACCCACATGCCTATTGACAGGGGACCAGGGTAATAAACTCTAATACAACCACATGCATTTCTAAAACAGAATGAGCCACGGCAGGGTAATTTCTAGGATATGTTATTAGGCCAAAAAAAAAAAAAAAAGGTGAGATGGAAGGCCAAGAAGAATGGTACAGGCCTGTAATTCCAACCACCTGGGAGGTGCAGGAAAGAGGATAGTGTTCTGAAACCAGCCCTGAAAGATTAGCTAAAAACAGCATGAGTCCCTGAAACAAACAAACAACTAAACGCTGGGGTCTGGAGGCATGGATCAAATGGTAGAGTGCTGGCTTGGTAAGCACAAAGTCTTCAAGAGTTCAATCCGTAGTGCTGCTAATACGAGCAAGAGGAAAATGAAGAGGTGTGGATTGTGTGTTATTTTCTATAAGTAAAGAAGTGTATAGTGTTTTCTAGAAAAGGAAAGATAGAGATATTTGTGCACATGTGTTTCATAATAAAGCAAAGATCACACACACACACACACACACACACACACGCACACACACACACAGAATGTTTACTTGTAGGGAAAATGAGAAGATACATAGGTAAGTCAATGAAAAAAGCTATAATCCTCAACTATACTTTGCTCCATTGATTTAGAATCCTGTAAACAGATTGTATAATTATGAGACATAAATACCTTCTAGACATTTAAAATGCCAACATAAACTTAAATATGTATCTAGTCAATGGAATAAAGTCATGGAGAGGAACTATTTGAATCAACTTGTCAGTTAAGGGTATCATATATTTGCAAAGACAAAAAGAACTAAGGAAAACGTCCCAAGTAATCATCATAACTTTGGAATAGGTAGTGTCTGATTTTCTTAGTCTTAGACTATTGGAACAATGTATTTGAATAAAATGAATGGCAATATAGGTGTGGCTGAGATCCAGATTTTTGTCATGGGAGAGAGAAGATTGGTGTAACCAAGTGATACCCTCTAGTCCTGGATGTGAGTTGTAAATATCATCATAAATTAATGCATAATTTATACCTAAATGAAAGTACAAATGCCTGTTTTGACCCTTAAAACTCCTGGAAATAAGTAATGCAAAAGTAATCTCATGTGGAGAGATACTTAGCTAGCATATACAAGGTCTTAAGTTCAATTCCCAGTACCACCGGTACCACCATCATTACCACCACCAAAAGGATGGAGTCACATTAGCCTATTATTCATAGACCTTATTTAGATCCTTCTCCAAACAAACAACTTAATAACATCTAACACACGCATGTGCACATGTGCGTGCACGTGCACACACACGCACACGCGCACACACACACACACACACACACACACACACACACACACACACCGAGGATGAGGAAGTTTAAACAGTACTTGGTAATATTAAGAAATTATAGTTCAGTGGAAAGAAAGGCATTACAGTTATTTTCCTTAAACCTCTACCTTTAAGAGATACACACACAATATACCGCGACCATGTATTGCTTCATATGAAATTCTATTGCCTATTTTAATTAGTCACATATTTTATGAGATACTTATATCAAACACATTGTATTTATATCTAACACATTGTATTTTAGTGTTTAAATGTCTTCTGAGGCTTATAAAGTACCATGAAGCCCAAGGAAAATAGATGTCATGGAAACACATTTAGCTGCTCATATGACCCATTCCTGAGGGGCCAGGCCAGTGCCAGGGACATAAAAATGAGTAAGTGAGCTGAGACTGCATGCAAGCTGAAGTTCACTGTGGGAGGATGTAGAAGGCAGGAGGTCCCCTTGGCAGTGGAGAAAGCCTGGGGAAACAAGGTCAGATCCATCAGACAGTGCCCAGTGCCCTTGAAGCGGTCTCAGGACACAGTTCTCAGCCCTGCTCCCACACCACATTCTGTGGGGACTCTCTTAGACAGCTGTCAGGCTTGTGCGAGATGAAAAAATCACCTCACAATCAAGAAGAGGTGCAGTTAGACCTATGATGAAATCTCCAGCTTCTTAGATGAACCTACATCAACTGCACTGCTGGCAACTTTCCCAACTCTAGCTCCTGTGTTTTAAGTGTGACTGGCCCAGGAGAACAGAGTGGTCAGCAACAGTTTCTTGACTTTCTCACTCATCACCTTTCTGCACTGGGGTTATAGAAATTGGACAAGGGACCTCAGGAGGGGAAGAAACAGATAGGTTCTTGTGGCATCAATATATTTGCCGCTTTTCCATTGCTGTGACAAATAACTGACATCATCACCTTAAAAGGAGGAAATGATTCATTTTGACTCACAGTTTCACAAGTTTCAGTCCATGACCACTTGCCCCTATTGCTTTGGACCCATAGTGAGACGAGATATTATGACAGGGAAGCTTGCTTTCCTCACAGTAGCCAGGATGCAGAAAAGAGAAAGAGGAAGGGACCAGGGTCCCAGTAGCTTTTCCAAGGACACACCCAATGACCTAACTTTCCTCCCCCCAGGGCCCCACCCCCACAGTGCCTTAACCTCCTCCCATTAGGCTCCACCTCCTAAAGATTTCAGCACTTACCAATAGTGCCATGGGCTGGTGTATGGACCTTAGGGGACTTTTAAGATGCAGTCCATAATAATTTACTTTCCAATTGGCCATCTGGTAGAAAAGGAGAAGGGATTACACTGGCCAAGACTTAGGACTGTGTAGCTGGAAGAAAGGGTTTGAGAACAGGGAAGTGAGTATCATAATGGGGACTGCCAGGGGATGAGAATGGGAAGAGGTACACACAGCAGAGAAAATAACAGGAGAAAAGTATTTCTTTTCACCAGTATTTTTTTTGTCTAATTCACAAGAAGGAAATGGAATCCTACCATCTCTAACTATAGTTGCTTCCTCTTAGCCTAACAAGAATAGTGGCTACTCTTAAAGCTTTGCATGAATTCATTCATATGAAATACTCCATTTCAATGTAGTCTTTATGATATTTATTGTGTTAATAAACTTCTCAGGCATTATTATGGAAAGAAGATGGAAAGAAGGAAGGGAAGGGCAAGGATAGGATGGGAGAGAGGGAAGGAGGGAGGAAGAGAAAAAGGAAGGAAGGAAAGAAAGAAAGAAAAAGAAAGAAAGGAAGGAAGGAAGGAGGAAGGAAGAAAGAAAGGAAGGAAAAAGAAAAGGAAGGAAGGAAAGAAAGAAAAGAAGGAAGGAAGGAAAGAAAGAAACAAACAAGGAAGGAAGGAAAGAAAGAAAAAGAAAGAAAGGAAGGAAGGAAGGAAGGAAGAAAGGAAGGAAGGAAGGAAAAGGAAAGGAAAGAAAAGGAAGGAAGGAAAGAAAGAAAAGAAGGAAGGAAGGAAAGAAAGAAAAACAAGGAAGGAAGGAAAGAAAGAAAGAAAAGGAAGGAAGGAAGAAAGAAAAGGAAGGAAGGAAGAAAAGGAAGGAAGGAAGGAAGGAAGGAAGGAAGGAAGGAAGGAAGGAAGGAAGGAAGGGAGGAGAAGAACATAGGGAGGAAAATCTGAGTGACCTTCCAAATAATCATTGCAATAAAGACTAGTCTCACAGAGTGGACAGACAAGATAAGCTAGCTCATTGAACAGGGCTACCTTAACTTAGCAACTATATACTAATTAGAAAGTGCTATTTAAAAGATTCTATTTATACCAATTAGGTTCACATTCGTCTGCATATAATACAAAAACTAAAGCTTAATGAAGCTCATTGTACCTTAAACATAGTGGACATGTCTCTGCTTAAGAAAATAGTCCAGCCGGGCGCTGGTGGCTCACGCCTGTAATCCTAGCTACTCAGGAGGCTGAGATCTGAGGATCGCAGTTCAAAGCCAGCCCGGGCAGGAGAGACCGTGAGACTCCTATCTCAAATAAACCACCAGAAAACCAGAAGTGGCGCTGTAGCTTAAGTGGTAGAGCGCTCGCCTTGAGCTGAAGAGCTGAAGGACAGTGCCCAGGCCCAGAGTTCAAGCCCCACGACCGACAAAAAAAAAAAAGAAAAAAAGAAAATAGTCCTCAATCAAACAACCCAAGGCTGACTGGAAAGCCTGGTAGTCCACAGAGCCCAGGGCCTCTGACATTTTACTATTCCAACACCACCATTATGCCACCTCATGATATCAAATAGCTATTTGAGATCCAAACATCATATCTGCCTTTCAGGATACAGTGTCTGTCTTGAGGAGAGAATTTACCCTCTTTGTCTTTTGGAAGACTTCTATTAATACCTCACTGGACAAAGTTACAGTCACATCTGAGTGAGCATGCCTTTGTATAATCTTAGACGAGATGGCCACATTGCTGATGCGATTTAAATGCCTATTTCTGTCCATGAACAACATAAAGAATGGTGGACGCCACCCTGGCTGTTTCTGTCACCTTAGCTGTTGACCTAGGAAGCTGTGCACAGCAGCAGTTTCATGACTGATGTCATGAAACAAGAGATGAAAAGCATCCACATTAAACAAAAAGTAAATATTTGCATATTTCTCCTTTTGACTTATTTTTCCCCCCTGCTCTTGAGTTTCCACAGGCCGGGTTTTAAATTCTAGAAAATAAAGCTCCAGGACATGTTTGTGACAAGTTGCCCGGTGTAGAACCTCCCAGGCACATAATCACTGTACCGGATATAATTGGAGCTAATTTCATATTTCCTGCATATCATATTGGAAAATTGAGCTGTCAGATCTATTTAAGAGCTACATGCCAAAAAAAAACGAGAATACCCAAGCCCTGCTCTTTTCAATGCATTCATGCAAAATTTTTGGTTAGTTTTTTTTTTCTCCCCATTACCTTCAAGATTTGTACTGGAAGGCAAAATCCATCTAATGAGGAAGCTTGTCAAGTTCAGATATTGGCTGTGTATAAAACTGAGAAAGTTTACAGAAGGCAAGATTGCTGAGATAAAGCTGCTCTGAGATGTCCTTTCTTATTCAAAAGCCCCTTGGTTTCCAGAGTTTTATAAATAGTCAATTTCATACAGGCTTATGTATGTTATGCATTCTGAGGATCAAATCGGTCAGTGTATCCTGACACACCTGTGTAATCCAGCATGGTTAATAAGAAATGTGTGGGGTGTGAGTCCGTCTCACTTGAGAGCTGTACTATGAATGGATGTCTCAGGAGACTGACTCCGGATACAGGACTTTAGGGTCTTTTACTTATAAGAGTGTCTTCCAATCTGTGAACAATCCCCACTCAGATTCTTCTCTTGGCATCTTTTCTTAGCTCTCTTGCATCTATGTGCTCCCCAAAACAGATTTAACTACAGGAAGCCTGCATCTCCAGTTCCATAATAGCATGGCAGCCTCTGGGTGGGACTTGAACTCACCCAATAAATGCAGCTTGATTTTCTCACTTAGGTTCTGCCAGGAGCTGAGAGATGAGGTCCATCCCACATCTGATGGGAGAGTTGTTCCAAATGAGATTAGATGACCTTGCTAGCATAGTGAAAAAGAGGAAGAAAAGAACATGTGTGTATGGTTTGCTCTGAAGGGCCCATGGCTTTGTTGATCAGGAGCAATGGGCTGGGGGAGTTGTGCTGTGTGTCCTGGATGAGAAGCCAGGCCTATTTGAAAGCAGAAGTTCACAAGCTTGGGGACAGAGGTCACATAGTCAGGAACATAGGAACAGGACATAAAGTAGGTAGAAGGTATCATAGCTTCTACTTCATCTCCTTTCTTACCATTCCACCTTTGCCCTGGTGACATTTGCCCTTATGTTCCCAATGTTACCTTTTTCATCTCTCCTCTGTTTTTAGTTATACTTTCAGTATCATTAAGTAGTTGTACAAAGGGATTCCCATTCAACGTTAGTTTATGAATACAATACGACTTGCCCTTTCATCACTCTCCACCTCCCCCCCAAAACCCACCCATCCTCTCAATTTTCCTTGTTATGCATGAAATTTATGGCTGCATTCTCCTTCCTTTCCACTCACCATTCATCTACCTCCTCTTGACCTGACATCTCTCCTCTTATCTGAAGAAGATCTGTTGAAAGTAATTCATCCCTAAACTGTCACGAACTTTACAACTTTGGTGCGCAGGGGCGGGGGTGGGGGTGGGGAAGGGATGTGTCTTGCCCATGTAATTGTAACCCCTCTGTACAGTATGTTCACAAAAAATAAAAATTTAAAAATAAATAAATGAATGAATGTCATTGGCTTTCCATCCAGTGGTAAGTATTCAAAGAAGGGCCTTTTGAGGAGACAAATTACATAGACCTATTTTACATTTTCATCAGCAAGTAACTCTTTCTAGAAAAAAAATGTGTAACAAGTCTAATTGATGTAGTTCAGCCCCTCTACCTTCATTGTCTCCAGGAAGAACAGTTAGAAGATGATCTGGGAGCTCTCTTATGGTCCTCATGAGACATAGAAGAGTCAAGTGTTGCCAATATTGAGTTTCTTCTGAAAAACAAATGTCTACTTCAGTGACTTGGTCACTATGCAAACATCACAGAGTAGATTTACACAAGTCCAGATGGTGTTGGGCAATTATTCAGTGTAGGCCTTGGTACATTCAAGAGATGTCCAAGATTCCTGTTGGTGTAACAGAGCACTCTATTGGACAGGGAATATTTTCTCTAGGTAAAAATATGCTGTAAAATAATGGTAACTATGGCAGATATATAGACTAGTAACATAGTTGTTATCATTGTCACATATTGGTGCTGTGCATAATTGTATGTATAGGACCAACTGTGCCATAAGTTTGTCTACACAAACATCCTCACAAACATGAGTGATGTGTTGTAGTGCTAGCATTGATAGCTCCAACATCCCTGGGTGATAGGGAATTTGTACTTCCATTACAGTCCTATGAGACCACATCAGACAAATGGTCCATTACTGACCAAAACATCATTATGCAATGTATTACTATTTTAACACAAGAAGCAAGAAACTATCCAGTATCACACAACCTTGAGATTTTCAAACTTTCTTTAAGAAGAGATGGATTCTTCTTTCTTTTTTTCCTTCTTTTCATTTTTTCTTTCTTTCTTTCTTTCTTTCTTTCTTTCTTTCTCTCTCTCTCTCTTTCTCTCTCTTTCTTTCTTCTCTCTCTCTCTCTCTCTCTCTCTCTCTCGTCAGTTGTGGGGCTTGAACTCTGGGCCTGAGTTCTGTCTCTCAGCTCTTCAGCTCAAGGCTAGCATTCTACCACTTGAGCCACAGCACCACTTCCAGTTTTCGAGTGGTTTATTGGAGATAGCAGCCTCACAGACTTCCTGCCTGGGCTGGCTTTGAACCTTGATCCTCAGATCTCAGCCTTCTGAATAGCTAGGATTACAGGCGTGAGCCACCAGCACCTGGTTGGGATTCTTAAACTGTTAAAAAAATAAAAGTTGCGACCAAGAATGTTATTTCTTCAGAATCCTGGGGACATGGGCAGAGGAGGGCTGGCAAGGTTGTTACAGGACCCCTGAGATTTGAGCCTAGAGTCTAAACAGCTCAGTGCCATCCAACCCACACATTGTGGAGATCTAGAAGCCTGGGGCAGGACACTAAAACATTTGCCCCAAAAAACGTAACCAGGAGAGACCAAGTGAAACCAGATCTAACACTAAATTCCTAATTCAGAGTTTTCCCCTACAATAAAGCAAATGATTGGCTTTCCCATCATCTCCAGCAAAGATGATTAGAAAGTCTATGAAAAGAAATATAAGTGGGAGGAGCAGCTAAAGCAGGCTCTATGTCTAGAACAAAGTCATCCAGAGTGATCCTAACTTCTTAAGTATATTTAGCGTTTCTCATATTGACTCAAGTGTTGGATGATCCTGAGCCCAGCAAGTATATGAAATATATGTCCCTGATGCTAGATTATTCCTGCATTCAAATAGCTGCTCCTTTCATGCACTCAGATTGCTACAAGGGTGAGTATGTGGTGGAAAATCCTTTTATTGAAACAGTATGCCTCAGTTACCAGCTTTCCCAGAATCCAAACTCACTGTGCTGCAGATCATGAGAGCATAATTTGAGAGTATCTGTGATGGGAAATTTTGGCAGACACATGTACCCTGAGTATCTAGGTGTCTTAAGCTCTGACTTGAGTGTTCTAGTAAATTCTGGAAGCTCCGGCATGGACATACTTTAACTTTTTTAAAAAATGAGAGGATATTAAGAGCTTTGAAATTCATTTGTTCAGATCAAAGAGAACAGAAATGAAGTTAATACACACAATAGGGACACCCAGTTCTAGCTAGATGAGCTTTGCTGAGCTAACTGTAAAACACCCAAAGAGTGATCCTTCAATTCTGATGTGCAAACCGGAGATCTGTGTTCTCACTGGGGGTCTGTGTTAATGCCAGAGACACTGAATGGAGGAGACAGCTAGAGAATGGAGGGAGCGGTTCCTAAGCCAGCCAGGTTGCCGTAGTTTAAATCAAACTCACATGCCATTCGGTCTAAACATTAATGCCTTGATGTATAAAAGGGAAAGTGTAATAATTAAACTAATATTTTGAAAAATTAAGTAATTACACATGAGATCACCTAAAGCAGTATAGTGAGTGTGTGTGTGTGTGTGCATGTGTGTGTGTGTACGCATGCACTATTTGGATCATAATTATCTTGGCAACTTTCTAGCTCTTCTGTCTTCTACATTTGGACTAGCTTGCTAGCTGCATGTGGAAGAGGCAACTAAGACCACATCAGCTTCAGAAGAAGAGGAAAGTTGAACTCCAAAAATGGGCTTGGGACAAAGTCTAGCAGGCTTGAGTCAGATATTAATAAAATCTGAGGCTCAGTTGAGATGAATAGAACCCATAGGCCTGGGTAGCTCTAAAGCATGGGTCTGAGAATCAACATAGAATTCCTCAAGGAAAGAAGCTTTCTATATCCTGCATACCATATGCTGGGTCTATGATTAGCAGAAGGCACCTATCATCGCAATAATGTATATCACATGATGCAAACAAGAATTGAGGAATTACACATCTAATCCAAGTTCTACCTCTAGTGAATGGCAGAGCTGGAGTCTCAATCAAGGTACAGTTCTCTACAAAGCTGTATTCATGTCTACTATGTCATAATGCTCTGGGAAGACAAGTCATAGCCATAGCTTAGGTCTTGGACCCTCTTGATCATTGAACAAAGATGTTCAGACAGAAGGGGCACAGTAGGATCTAAGGCTATATTTTGGGGCCCTGCAGCATGGGATATGTACTGTATGAGTCAAGTGAAGGGAGCTGTGGAGAGTTTTATGGCTATTGAAGAAAATGCTATGACTTGCATTTTAAGATTATAACTCTAATGGAAATTTGCAGGCACAGAGCTGGTAGAGAGACAGAGTTTGTGATGACCAGTTGAAAGCAGTCTGTGAAGCTGCTATCTCCAATAAACCACTCGAAAACCAGAAGTGGTGCTGTGGCTCAAGTGGTAGAATGCTAGCCTTGAGCTGAAGAGCTGAGAGACAGAACTCAGGCCCAGAGTTCAAGCCCCACAACTGACAAGAGAGAGAGAGAGAGAGAGAGAGAAAGAAAGAAAGAAAGAAAGAAAGAAAGAAAGAAAGAAAGAAAGAAAGAAAGAAAGAAAGAAAGAAAGAAGAATCCATACTCTTTCTTCTTAAAGAAAGTTTGAAAATCTCAAGGTTGTGTGATACTGGATAGTTTCTCGCTTCTTGTGTTAAAATAGTAATACATTGCATAATGATGTTTTGGTCAGTAATGGACCATTTGTCTGATGTGGTCTCATAGGACTGTAATGGAGGTACAAATTCCCTATCACCCAGGGATGTTGGAGCTATCAGTGCTAGCACTACAACACATCACTCATGTTTGTGAGGATGTTTGTGTAGACAAACTTATGGCACAGTACTGCAATGTAAAAAGTACAGTTTCCTGGGTGAGGAAGATGGGAATAGAAATTACATTCATGAACAAAAAACCTAAGTCCTGCCACATTCATAGGTACAAGGAAGAGAACTAAATCTAAAATCCTATAATCTGAAGTTTGAATCTCAGTTTAGGAAGTAAGGTGCCCAACTTCCTCCTTTAGACATCAGAGATAATGGTATTAAAGAGTACTGTGAAAGTTAAGATCAAAAGGATTATTCATGCCAGGCACCAATGGCTTATACCTATAATCCTAGCTACTCTGAAGACTGAAATCTGAGGGTTGCAGTTTGAAGCCAGCCCAGGCAGAAAAGTCTTTGAGACTCTTATCTCCAATAAACTACTCAGAAAAAGCCAGAAGTAGTGCTATGACTCAAGTGCTAGTCTTGTGTAAAAGAAGCTCAGGAGCAGCAGCCAGACCCTGAGTTCAAGCACCAGGAATTGGTGGGGAGGAGGGGAGATTATTCACTTAAAAACATATTGTAACCTAGGAGCTAGTGGCTCATGCCTGTAATTCTAGGTACTCAGAAGCCTGAGATCTAAGGATCCTGGGCAAAAAGTTCATGAGTCTCTAATCTCCAATTAACCAGCAAAAATCTGGAAATGGAGTTAGGGCTCAAGTAGTAGAGCCCTAGCCTTGAGCAAAAAAGCCAGCCAGTACTTTGAGTTACTGAGTTCAAGCCCCGATACCAGCAAAAAAAAAAAAAAAAGGAAAAGAAAAAAACATTTTGTATACTTTCCTAGCTCATACCTATTCAACCAATAGAAACTAGATAATTGTCATTTTAATAATTGTTAGTATTCCTCACTATGTCTCAACAAGAGAACAAACATCTTCAGAGAATTAGGATGAATGAATATTTAAAGTTTCCACTATGACTCATTTAAAGAATGAAAAATTTTCAAATATTATATTTTTAGTGTGTCTTCCACACCAGTAGAGTAGGGAGTCCATGGTGCACAGCATGTAGTCTTCTACAAATGACACTTTTTTTGTTCTTTAATAAATGCAAAAATGCAAAGCAGCTGAACATGCTGTGTCGCTAATGACCTCAGCAGGCTGTGTGGAAAATGATTGATTGCTTTCAAGTTCCTCTGTCTGTTTAGCCATGTGCAGGTGTCTCTCCTAGGTTGGAAGCTCTTGGATTATGAAGTTGAGGATTCTTGACTCTTCTTGGCCCAGAGGGCTGGGATCTTGGTTTTTAAAAAAAATCCGTTGCTTCAAACTTATTCTCTTTAAATGACTTCTCTTTTGTAACATTGCAAGAAAACACCTGATGTGCTCATTCATTTCTAAAGTTGGGTTGAGAGATCCTGTTAGTTTCCATTACTGTGACTAACACCTGAGATGAGCAGCTGGCTCATGGTTTAGAGCTTTCAGTGCAAACTTAAGGCCCATGGTTACTTGGTTCCAACACTCTGGGAGCATGTGATGGAGCAGAGCTGCTCACCTCATGACAGCCAGGAAGCAGAGTGAGCGAGCACAAGAGAGTAGGGACAAGGTATATCCACCCTCTAAAGGCATGCTCCAGGAACCTTCCCCATTCCACTAGCCTAGTCTCTCTAGTTTCTACCACTTTTCAACAGTCCCTTCAGCTCTGAGTCCATCAATGCCCACTGATCTATTCACCTCTACCTACTGCCACATTGAGGACAAAGAGGAGAAATAATTTGCTCCAAAGTTGCCTAAAAGCTTTTTGTCAGGGTCTGCAATCTTAGTCGACAACCTACTTCTAAATGGGATTTGGACACCATAGATTAAAAACCAATTCTCTGTACATAACCACGTAACTACTGGTGTGAAGAGCCTTTATTTAAGAAGTGGTCTTAGACAACTTCATTGTCTAAGGTAAGTTTATGCACAACAAACTTTCATTGCTCAGAGTTATGAAGGTTAGGAAATGCAAGATGAAAGCAAGATTCAGTGACTGGCGAGGGCCCAAGCCTCAGAGTCAGTGACTTCTATATGTCCTCACAAGGCCAAAGAGAATGACAAAAGGGGCAAACAAACTCCCTCTAGCCTCTTTTATCAGGACAGTAATCCACTCATGCCAGTTCCACCTGCATGATGTATTTACCCCCTCCCCCACAAGCCACCTCCTTCATACTGGGTTTGATTTCAACATAGGGATCTTGGGAAGACCCAACATGACGCATCTATCTGCCCCCCTAAGAACAGAAGGGTGAAGATTGTTTTGGCAGCTTTTCTCAATCCAAATCCAGAGTATGCTGGCAGCCTTCCAGTTTTTGTCCTTTACATTGTCTTTTTCTTCTACTTGTATTGCTTCCTGGAGAAGCGAGTAGTCTTTTTCCACTGGTGTGCTTTGGTCTTGTCCTGGGGTGGGAATACCAACTCTAGAAGAGGTCCTGTGTTGTCAGCTCCATGAGAGGTTGGACCTTGAATGAAAAGCATGTGAGTCACTCTTGAGTAGTTGCCACATCCTACATGGGCTGAAAATGCCAGGTGGTCTTGAGTTCATCACTTGATTTTTGCATGGGGATTTCACCTCAACATGCAGATGGGAACAAAGACTTTGCAGAAATGGATACAGGCGACAGCACTGGTCCATGGGCTGTAATGTACTCAGGTTGTGAACACATTTAGAAGTGGGTCTATAAAATAATTCAAATGGAGTGATCCCCTGCGATCTACTTGGGGTCTGTAGGCATGGCTCTATTAATAGCTTGCGTCCCTGTGGATAGTTCAAGCATTCCCATCCAATCGACAACTGTAAATCACAATACAAGTGGCATGAAATCAGTTGAGTGGCCTGGTGCCAAATTATATCACCGTGTTTGTAATGGGACAAATCTGTTCCAAGTGTGAAAACAATGGCTAGCAGGAAGCAGTCAGTCCATTGCATGCAGAAGTGTTAAACACTTGAACTAGTTCCTGGGGAGAGAAATGTTTACTCTAGAGCAAGCCAGTAAAGAGAGATGTCATGAGCCGAATATTCTGTGGTCTCTTTTGTGAAGAAAGAAGTCAGAGTTCATTTGGCTCTCATTTACTTGGGTCTCATTGAACTCCTTAACTATCACAGCCATTAAACCCAGCCACCAAAGACAGTGTATATTCACAAGACATCCAAGTTGGCTGAGTTTGGTCATCTATACCTATAATTCTAGTTTTGTAGGAAGGAAAGGTAGAAAAATCATGGTCTGAGGCGAATCCAGGCAAAAAGCACAAGACCCTAGCTGAAAACTAGCAAAAGCAAAAGAAAATGGCAGAATGGCCCAAGTAACACTTGAACTCAAACTCCAATGCTAACCAACAACAACAACAACAAATAGACTCAGCATAATCAATCAATTAATGCTTATACACACAAATGCATACACTTTGCAGCCAATATGCATGCAAGCATATACATGCCTGCATAATAGCATGCTTACACACAGTCAAGCACGTGTGCAAACATACATACATGTGCATGCACACAAATACAGCTATGCACACATGCATACACAGAAATATAGCTATGCACTTACATGTGCACATATGTGTACACACACACACACACACACACACACACACACTGAAAGCAGTAAGTTACTGCAGATCTTCAGTGTAGATACTATTCCTCCAACCTGAGCAATCCACTTCTCCAGCACAGATCCCAGGCCAAGCCCATTCATGCTGGCACATCTCATGCCAATGCAGAGAGAGACAAGGCAGATGCTCAGGTGAACAGGCTCTTTCCAGTGTCCAGGCTGAGCCTCACTGGCTTCAGAGTCTATGCCATGCCAACCTCTCTTACTTCTGTGAGCAAGTGATGGAGAAGCCAGCATTCTTTTGGCACTGGGCATGCCAGGGCATTGCCTGCTCTCCATCTGGGAAGAGGGTACAGCTTTTGTGTTCATACTGAGGAGAGACAAGATCCAGACAGAGCTGAGAAGCAGGGCTGCTGGTGACTACATTTCCATTCTAATTACCACTTCCAACACTTCTGTGATCGTCCCCCCAGAGGGCCTCATTAGCATAGTCTTGATGCCTCTGAATGTGTACGGTTGATGGACACCTGAGCTTCTGCCGCGTCTCATCACTGCACACGGGCTTTCTCCCTCACCCTAACGTTATCCAGGTGGGCAATGTGCCACGGTGCCCTGCATTTGGGTTCCACCAAAGGAGAATAAAAGGGAACATGCACTAATTCTAAAGAACCAAGCTGTCAGATCAGGCGCTTTGTGCTGTCACTAGTGGCTCATCTTAACTGATCCTTCCAGAAGCCTCCACTGGCCTGGGGCTTTGTTTTCTGAATTCCATTATCTCAGCCTGGCCCTTTGGGCAGGGGCCTGAACCCTCCTGCTTTTTGATAATAGGACACAGGGCTGTTACTGGTTGAAGCTGTTGTCTTTAAAAAGCAATTCCCTCCCAGCTATGGGACTCTTTCCCAAATAAATTCACTAGGTGGCAGTGAAAGGAAACTCAAGGGCTAGTGAAGCTAAACATTCTAGAAAATCTTGAGTTAAAAATCCTTCTAGGGTCCATGGGCTGGGACATCACGTTTATCATTAATGGAAGACAAGTGTGGGTTTAAAGAAACCATCCATTCTTTATTAAATGATGAAATGCCAAGATTTATCATCATATCGCTTCTTAGCACACTGATCATTTCCATTCTGGTTGCATTCATGCTTTGGTTAAATGTCAAAGGCAGTTATTTATTGCCTGGGAACATTTTCTTTATAGAATAGTGAGAACAAATAGATCCTATTTGTTCCTATTTGTGTGTGTGTATGTGTGTGTGTGTGTGTGTGTGTGTGTGTGTGTGTGTGTGTGTGTGTGTGTACGTGTACATACAGGCACTTAGCAGACAGGTGAACCTCTAGATTACATTATGGGTTCCATGGTCATTGTTCTTAATTTATCCATCATCTCCCCTTTGTCATCAGATATCCTCTTTTCCCCCTGTTCAGCTCCACATTCCAATTTTCCTAGCAAGTAAAGCCTGGATTCTTGCATGGCCCCTAACTTGAAAGACTAAAGTCTCACATTTATTAAAGCACACTGAAGTCTTAGTGCTCCAACTTTTCATCTGTCCATTTTTATCGTGATGCCTGGTTTTGAACCTCAATATGCTTTGCATGGAAGGGAAGAAAAAGGATTATAAGGGGCTGGGAAGGTAGCTCAGTGGTAGAGTGCTTGCCTTGCATGCATGAGGCCCTGGGTTTGATTCCTCAGCACCACATAAGCAGAAAAGGCCAGAAATGGTGCTGTGGCTCAAGTGGTAGAGTGCTAGCCTTGAGCTGAAGAGCTGAGGGACAGTGCCCAGACCCAGAGTTCAGGCCCTACAACCGACCAAAAAAGAAAAAAAAAGAAAAAGGATTATAAGTCAACTTGAAAAAAAATCTACTTCTAGAAACATCAATGCTTTGCCTTCTTGCCCCAGTGGTTATTATCCTCAGCAGGATCAGGAATGCCACCATGGGCATCACATGGCCTGTACCCTTCTCTCCCTGAGGTCCCCATCCACCATGGAACCCTGCCCCTGGAAGTTCATCAAAAGTGACGCTCTGAGTGCTATTTCCTTCAGGCATTCCTGAGCACGTGGCATCCTTCTGTCAGTCATATTTCCACCCTGAATCCCTCCTTGCCCCTGGCTCTTTCTCTACACCTAGGTGTTTGCAGGTCCCATAACCTTTGTCCTGTCTTGGTAACTCCTGAACCCTGTCTAGTCCTGCCTTGTTCTTGCCAAGTATCTTCCAAGATCCATTTCCTGCCTTTGTATCCCAGCCTGTCCTGAGACCTTGATGCTTTATAACAAGAATCCCTCTCCCAGGGCCAACCACATGCCTTTAAATGATTGTCTCTTGCCAGCTTCCAGGTCCCTTAGTGTCCTCCACCGTGTGTCATCATGTTGAATCCATGCAATGAAAACTCCAGCATTGGTCTAGGGTCCAATCATGGGTTCCATGATTGTTGATCGAGGGTCCCTATGTGCTAGGCTCTGAGCTTGGGCATAGAGATGCAGTGGAAGTAAAATGATCTTGTCTTAGCCTGGATTACAAAGATGATGAAGAGACTGAGACAGAGGTTGGGATTTGGGGAATATAAAGTGTCTCTTGCCAAATTTCTTTATGGACTATGCAGCTGGATCTTACATAAGAGCTGTAGAGTTTTGGTTTTGAGACAGGATCTTGCTAGGTACACCTCAAACTCTCAATCTTCTTGAATGCTTCGGTTTCTTGAATGTTGAGATTACAGGCATGAACTACTACATCCAGCTAGAACTGTGCTGTGATACTGTGTTAATTATCTTGAAAATGACCAGTCTAAGTGGAACTTCCACTTGAGGCCCTAACTACACAACAACAAATCTTCCTGATATATCAGCCAGACAGCAAGTAAGTAAATGCCAAGCTTTGCTTTGCTTCTCTCACTGATATGAGCCAAATGTGCACAAATACAGGAAAATTAAGATTTGAAAAAAATCAGTTCAGGGAAAAATGCTCTTCAGAAAAATAAAAAAAAAATCTGTATGCAGTACATTTTCACGTAGTCCTTTTCTCTGAAATTGTAGTCGCATTTTGAGATTTTTCTCAATGCCATGTGGGAGACTACTTTCTACTGTAGAGCTACAGGAATTCATATACACATATCAACACTATCTTTTTAAAAAACAATATATTTTTGCCCATACTGAGGCTTGAACTCTGGGCCTGGGTGCTGTCCTTGATCTTCTTTTGCTCAAGCCGAGTGCTCTACCACTTGAGCCACTGTGCCACTTTTGACTTTTTTTAGTAGTTTATTGGAGATAAGAATCTCACGGGCTTTCCTGCCCAATCTGGCTTCCAACTTTGATTCTCAGATCTCAGTCTGCTGGGCTGCTAGGATTACAGGTGTGAGCCACCGGCACCCAGCTAACACCATCTTCTTAATATAGTTTTAGAAGGTCAAATTGTATTACTTAGAAAATAAAAAAAATATTCTGAGGAGGGATGAGGTTCTCTTTCAAGAAGACTTTGAAAAACCTACGCATTCCTTATTGTCCTCTTCTTGAAATCCTGGTCGTACTTTACACTTAAAGTAGAATTGGGCTGGTGTATGCCATGCCATCAGTAGCTACTTTAATGTTATTCATTTGAGTAGTTCTCTTTAATGAAATCTGCAGCTTAGAAATTGATACCAATGACAGCAAGACATAAGGCAAAATTCTGAACCCATCTTCCAAGTGTATGAGCTACAGTGCATAAAGTTAGAAAACTTCCAGAGTGGCCAGGCTCCCATGCGGTGTGGTTCCCATGGTAACCGAAGGCCCCTGCTCCCTGGGGCATCTGGACAGGCAATGCATCTGAATTCCAATTCTATCACCGTCTTCTTGATCTGGTTCCACAGCTCTTGTCTGAGCCTTACTTTGGTCTCTGCAAAGTGGTGCATCGTGAGATGCTGCTGACATGTGGTTGGCACGGTCACAGTGCTCGGGTTCCAGCATCACCACTGGGAGCATTCGGGGTTCCTAGGAATTCTGCCTTGCCTACAGAAGTGATCAGTGATACTCCTAAAGACTGTACTGTTTCTCTTCCTCTTTCTAGTAGCTTGTACCTTGTACCTTTCCAGTACCTTGTAGCTCTGTGTGGGGCAAAGCTGGAGGAATTGGGTGCATTCTATAAAGATCCTAAATGTTCTCTTTGGGAAAGTGCTGGGCTGCAGTCTTCAAGACCTCATGCAAGAGTAAGACTCTTGCCCTGGGCTAGTGACTCACGCCTGTCATCCCAGCTACCCAAGAGGCTGAGGTCTGAGGATCACTGTCCAAAGCCAGCCAAGGAAGGAAAGCCCATGAGACTCATCTCCAATTAACTACCAAAAAGCCAGAAATGGAGCTGTGGCTCAAAGTGGTAGAGCACTCACTTTGAGTGAAAAAGCTCAGGGACAGTGCCTAGGCCCTGAGTTCAAGCTCCAGAACAGGTATGCACATGTATGCACACACACACACACACAGAATCACACAGAATCAGACTGTCTCTTAGATAGGCTTCTACCTTGAAGCATCTTCCCTGTGATGACTCAGAAGGCTTTTCTCTCACAGTTGTTTCTCTGATATAAACATTTTCCCAGCAACCATCTGGCCCTATGGTGGCGGAGCATTACTATCTCATACTTACTGTTGAGTCACACAATCCCAGCATGACCACCCATCCTAGAATGATTTCAACTGTTTCTTGTCTGTCTGCTCCTACCTTCCTGAGTACGTGGCCCTTGCTCTGGCAGGATAGAGAAAGATTCATTCCATTTGTATGAAAAAAAAGTCTATGTCATGTGCACAATGCCACCAGGAACTTGTGGATTCCTGAGGCTAATCTATGGGCTTAGAAAGTCCACAAAAACCAGGGTTTGGAAAGTACCTGGACACCTGAACCCCGAGCCCTTGCTCACTGAGTGGGCCAGTCCCCTCAATAAATCCACTCTGTTGGAGATAACATCTTCCCAAGCAATTAGGGACATATTTTTCCCACAAGTGAAACATTTCCAGTAAAACTATACCCTCATTTTCTTTTTTGGTAAGTGCTTGAAAAGGATGACTTTCTTTTTTAATTTGCAATAAATAAGGTATTTTGAGGCCAAGACCCTAATGGAGATAATCACCATGAAAGCTGCCATCAAAACTCGCATGTTTGAAAACATAGAACAGGCCTGGCCCCATTCCCAGCATGCTGAGGGGGGAGGAGGACTTGGGGAGAGAGGCTGTGTTCCCTTAAAGCAGGTGACAGCACAGTGCTGGACCAGCCCATCCTGTCTGGGAAACATGCTGATAAGTGACAGAACTGAGCACAGGGCTGGCTCGCTGGCTGGCTGGCCCAATAGGGAACAATAAATAACGGGTGGGAAGTCAGCCAATTCAGTCACACGATACACCATACTTCCATCTCCGGAGAGCTTCCTCCAAGGACCCAGCTCCAAGGGCTGGAAAAGAAGGTGAAGTTGGAAACAAAAGAGGTAAGATCGGCTAGAAAAGTAAATCAACGTAAGGTCGTTCCAAGACAGAGGCTTTGGTGTGGTGGTGGCCAGAGCATGGCTGAGTCAGTGAGGACTCGTGTCTGGTACCACCCAGCTCACCTCACCCTTGGCCAGAGAGCCCCAGCCTACTCCTAGGCAGTGGCCAAACCCCAGCCGCCAGCCACCTCTGCTCCACCTACTGATCCTCCCGTACCAGCCATGAGAACATGCACAGTGCGCGCCCCAGGATGGAGAAGACTCCCTGCTCCTGTTGGACAGAGGTGTCCTAGTGGAACCTTCCAGAAGCAGATGACTGGAGTAGGAGGAAGTGCTCCCAGGAAAGAGAAGGTCGAGCAAGACAGATGGCTGGGAATCAAGTAAGGCGGTGAATTCAGGCACTGGCCCAGCTTCCTCCTGACTCCAAGTCAGCTGCAGGGCGACCTGTATCTCAGAGGTTGTCCATCCTCAGGAAGGGATCTTGTCTTTCCACCCTCTCCACAGTCAAGTCACAGTGAGATGTCACTTCTCACCCACCTGAAACTTCACCCTTTGAACAATATGGCTTCAGTCCGCTGAAGAAGGGAGAGGTGGGAGCTATTAGTAGCAAAGCCCATGCAGCCAGCGGCTGAGAAGGCATGTGGAGGGGATGGTGGTGTCTATCATACAGAAAGAACGACACTGCCTTCTATCAGAGCATTGACGTGAGGCTGAAGTGACGGGATACCTACATATACCCACCCTAGAGCTATCCACCGACTACACACATGGTACTTCTGCCTTTATCCAGCTGTGCTGGGTGTGCTCCTTGCCCCTCGGTGTCTCCTCTGGCATGCTGGGAAATCAGGCAGCCCCTGTTGTATGTTTCAGGACGTTTTCAAACATGCTGGTTTAGAGGCAGCTTTTGGAGAGACTGGTCTTGCTCACAAGGCTCTCTCCTCTGTTAGGAGATGACATTGGGCAGAGGACACAGATGGGCAGAATGGGGGATTTGCTGGTGACAGAAGGAGCCTCTGGCAGGGTCAAATGGCCACTGTATCCTGCTGAAGTCACCCCCATGGGAAGACACAGGGTTTTGATGACAGGAGGGTTCGTGGGCACCAATGAACAGTTGAAACTGTTGAAAACCTAGGTCATGCAGAACATAAGCCATATTCAAATCACAGATGGGTGGATAGACACAGATGGACAAACAGATGGATGTTGGACCTGGTGTCCAAGAGAAATAAGTACCCCCAAAATCTGTTATAACTGTACTCTAGAGAAACAAGAGAATGGGGACCTAGCTATAGGTTGAATCAGATTGGGACAACCATACCAAACCTTCTAGAAGCAGAATAAACAGGTTTGAGCCCTGAACTAAGACAGATGCCTAAGCTGGTAAGAGAAGCTTCCTGGACACCCAGAGTGTGTGAAGTTTGCAGTTGAATTGTCCTTTTTGATTGTCTCAGCAAATCTCTTCACAGCAACCCCATCTTCTGCCTCTCCTTTACAGATAAAGGTATTCATTGAGGGGAAAGCCTAATGAATTAGCATTCTGGGCTGCTCAGGAGCCTCAATAGTTTCCACTAGCCTTCCTGATACCAAAGCATCTTTATAAAAGAATCCTATGTCCTCTGGTACAAATGATTCTCTCCAACTATCCTTTGCCTGTTTGTGTACACTGAAATAAACTGCAGGACAACCCTACTAAGGTAATTCTTAGTCTCCTCCGTGTTTCTTCTTCCAGGTTAATAATGGGCTATAAATGGTTCTGTTGTTTAGATTAGTTATTGATTGTGAGTTACTTGGAAATCCATGCGAGGGCAGGTTGTTGTAAATCACAGCCATCCTCTGAGTTAGGTGCCATCTGAATAGCTTTTGACATTCACGACTACCTATTTCTCTAGAAGGTAAACTGAGATGAAGGTGTCAACTCTGCAACTCAAAAGCCTTGCTCCCGAGGCTAAGCACTGGTTAAATCACTTAGCTTCCAGAATGCCCGCTACACACACAATTTCTGTCAAGTTGAGACAAAAGCCAAGGAAGCACTGGAAGAAAACAACAGCAATAAGGATTCACAGTCCTCTATGCTGTGTGGTGGTAGCAGGAAGCACACTTCTGCTGTATTCAGTCTCATTTACACTGTTCCTCAACCTTGGGAGTCAAATACTGTAAGAATATCATGTGAGCCTGGTCCCCACACAGCAAGCCAGAAGCCCACTCTCTGCCAGTCAGTCCTAATCTACCCCAGACTTTCCCCAGCTTTTATATTAACATTCTCAAGCACCAAGAACCAGGAATGGCTAGTCCCCAACACTCACCCCTGCACACACCATTACCATAGGGAACTACTTAATCCCAGAATTGTGGAGTTGGGAGGAAAGACCTCAGAGCCACACACAAGGGACCAGGAAAGATTCCAAAGCAGGGACATCGTGGAGCCAACTATCGCCAGTTAGTGGCAGAGACAGGTCTGTGGATCCTCCATACTCAGAAGACTAAGAAGAAGAAGCCTTCAGTAGCTTGTGTTTGGACTTTTGTTTTGTAGCCCAAAGTGTCCTTGAAGTCTTGATCCTCCTGTGTCAGCCTCCTGAGTTCTGGGATTACAGGCATGGATCACCATGCCCAGTGATGTTTCTTTATGACCTAGTGCTGACCTACAATTATAAGAAAGCATACATTCTATGAATAAGCTCTCCCAGGGGACCAATACATTAAAACGTTCAAAATAGGCTGGAACTCTACCTGGTTAAGGAAATCCAAAGATTTTGCTACAAAATCGGTCCTGAAAAAGTAATCCATCCATTAAATCAATCCCACAAACCTCTATTTCCCAAAAGATAAAGAGCATTTATGATTTTAAAAAATGCTTTTTTCACCCACACTTGATGATCCCAAGTGCTATTAGTTGGAAATAACCCTGTGTCTTACTTATGAGGAATAAGATGCAAATCATTAAAAAGATTTTAAATACTTCTTTCCCCTAACTTTTGTTGAAATTACATGAAAATTCAATCAAATCTTTTGTTTTCTTTTGTGCCAGGGCCTAGAACTCTCACTTAACTTTTTTTCCTGACACTTTACCACTTGAGCCATACCTCTACTTCCGGCTTCTTGGTGGCTAATTGAAGGTAAGAGTCTGTTGGCTGTGTCTGCCTGGGCTGGTTTTTAACCAGGATTCTCTGATCTCAGTTTTCTGAGTAGCTAGGATTAAAGGTCTGAATCACCAGCACCTGGCCTTGAAATCTTCTGTATCAATATACTAGGGAAGAAAAGTGGACTTTTAAAATTACTGGAGTAGAAACCACAATACACTTTCTGCTTAGTTTTTAATTAAATACATAATTAATCAGCATAAGGTTTCTTATTATTCTCTTACTTAGAAACTTCCCTTTATTTGTATTTATATTGTGTATACTTACCACAAAACCACACATTAAAGCTGGAAATATGTTCCTTGAAATAGAATGGGGGCTCTGGTGTGGCCAGGACACACAAAAATGAAATCCTTCTGTTAATCATGTTAAAGTTGAAGGCAGAGGATTTTGCAATAAAAAAAAAAAGGAAAACTGGGTTGTAGTGCTAATCAAAACACCAGCGCGAGCTGGCTGTGCTTTCAAATAAGTGCAGAAACTCAAAGCTGGAAAATGAATTGACAGTTCCTCCTGCTGCAATGAACAGTTCATGCAAATCCCTCCAAGTTCATGAATCCCATTTGGGACCAGGCAGATGCTCCATCCCTAAAAAATCATGACTCTACCAATTTCACAGAGAGGAGTTTTTCACAGGACAGTGAGCACAAATGAATAGATGGGACGATAGCCGCCCACAGTTCGCTGTTCCACAGACTGAACACTGGCTGGTGTGTTTTTTGAACCTGACATATTTTCCCAGAAGACCTAGGGGCACTGAGCTGCAAGGCAAGCTCTCTGTGTGTGAGCTTCTGAGACCTGTTCAATCTCTCTGCCTTTCTGAGGCTCTCTGATAAGGGAGTGTGGTCCCAGCCATGTCAGCGCTTGTTGACTGACAGTACTGAGATTCTAGGTTGGAGGAAAACCACAACTGTCAAATGCTGCTATTTGTATTGTACTAACTTGGAGCTAAGCAATGTGCTGGGTCCTTTCCACCCGCCATCTTTCTTCACCCTCACAGCATTATGTGGTAGATGGTCATGTCAGTGTGTTCAGATAATGATGCTAAGACTTGGAGCGAGTAATCTGCACAGGGTCAGCAAGAGTTGGGATTAAATTGCTTCTCTCTTGTCACCAGCACCCAGTCTACCACTGTTTTACAAAGCAGCGAGGTTTTCAGAGCAGGTGGAATGTGTCTTGATTTACAAACAGAGAAATGATTTCCTTACTAAAAATCAGAAATTATTGTAGGTTTTAGTAAGGACCTGTTTTAACATCTACCCAGGAGGGTCAGGTATGGTAGTGGCTCCCTGTATATCACTGGCTGAGTACAGCCTAGGCAAAAGCAAGAGACCCTATTACTAAAACTAACTAAAGCATGAAGAGCTGTTGTCCTGGCTTGAAGGGTTAGAGAGCTTTCTTACCAAGCAAACGTAAGACCCTGAGTTTAATCCCCAATATTTCCAGATAAATAATTGTACCCAAGATTTGTATTTTTACTCAGATACAAGGTAGCCAGCAGATAAGGAGATGATTGAAATTGGCTTGTCACAGACAGTTATAGAGGGAAAGAGGCAAGGCAAACCAGGGTCAGAAAGGAGGCAGAAGGAAAGAGGAGCAAATAGACATAAAAAAGCAACTTTGTGAGTTGGGCGCCGATGGCTCTACGCCTATAATCCTAGCTACACAGGAGGCTGAGATCTGAGGATCATGGTTCAAAGCCAGCCTGGGCAGGAAAGTCCGTGAGACTCTTATCTCCAGTAAACCACTAGAAAACCGGAAGTGGCATTGTAGCTCAAGTGATAGAGCACTTGCCTTGACTTGCAGGGACAGCGCCCAAGCCCAGAGTTCAAGCACCATGATGACAAACAAACAAACAAACAAAAAAGCAACCTTGTGCTTTTCACAAGAAGCAATGTCAATGCAGGCTAGGCTGCTGGGCTGGCTCAGGATTGGTGGTGTTATTATTTAACCAGCTCTGGCCTGTTGTCACTGTCTTAAGGTGATAGAGGGCAAGCAATTGTGTCTATGACTGTAGATGCTGATAAAGGAGCAGGTATGGGTGTGGGCTGAAAATTGGTTGTCTGTTTTCTCTAGAAATGACCTACTTCTGGCAGGGTGAAGGGCAGTGCAAGGAAGAACAGAGTCTTCTCCTTCCTGTAAGATGCTGATATGCCAATCATCATGAAATATAGAAAATAAAATATATAGTCAGTCTAGTAGAATACTCATAAATGCAAGCATACTCCTTGGGGGTTTGAGTCACAGCATAATCTCATTTAAAATATCATTTGCTTCTTTAGCAACTGAAGTTTCAATAATCTAAACTCGCACTTGCCCGAAGGTGGAAAGGAAATGTTTCACAACATACCATTAATGTCTCTAAATACTTTTTAAAGTAATGGTGGCTCATCTTAATTTTTTTTCTGTTTTGTTTCTGTCTTTTGCATCATCTGTCTACCTTGCTATCAAAACAGAGCAGACTGTAGCTTGGAGGGCAATCTGCTTAGATCATCTCCTAGTCCTTGATGGACATTTAGTGGTAACTCTCATTTAGCCAATAGGAGACACTATCTAACTCCTCTGTCAATTTCACAGCTTAGCTCTGCCCTTCTGAAGCCATGACTGGAGTCAGGGACTGCATTTGTCAGTGTTACCCCTTTCCTGCAAGGGCTAAGGATTCAGTTCCCTTAATGCTAAGGTAAAACCCAAATGAAGAATCAAAAAGGACCATTGTGCTCAATGCCCACCCTCACCTCTTTGCAAAGACAACAGAGCCTGGGGACTAAGCACAGGTGCTCTGACTCCCTGTGCTGCTGGTTATCTTCCCTTTCTGTATTCCTTCCAACCTCTAGAGTGCAATGATAGTAGCACTGAAGTCCTAGGATCGGTGAAAGGATTTGGTACAGATGCGGAGGAGCGAGGAAGGGCCTCAAAATGTCAGCTGTCATGAAAGTAATCTTAGAGTAGCATTTTTTTCCAACTGTGGTGTGTGATCAACCTGTATCAAAATAACTCCAGATGCTTTTTAACAAAGGCCTCCAGGGAAGGATCTAGAACTCTGTGCCCAGCTGATTCTTACACCCACGGAGGCCCCTGGTCTGTGACAGCCACCCCATCTTAGAATTTGTGGCTGGGATGTATGAGTCAAGCAGAAAAGGTCAGATACTGTGATGCATTTTAGATATGCATTTTAATGTTTTTTCTTTCATGCATGTGTTTCTAACGCAGTTATAAGATTATTTCTTTGTTGCTTTGTATGTCCCTCCCCCACAGTATAACCCTTGCTTTCACTATATTTGAGGTCAATATAACTTGTGGAGGAGATGGGGAAAAACAAGTCGTTTAAGGATACAGGTGGACCTGTTGCAACAATGAGAAGTACAAGTTGTCATGTCGAAAAGGAGCTTTACAACGTCGGTGCGGGGGGGGGGGGGGAGGATTGGGGGGGGGAGGGAGGCTGGGAAGGGATGTGAAGGGTAAACAAAGGAGGAGGCTGCAATGCTTGGTAAGAAATGTATGCATTATCCTGCCCATGTAATTGTAACCCCTCTGTACAGTATGTTCACAAATAAAATAAAATAAAATAAAATTTAAAAAAAATAATAAAAGAATTTGTGACTGGGACAGGGGCTGTTTGCAGATCTAACATCGAAGCTCATATCACCTCTTAGCAGCTAGATTTATGTGATGAGTAAGAAACTACTGAATTGGACACCCACAATCCTTATTCCAATACATTGAGATATTACCATCTCCTATTCAACAAATGTGTCTTAGTATTTATATATAAGATACTCTGCTAAGTGCTAGGAATATTATAGTGAAGAGTAGTGAAATCATATTTGATTATTTTTATTTGTTTATTTCTGACACAGGGCCTTGCCTATAGACCAGGCTGCCTCAAATTCTCTATCATCCTGCCTTCTCCCCCTCCCCCCCCAAGTGCTTGGATTACAGATATGAGCCACCATTCCCAGCTGGTTTAGGTTTTTGTCAGACCATTTTCAGGCACTATAGGTCATTCACAGTCATAGCTACCTCCTGTTAAGGTATACGGGTCCCTGTCATCAGCAAGCCTGGAAACGTCATGGAAGAGATCGGTAGAATCAGCTAATGAGCTACAAAACCATGCTCCTCACAGCTCAGCAGTATCCATGAAGACAGTCACTGACTCAGAGTAATGTGAACTTGGCGGATATGCTAATTCTGAGTCCTATGTTCTGCCTCTGTGGTTTGGATTGCAGCGAAAAGCCAGAACTGGCTATCACTCATTGCAAGAGTCAGCCCAAGAGATAGCAGAGTGTGAAGCAGAGAGCCCGAGGCAGGTCTCTCCACATCTATCCCTCACCCGGCCATGGCCCTGGCTTGTAGGCTTCTAATTACTCTCAGGAAGGAAAGGTTATGCTCCCTAAGGAGCTACTTGCTAGTTATCGACAGTAATTACACATCTTTTGTGGAATCAAAGCCTGGGATATTAATCTTTTAAAAAAATACTTAGGTTGTATCTAGATTCTTAACAAGTGATGGGAAAACCATTGGAATTTATGATTTAAGTTAGAACAGAGAACATAATAAAAATGGCACGTTTTATGATGTAGGACAGTGAAAGACTGTGGGCTTTGAAGCCAGATGGAAGCCACTGGAAAACTGACTTGGCCACCTGAAGCTTGCTGTGTCTCCTCCAGCTGATCACCAGTCCTCTCTGAGCCTGGGGAGAGTGAGACTCGCCACTCAGAGTACTGTAGGCTGGAGGACACTACTGAATATCTAGCACCGTATAATAGCACATTCAGTATACCGTTGCTCCTTTTTATTGCCCATGGTTGTACTTTTACATTTCCTCTGTGATTGAACTTGCAGCTGAACCTGTACCTCTTCTTACTTAGTTCTATGATGATGAGCATCTAGCATTTCTAGATGAGATTAAGTTCCTTTTAGGGCCAGGCCATGGTTCCTATCCAATTCCACCACTATTGTACATTGGTTCCTCCTGCAAACAATCTGGATGCGGTGGCATACTCCTGTAATCCCAGTTACTTGGGAAACAGATGTAGGAGGATCATAGTCCAAAAATAACCCAGGCAAAGTTAAGAAAGACCCTATCCGAAAAACAAACTAAAATAAAAAAGGATTGGAGGATTGTGGCTTAAGTGGCACCATGCTTTCCTTGCAACTTTGAGGCTCTGAGTTTAATCCCTACTGCTACCAAAAAAATAACAAGGAACTTTCTGTTTCATTAATGGCCGGTCTTCTCTCCACTCTTGCTTGTGTCTGACCTATCCATTGGTCCACTTAGGTGCTTATAAAGCCCTCACTCCTTGCAGCCAACCAGATCACAGTCAAGGCGTGCTGACTTTAATAAAATGCTGACAATAGGCCTCATAGTTGATTTGATTTGCTCTTTTGCATGCATGCTCTTCGTTGTATGCACAGGCAGAAGGAAGGTAGTATCTGAAACCACTTCGGCCTGGATACAAAACTCACTATCATGGTTTTATAAGTCACAGGGAGTCTATTAAAAACTAAATTGATAACTGAAAAGCACTGTGAGTAGGAGAAGCCCATAAACTTAATGACACTTATTAATTTATGGGCTATTACTACTCAATGAATAACCTTTAGATAAAAGCAGCGGAGAACTGTGATTTCATCAGGGTGAGGCTGGCTGTCTCTGCTTACAGAAATGATAAAGCAGTGATCTTGTTGAGATCAGAGTCACTGTGGTGAAGGAGGTCTGGCATCTTTTCCCCGATCCATTCTTCTGCAGATTCTCAACCTGAGTTGAACTCTTCTCCTCTTGGTTGTTTTAGAGGAGTGAGTTGGACGAGTGGGTTCCAGTACCCCTAAGGAATTATCCTTTGCCCAGCACCCGGAAGTCTATTGGTTCACCAAGCTGTTGGCAGCCAATCCCTATCCAGGAGGGGCTTGGGCACCTTGGCCCAGGAACTAAGGTGGCGGGAGGAAAGAATGAAAGGCCATCACTCACTCTCAGCTTGTCAAAGTGTTGCTTTGGAGAATTGGATACAAGAGGGTTTCCAGCATTGGAGGACTTCCACCATTGCTGAGGGGGGAGGGATCCCTGCCTGAACTAATACTTTACTTTGGAGCGATTCCAATGGCTTCTATTGTGGATGGATGGATGGATGGATGGGTGAGTGGATGGATGGATGGATAGATAGATAGATAGATAGATAATAGATAGATAGATAATGAGACATGTAGGTCTGGTATTATTTTAGGTGGTAAGTGAAGTCCCTTATTGGCTCAACCATGAATTCATTAAAAACATCTTCAGGTTACACATAACAGTGTGAGTGTGATTGTTTAGAAATGCCTTTTTGAGCTCTGGAGAAAATAGGAATAGAAGGAACATTTCTAAAAACAATAAAACCCATATATGACAGACCAATAGCCAATATTATACTTAATGGGGAAAAGCTACAACCAATCCTCCTAAAATCAGGAACAAGGCAAGGATGCCCACTGTCTCCACTCCTCTTCAACATAGTCCTAGAACCCTTAGTCAGGGCAATAAGGCAAGAAAAAGACATTAAAGGGATCCGCATAGGGAAAGAAGAAGTTAAACTATCCCTTTTTGCAGATGACATTATACCATACCTCCACGATCCCAAAAACTCCATCCCCAAACTTTTAGAAATCATAA